>NC_063332.1:29184456-29218541 GCF_021869965.1 Rhincodon typus | reverse complement strand
GGTCGGTAGGAGATGGAGGTGCGGCTTGAGGTGGGAGGAGGGGATAGAGGTGGGAGGAGGGGATATTTGTGGAGTAGCCCATCAATCAGTCTAGGGCCAAAATGATTTACCATCTACGTGAATGAAATAGAAGAGGGGACACAGTGTAATATATTTAGGTTTGCTGATGATACAAAAACAGATGGAAAGGTATGTTGAGTTGAGGATATAAGGAATCTTCAAGAAATATAGGTAGGTTGAGTAAGTGAGCAAAAACTTGCCAGATGGAGATTAATGTAGCAAAGTGTGAAGTCATATACTTTGGTAGGAAGAATCAAAAGGGATGCCATTATTTAAATGGATAGGGACTCCAAAAAGTACCATATATAGAGGGATCAGGATATTCTTATGCATGAAACACACTTAACATTTAATTGAAGCAGGTAATTAAGAAGGCAAATGCATTTTTGGGCCTTATCGCTAGGGGTTGGATGTTAAAAATAGGGAGGTCTTGTTACAGCTATATAGGATGTTAGTGAGACACCTGGAATACTGTAGAGTTTTGATCTTAGTATTTAAGAAAGACATTGGAGGCATTCTGGCATTGTAGCCATTTCAAAAGAGATTGACTGGAATGATAGAGTTTATTATCAGGAATGGCTAAATAGGTTAAGCCTTTATTCATTGAAGTTTAGAAGAATGTTGTTATTGAATATTATTGAATATCTTATTGAAACATACAAAATTCTGAGGGGTCTTGAGAGGGTGGTTGTTGAGAAGATGTTCCCACTCGTGGCAGAATCTTGAACTAGAGGACATAATTACAGAATAAGAAGACATAGTTTTAAACAGAGATACAAAGGAATTTCTTCTCCCAGAGATATTGAATGCCTGGAACTGTCTACCCCAGAAAGTTATGGAGACTAGATCACTGAAAGTATTCAAAGAAGAGGTAGGATAGATTTTTGAAATATTGAAGAGTTCAGGCCTATGATGAGCTGACAGTAAAGAGGAATTGAGGCCTGGGGCAGATCAGCATGATCTTAGACAATGGCAGGGCAGGCATGAGAGGCTGAATACTCCTCCTATTTCTTAAGTTTGTGTACATACCACAATCTTTAAATTGGCATAACACAACAGGCACAAGTTCGCAACAAAAGATTTTCTTCCAGAATAATTGACACACTACTATACACAGCACTGACCTTTTTTATTGCATCTCAAACTTCAGTCTCAGATGTAAATTTACCATTCGATCAAGTATTCATATTGATGTAGTGACATTTGCATTTTGCAAAAGGTAATTCCAAGCCTATACACCCTTTTGTGTCTAGATGTATTTCCTAATTTCATTCTATAAAGCTCTGGTTCCCATTTTTAAATTTTATTCCCTAGTCCTAGACTCACTTAAGTTGCTTGATATTTACCTAATTAAAGTTATAGAGTCATAGAGATCAACAACACTGAATAAGGCCTTTCAGCCATAATGTCGGCGCCAGTGAAAAACAACCACCAAACTGTTCTAATCCCATTTTTCAAAACTTGACCCATGCTTTGTATGCCTTAGTATTGCAAGTGTACATTTAAATGCAGCCTGCTCAGCGCATTCCTTATTTTGTGTGCCTCCCCATTGAAGACACACCTGGTCAGGGCATGTAATATCTCGCCCAAGATCTTGGTTACCATGTCAGCTAGAGCTGTGGTCAACACAGTGCATTTCACACTTGTAGTGACGGAGAGCCAGAAGTCAATGTAAAACCATCTCTATTTCATTAGGTACTTAAACGGAACCAAAATTTTACCTGTGTGGAAGAACTGAAATTCTATAAAGAACAAACCTGAGGTATAAAATTAGAAAACTTGCAACAAACTTTTAAAATATAAGTTTACCTTTGATATTTCTCTGTTAAAGGGGCTGATTCATGATGCATCTGATTTCATGAATGTTGACAGTCCTCTGATACCACACTTAGATAATAATAATGTGTTTTGTTATGGAGCCCATCAAACTGAACCTAATCTTCATCCAGTTTTCCACATGGTTACAGCATCCATTTAGTCAGCAGAGAGAACACTGGCTGATTTTCTACATCTCTGCACACGAGTTTCACCACGTGATATTTTTCACCCAAAAGTATTGGTTCTGTTATGGTAATGACTTTGTAAATACCTACATTGTAAATAGCTTGATGGTGTTACAGATCAGCTTTGGACTCCTGAAAATCCAATGAATTAATCATAGGCTGCATGCTAGTTTGCTCAGATTTGCCTATTTATTAGAATTCATGCCACAGGATATAAGACAGCATTATTACAAATGGCCTCTAGGTGATTGCTAATTATATGCCATTCATTTTAGATTCATTGAGAAATTGTGGAGCCAGTGGGAAGTCTGGTTTGAACTCAAATTTAGATATTGTATTTAATAAGTTTGATACATTGGCATCATGTATAACTGACATGTATTAAATCCAGATTTTCCTTGAAATATAAAGATTTGGCAAATGGAACACAAGGCAGATCTTCATGAAATAAGAAAGGTGTTTGCTGTTATCAGGCAAGTCCACATTTGACATGTTGGAACTGTTTAAAGCCCTGCTGAGGAGAGTTCAAGACCGGCATGTTCGAGTAAGCAGGAAAGACAAGGATGGCAAGTTAAGGGACCCTCGGATAACAGGGGAGTTTGTGAATTTAGTCAAAAAGAAAAAAAGAAGCATATTTAAGAGTTTAGGAAGCTAAAATTGGACAGGGCCCGTGAGGAATATAAGGAAAGCAGGAAGGTACTCATGCAAGGAATTAGGAGAGCAAGAAGGGACCGTGAAATGACCTTGGCAAGTAGCGTTAAAAGGAATCCCAAGGCATTCTATACATACATTAACAGCAAGAGGATAACTAGTGAGAAGGTAGGAACACTCAAGGATAAAGGAGGCAACTTGTGCTTGGAGGCAGAGAATGTGAGTGAGATCCTAAATGAATACTTCACATCGGTATTCACCCAGGAAAAGGATTGGGAGGATAGTGAGATTTGTGTGGAACATGCTAATATGCTAGGGCATTTTGATTTCAAGAAAGAAGTGACATTGGATCTCCTGAAGAGCATTAAGGTGAATAAATCCCCAGGGCCCGATGGTATCTACCCCAGGTTATTGAGAGAGACAAGAAAGGAGATTGCTGGGACCTTGACCAAGATCTTTGTATCCTCACTGGCCACTGAGAGGTCCTGGAGGACTGGCGAGTAGCTAATGTTGTTTCTCTGTTCAAGAAGGGAAATAGAGATAATCCAGGAAACTACAGACCGGTGTGTCTCACATCAATGGTTGGGAAGCTAATGGAGAGAATTGTTAGGAATAGGATTTAAGCACACTTGGAAAAGTCTAATTCGGGACAGTCAGCATGGCTTTGTGCAGGGCAAGTCATGTCTTACTAACTTGCTTGAATTTTTTGAGGAGGTGACAAAGGATATTGGTGAGGGTAGACCAGTGAATGTTGTTGACATAGATTTTAGTAAGGCTTTCGACATGGCCCCTCATGGTCGGCTCATCCAGAAAATTAAGATGCATGGGATCCATGGTGACTTGGTCACGTGGATTCAGAATTGACTTGTCCATAGAAAACAGAGAGTAGTGGTGGAAGCGAGTTTTTCAGGCTGGAGGCCTATAACTAATGGTGTTCCACAGGGATCTGTACTGGGACCTCTGCTGCTTGTGATATATATAAATTATTTAGATACAAAGATCGGTGGTGTTGTGGATAGTGTAGAAGGTTGTCAAAGCAAACAGCAGAATATAGATCTGTTGCAGATATGGGCAGTGAAATGGCAGATGGAGTTTAATCCAGGTAACTGTGAGATGCTGCACTTTGTGAGATCAAATGTTACGGAAGAGTGTGCAGTTAATGGCAGAACTTTGAACAGCATTGATGTACAGAAGGATTTTGGGGTTCAAGTCCATAGCTCCCTGAAAGTAGCTATGCGAGTAGATAGAGTGGTGAAGAACGTGTACGGCATAATTGCCTTTATTGGTCAGGGAATTGAGTGTAAGAGTCAGGATGTCATGTTGCAGCTTTATAAGACTTTGGTTAGGCCACACTTAGAATATTGCATTCAATTCTAGTCACCACATTACAGGAAGGATGTGGAGGCTTCAGAGAGGGGGCAGAAGAGGTTTACTAGGATGCTGCCTGGATTAGAGGGTATGAGCTATAAGGAGAGGTTGGAAAACCTCAGGTTGATTTCTCTTGAGCAGCACAGGCTGAGGGGAGACTTGATAGAAGTGTATAAAATTACGAAATGCATAGATAGAGTTGACGGTCAGAATCTTTTACCCAGAATTGAAATGTCTGATACGAGGGGGCATGCATTTAAGGTTAGAGGGGGAAAATTCAAAAAAGACGTGAGGGGCAAGTTTTTTACACAGTGGTAGGAGTCTGGAAAGCACTGCCAGGGTGGTGGTGGAGGCAGATACAGTAGGAGCATGTAAGAGACTTTTAGATAAGCACATGACTATGCAAGGACTGGAGGGATATGGACCAATGGCAGGCAGAAGGGATTAACTTAATTTGGTGTCATGTTTGGCACAATATCGTGGGCAGAAGGGCCCATTTCCTGTGCTGTACACTTCTGTGTTCTATGTTCATCTGTAATGAACACTACCTATTAAGCCCTTGGTGTGTTTGTAATTTAACTTGACCCAGAATTCAGAAACCATGTTGACATTGAAGCATTATATTCCAATGTAACCAGCCTCAGATTCCACATAAATGTTTTCACAAACTAGCTATTTGTTGAATAAACCTTGATGAAAAATGATGATAGCTTGGCTGCTATTCGGTTTCAGCTCCCTGTCAAGTACTTTGTCAGATTTCAGTTAAAGAAAAAAGATATTTCCAATGCAATTCTGTGAAATTGTGAGAATTGAGTTTGTGGCAGCTATTGTATAACTATTCCATTTTTGCAATATTAATTTGTAGCACCAGAGGTGGTGACACATAACCACAAAGTGATGACATACTAAGCATGAAATTGCTGCTATATAACTTGTATTGTTGTGATTTCATTTCCTACCGCAAAAGACTAAGGGTTCTGTACAGACTGTGACTCTGAGGAAATGAGGCAGCAGTAGTGTGAAGAGACAGTCTGATGTCTTGAAGTCTGCAATACTGTGTAGTCTGGTTCAATTAAAATGATTCACTGTAGAAGATCTTTAAATGCAAATTTTACATTCAGCTGTGTGACTGTAATCACAAACTAAAACCAGTATGATCCTGAACAATATTTTCCTGCTTTATTTATAAATGTGCTCGTTGTTTCCTTTAAGCTTGAGGCATAACGATTATTGACAGGTAGGGCAGCATCTATGGAAAAAGAAAAACATAATATTCATAATTAGACTTGAAATGTTAGCCCTATTTCTCCCTCCGTAGATGCTGCTAGACCTGCTGATATCTCCAACATTTTCTATTTTTATTTCTTTTTCTGAATGCTGTTTGGCCAATTGTATTTATTATAACTGCAGCTAATTTATGATCAGATGAAAATGATGAGCAGGAGGGCCACCGGAACTGTTTTCATGCAGTCAAACTGTTGCTTGACTAGTCTGTGAGACAGCTATCCCAATTTTTGGCACTAGCCTCCAGCACAGGACTGCAGGGTTGGCAGGTTGTTTTTCCCATTGTCATTTCCAGTGCCTGAATCAATGCCAGGTGTGTAGTCCAGTTTATCTTTTTTTGAGACTAACTGAGCGGTTTTGTCGGCCATTTCAGAGGGCAGTTAAGAGTCAACCAAATTTTTGTGGATCTGGAGTCAGACCAGACCAGGTAAGGATGGTAGTATCCTAAAAGATATTAGTGTACCAGATAATTTTTGACAGGCAATTATGGTTTTATGGCCGTCATTAGACTCTTCATTCCAGATTTTTGAATTCAACTTCCATCATCTGCCATAGCAGGATTCAAACCCAAGACAAGACCTAAGTCTCTGGATTAATGATCCAGCGATAATACCACTGAACAGAAGCAAAATACTTATTCATTTCCTCCTAACTCCTCATTCTTAATACTTAGAGGACCAACATTCATTTTACTTAGTCTGAGATTCATATATTTAATAAGAATAACAATGGAAGCATGGAATCTGGGCTAGTTGAAGTGAACTGGGATACTAGGCTCCAGGAGAGATTATTTGAAACAGCAGCAGGTAGCTAAGGAAGGATGTATTTGGTGGTAAGATTCAGGAACCTTGGATGATGAATAGATGATATAGATTTAGTTAAAAAGAAAAGGGAAGCAAATGTAAGGTTTAGGAATCAGATATCAAACAAGGCCCTTGAGGAGTAGAAAGGAAGCGGAAAAGAACTTAAAAAAGAAAATGGGAGGGCCGGAAGAACCCATGAAATGTCCTTAGCAATTTCTTTTTTTATTAATGACCTGCTGGGGAGCATTCAAGACCCGCATGTTCCAGTAAGCAGGAATGATAAGGATGGCAGGGTAAGGGACCCTTGGATAATGAGTGAGGTTGTGAATTTAGTCAAAAGGAAAAAAGAAGCACATGTAAGACTTAGGAAGCTGAAATCGGACAGGGGCCATGAGAAATAGAAGGAAAGCATTCAAGCAGGGAATTAGGAGAGCAATAAGGGACCATGAAATGACCTTGGCAAATAGGGTTCAAGAGAATCTCAAGGCATTCAATAAATACATTAAAAACAAGAGGAAAGCTAGGGAGAAGGTAGGACTGCTCAAAGATAAAGGAAGGAACTTGTGCTTGGAGGCGCAGAATGTGGGTGAGATCCTAAATGAGTACTTCGCATCTGTATTCACCCAGGGAAAGGATATGGAAGATAGTGAGATTTATGTGGAGCATGCTAATATGCTAGGACATTTCGAGATCAAGAAAGAAGTGGTGTTGGATCTCTTGAAGAGCATTAAGGTGGATAAGTCCCCAGGCCCCAATGGATGTTGTTGACATGGATTTTAATAAGGCTTTTGACAAGGTCCCTCATGGTAGCTCATCCAGAAGATTAAAATGCATGGGCTCCACGGTGATTTGGCCACGCGGATTCAGAATTGGCTTGCTCATAGAAGACCAAGGGATGTGGTGGAAGGGTGGTTTTCATACCGGAGGTCCGTGACTGGTGGTGTTCTGCAGGGATCATTATTGGGTCTTCTGCTGTTTGTGTTATACATATAAATGACTTGTATGAAAATGTAAATGGGTGGGTTAGTAAGTTTGCAGACGATACAAAGATCAGTGGAGTTGTGCATTGTTTGGAATGTTGTCAAAGCGTACAACGGGATGTAGATCAGTTGGAGAAATGGCTGATGGAGTTTAATCTGGGTAAGTGTGAGGTGCTGCACTTTGTGAGATCAAATGTTACGGAAAAGTATACAGTTAATGGCAGGACTCTGAACAGCATTGATGTACATAAGGTTTTTGGGATTCAAGTCTACAGCTCCCTGAAAGTAGCCACGGAGGTACATAAGATGGTAAAGAAGGTGTATGGCATGCTTGACTTTATTGGTCGAGGGATTGAGTACAAGAGTCAGGATGTACTGTTGCAGCTTTATAAGACTTCAGTTAGATCACTTAGACTAGAGTCTTGCGTTCAATTCTGGTTGCCACATTACAGGAGGATGTGGAGGCTTTGGAAAGGATGCAGAAGGGGTTTACCAGGATGCTGCCTGGATTAGAGGGTATGAGCTAAGGAAAGGCTTGAAAAACCTGGTTGATTTCTCTTGAGCAACGCAGGCTGAGGGGACACTTGATAGAAGTCTATAAAATTATGAGATGCATAGACAGGGTTGACAGTCAGAATCTTGTATGCAGAGTTGAAATGTCTAATACTAGGGGGCATGCATTTAAGGTTAGAGAGGGAAAGTTCAATGTGGCAGTTTTTTTACACAGAGTGTGGTAGGAGTCTGGAACACACTGCCAGGGTGGTGGTAGGTGCAATGAGGAGCATGTAAGACGCTTTTAGATAAGCACGTGACTATGCAGGGAATGGAGGGACATGGAGCAATGGTAGGCAGAAGGGATTAATTTAATTTGGTGTCATGTTTGGCACAGCATCGTGAGCAGAAGGGCCCGGTACTGTGCTGTACAGTTCTATGTTCTGTATTTTGTTCTATGTTAATTTGTGGGATGTGGACGTCAGCATTTATTGCCGGTCCCTAGTTGCCCTTGAAGAGACTTTGTAGCGAGTGGTACTGTTGAATGGCTTGCTCGGCCATTTCAAAGGGTAATTGAGAGTCAACCACATTGAGTAGATCTGGAGTCACATGCAGGCCAGACTAGTTGAGGATGGTAGATTTCCTTCTCTGAAGGACATTAATGAATCAGGTGGGTTTTTCTGACAATCGACAATGGGTTCATGGTCATCGTGGTCACAAGTAGCATAACAGGATCATGAGGGTAACTAGGGAAAGGGTAGATCCACTCCAGGACGAAGGAGGGAATTTATTTTGTGTTAAGCAGGGGGAAGTAGGTGATGTCCTTACGGAGTATTTTGCATCCGTATTCACCAAGGAGAGCGACATGGATGATGGTAAGTTTAGAGACAAGTTTATTGATCCTCTAAGGCATGTCACTATTAAGAAGGAAGAGGTGTTGGTGTCTTAGAAAACGTTAAGGTAGATAAAACTCAGGGCCTGATAGGCTCAATCCGAAGATACTGAAGGAGGTGAGGTAGGAAATTACTGAGGCCTTGATAGACAGCTTTGTATTCTCTTTAGCCACAGTCGAAATCCCAGAAAACTGGAGTATAGCCAATGTTATTCCTTTGTTCAAGAAGGGCAACGGGGATAATGCAGGAAATTATAGATCAGTGAGTCTTACATCAGTGGTAGGGAAATTATTGAAGAAGATTCTTAAGAACAGGATTAACTTGCATTTGGACAAGAATGGACTTAATAGAGATAGTTAGCATAGTTTTATGCAGGGCAGGTCTTGTCTCACAAACTTGATTGAGCATTTTGAGGAAAAGATGAAAATGATCGATGAAGGTAAGCCAGCGGATGTTGTCTACATCAATGTTAGCAAGTCCTTTGGCAAGGCCCCTCACAGCAAGCTGGTGCAGATGATCAAATCACATGGAATCCATGGTGAGTTGGCAAGTTGGATACAAAATTGGCTTAGTCATAGAAGGCAGCAGTTAGTTGTACAGGGTGTGCTAAAGCATCGGAGGCTGAACGGTGACCTGATAAAAGTATACTTCTTAAAATTCATTCACTTGAAGACTCCAGTGGCTAGGCCAGCATTTTTTGCCCATCCCAGAGGGCAGCTAAGAGTCAATTATGTTGCTGTGGATCTGGAGTCACACATAGGCCAGACTAGGTGATAATGACAGTTTCCTTCCCTAAAGGACAGTCGTGAACCAGATGGGTTTTTCCTGACAAATCAACCATAGTTTCATAGTCATCATTAGATTCTAAATCCCAGATTTTTATTGAATTTAACTTCTGCCATCTCCCATGGCAGGATTTGAATCCAGGTCCCCAGAACATTGTCTGGGTCTCTGGAGTAACAGTCCAGCGATAATACCACTAAGCCATTACGTCCCTAATATAAAATTATGAGAGGGGATGGTTAGCGTCTATGGTTGGGGTCTGTTTCCCAGGATGGAAATGTCATATACTAGGGGGCACAGGGGTCTTAAGGTGAGAGGGAAAATGTTTAAAGATGTGCGTGAAATGTTTTTTATACAGACAGTGATAGGTGCCTTGAATGCGCTGCCAGGAGAGGTAGTAGAAGCAGATATAAAAGTGAAATTTAAGAGGTATTTAGACAGGATTAATTTAGAATAGCATCATGGTTGGCACAGACATGGTGGGCTGAAGAGCCTGTTCCTGCTAAACTGTTCTACATTCTATATTTTAGAATAAGTATATTCTTCCTATTTAGAAAAGTTCCAAGGGGTGGAACCACCATCTGTGGTTAACTGAAGAATTTAAGAAAAGCATCAAACTTCAAGAAAAGCACATAACGGCACAAGCATGAATGGCAGGCCGGATGATTGGACAGAACATAAAGAATAGCTGAGAATGGCTGAAGAATCGATCAGGAGAAAGAAATTAGAGTAGATGAGGAAGCTTGCTTTAAGTGTAAAAAAATGATAGCAAGAGCTTCTATAGTTATTTAAGAAGAAAAACAGTTACTGAAGTGAGTGGTCCTCTGAGGTTTGAAATGCACAAGTATTTTTCTACTGTCTTCACCACAGAAGATACAGAAACATTCCACTAGCAGATGTAAATCAGGAGTTAAAATGGTGAGAGAAATTTTGGTGAAATTAAAATCATTAGGGAAACAGAATTGAGCAAACTGATGGAGCTGTGGCTGACAAGTTCTGATGGACTACGTCTTAAGCCCTTCAAAGAAGTAGCTCATGAGATAGTAGATGCGTTGGTGTTAATTTTCCAAAATTCACTAGATTCTGGAAATGTTCCATCAGACTGGAAAGTAGAAAATATAATTTCTCTATTCAAGAAAGAAGTGAGGCAGAAAGCAGGTAGCTCTAAGCTAATTAGCTTGACATCTGTTATGTTGAACACGTTACAATTGAGGTTGAAGCTGTGCACCTAAAAGATCTCCGTAATTGGGAAGAGTCAACTTAATTTTGTAATCAGTTTAGTCAAGTTCTTTGAAGAAGCAACATGTGCTTTGGGTAAAGGCGAGGCTGTAGATGTAACAGTGCTTATATTTCCAGAAGACGTTTGCCAAGATGTCACATAAAACATTATTGCTCAAAATAGGAGCTCATGGTGTAGGCGGTAACATATTTTCACATATAGAGGATTTTCTGGCAGAAAACAGTATGCAAAATAGAGCTTTTTCTGATTGACAGGCTGTGACAATTGGAGTCTGTGCAGAGCCTCAGCTTTTTATAGTTTATATCAACAAATTGGATCATGGAAGTGAAGGCATGGTTTGATAAATATGCAAATAAGACAGGAAAGTATGTAGCGGGCATAAGGGGGTTGCAGAGAGAAATAGCTAAGCTGAGTGAGTGGGCAAAAGTCTGGCTGATGGAGCAGAATGTAGAAAAATGTATGAAGAATAAAAAGCAGAGTATTAAATGGAGAAGGGCTGCAGAATTCTGATCAGAAAGATTTAGATATTACAGTATATGGATCACAAAATGTTAGTATGTAGGTACAGCTTGTAATTAAGAAAGCTAATGGAATGCTATCAGGAATTCTGTGTGCAGTTTTGGTCACCTTATTTAAGAAGGGATGTAAATGCATTAGTTCAGATGAGGTTCAACAATTGGAATGAGAGGGTTGCCTTTTCTGGAAAGGTTGGATCAGGTCAAAGGGGTGGCCATGGGTACCTGCATGGACCCCAGTTCTGCCTGTCTGTTTATGTGGTATATGGAACATTCCATGTTTCAGTCCTATTCCAGCCCTCACCCACAACTTTTTCTCCGGTATATTGATGATGTCATGATGCTGCTTTCCCCCTCTCATCCAGAATTGGGAAGGTTTATCAATTTTGCTTCCAATTTCTACTCCACTCTCATCTTCACCAGGTCCATCTCTGATTCCTCCCTTGCCTTCCTCAATGTCTCTGTTTCCATTTCTGGGGATAAGCTGGTCACTAATATCCACTATAAACCTACCGACTCCCACAGTTACTTTGAATATACATCCTCACAGCCTACTTCCTGTAAAGACTGTATTCCATTCTCCCAGTTTCTCTGTCTCCATCGCTTCTGTTCCAATGATGTCAACTTCGTCAAGAGAGCCTCTGAAATGTCCACCTTCTTCCTCAACCACAGATTTCCCATGATTGACAGGGCCTTCAGCCAGGTCCGACCCATCTCCTGCATTTCAGCTCTCACATGTTCTCTTCCCTCCCACAACGATGATACGGTCCTCCTTGCCCTCACCTGCCATCCCACCAGCATCCACATTGGAGGATGATTAGCCGCCATTTCCAGTCCAGAGGGATGCCACCAACAGACAAACATTCCCCTTTTCTCCCTTGTCAGTCTTCCACAATATTATTCTCTTCCTTCATCCCCAACACCCACCCCACAGTCCCTTGGCACCTTCCCCTGCAACGGCCAAAGGTGTAACACCTGCCTATTTACTTCCTCTCTCCATAGTATCCAAGGGCCAAAATGCACCTTCAAAGGGAAGTAGCACTTTCCCTGCTCTACATCAATCTAGTCCACTGCATTTGCTGCTCGCAATGTGGTCTTCTCCACACTGGTAAAATGATGAGTAAACTGGGTCACTGCTTCGCAGAACATCTACATTCTGTCCTCAGAAAAGACCCTGAGTTTCCAGTTGCCTGCCATTTCAACACACCACCTTGTTGCCTGGCCATCATCTCTGTCTCACGCTTGTTGCAGTGTTCCATTGAAGCTCAGTGTAAGCTAGAAGGTTAGCACCTCATTTTCCACTTCCAAACTCTACAGCCTTCTGGACTCCATATCAAGTTCAGCAATTTTAGGGCTTGGGACACCTTCTCCCATGCCCTTAGCCCCACACACCAGACTTTATTATCATGTGGGCTGCTATTACACACAACCCGTTGTTAGCCAATAATAGTCTTCATCAGTAGCTATTCAGTCTCCTAGGCTGATCTTTATCCCCTCCTTTATCTGTCCAACTGTTCTCTCTCTTTGGGCTCTATCTCTACCTATCGTTTACTCCTCCACCGACCCTATCTTTTGTATAAAAAAAATTTTTCCGACCTACCATCAGTTCTGAGGAATGTTCACTGGACCCAAAATATTCTGATTTCTCTCCACAGATGCTGCCAGATCTGCTGAGCTTTTCCAGCAATTTCTGTTTTTGTTGTTGAAAATACTGTGCTTGTTTTCACTGCAGTTTAGAAAAGTGAAGATGACGATTGAAGTATATAAAATCCCTAACTATCTTGACAAAGTGGATGTGAATGTTTCCTTTTATGGGTCAGTCCAGAACTAGTGGGATTGTTCGTCTTGTTTGTCGATCTAGAACCGGGCGCATTACTTAAAGATTGCCCTTTTAGAACAGAGATGAGAATTTGTCTTTTCTCTGAGAGTTGTGCAACTTTGAAACACTAACACTGAAGGTGGTGGCAGTGGAATAATAGAATATTTTTAAGGTAGAGTTAGGCAGATTTTTGTTAGGAGAGAGAATTAAAAGCAGATAGAAATGTGCAATTTAAAGCACCAAAAAATTAGTCATGATCTTGATGAATGATGGAACAGGCTTGAAGGGGCAAATGGCCTACTTCTGTTCCTAATTCATATCTTTGTATGTTCAGTACCTCGAATGAACTAATTTTCACCATTCTTCTGATACTATTCCTCAATAAGGTCAATAATGGAAGCTCTTAATTGCACCTTTCATTGTCAGATGGACTTCCCTTGGACTCTACAAATTGTAGCTTCTATTCTGTCTTCCTCCCTAGCACCCAGTCATGAGTCTTCTCTCTACTGATGAATTAAACCTTCAGAACAAAACGAAGAACTGCAGACACTGATGATCTCAAACACAAAAACAGGATTGCTGGAGAAACTCGGCAGGTCTGGCAGCATCTGTGAAGAGAAAATAGAGTTAGCGTTTTGAGTCCAAGAGGAGTCACTGGACTCGAAATATTAACTCTGTTTTCACTCCACATATGCTGCCAGAACTACTGAGTTTCTGTGAAATCTCTGTTTTTGAAGCCACTTTCATGTTGCATTGGCCTTCCTGACATTTTGAAACAACTTGTCTTAACAAAAATGGAATTTATGATACTTCTTCCAAACATGAATCTAAAGTGACCAAAATGGATTTCCACAATTTTTATCAATCTCTCCTCCATAACACTCTTAAGTATCTTGAAAGTATGTTGTTGGAGTTTAATTCCATACACAAATTCTATAAACCAATCGCTGAAGCTCAGTAATAAGATTGGATGGCCTCATAAAAAGTAAACTTCAGTGTAGAGCAAGATATTCTCAGCTGAGTTAACTCTCATTGTTTTCCTGTATCATCTGGAGGGATTTGCTCATCCCGGATTATGCTGCAGCTGATGGCTTAATGTTTTCTCTCCCCTGAGGTAAACCCCTACAGTTTCAACCTCATCACTTCAGGGGGCTTTGCGTAATCTGCTGTCTGACACACATTGATTTTAAATCATGCTTCTAGAAAGACTGACCTAATTAATTAATAAACCTCATAAGATTAAACCAAGGTCCGTATGTCACTACTTTGAAATTCAAACTCTTAAAGAACTGTTAATATACATAAATCACATACTTTCATCACACACCTTTGACCGACCACCAATAGCACAGGACTGCAAGCAGTTAAAGAAGAAATCCACTGCCACTTCCTCAGGCCAGTTAAGAACAGGCATTGACTATTGTGTAATAAATTATCAAAATGTATCCCGTTGAGCACTAACTCCGACTTATCCATTATCGTCATAATCACAAACCTGTTTTGCTTCTTCATCTCTAACGCATTGGATTTTAATTCCACGTCCTCCGGACAAATTGCTTCATTGTCTCCAGCCCACCCTCCTCTGACCTTCTCCAATCTTACTGCCTTTTGGCATTCTGCTTTAAAATTCCCTTCCCAAACTAAAACCACCCAGTCTTCCTTGCCACTCTCAAAACAGAACCTTTCAACCTAATTTTTTATCACTTTTGCTAACCCTCCCGCAAAGGTTTGGAACCTGCTATTTTTCTAAGGAATGGTTCAATGCGTTTTTCTATGGAAAAAGCAGATTTTAACAGTGGTGAGGAGATGTAAGAATTATATTTGATATATAATAGATAATGGAACAAAGAATGTCAATAAAGGAAGAATAAGGAGACAGTCATCAAAGGTGAGAAGTGATTTTTCTTTACTAGATTTGTGAAATGTGTTAATAAAAACTATATAGGTTGATTCATCAGTCCCTTCTGGCAAAACAGCTATGTAACTGGTGTAGAATTTAAAGCTGATTTGAAGAGCACACCCTGTGTTAATCACTTTCTGTCCTGAAACTCAGCTCCATTTGTAGTGACATAGATGAGGGATGCTTGGGAAACTCCTGAAGGAACTGCGCTAGCTGTACTGGGCCAAGTTGAAGCAGACAGATTGTGGGAAAAGATGTCATGATTGCTTAACATTGTAGAGTGACGAAGGAAGATTAAGAAACAACATTTGGCATGACTGAGGTTAACAGAAAAATTTGTTTAATGAGCCATCCCTCGATGTGTTAAAACCTTCAATTCATAATTTTGGCTCTCCCTTGGCTTAATTCATTTCTAAAATTCTAAGATCTCAAAATGCATAACGCTCATCAGAAAAAACTTAAAAGTTAACTTTGTGCAGCCACGTTTTTTTTCAATTACTTTACATTTTAAATGCATCATTTCTGAGCTTGTTGATCCTACATAACTATGAGTTTAGGTTTTGCCATCAGCTTGAATTTTCCACTCGTGTTTTGCTTTAAGTAAGATGGCAGCTGCCAAGGCCTCTTGGTGTTTCAGAGATCATTTGGTGACCAAGGTTTGCCTGGCTCTGATCAGCGGTCATGTTACTGTGAATAAGACGATGATTGATTATACAATTGTAAAAATACAACAGAAGGAATGACTCACATGATGAGTACTGAAGAAACCTAAGGTTGTCAAAACCCCAAACCATCTCGGACAGGGATGATTGTCCCGGCAAAAGGTTTTTATGGTGGAGATCCAGTTGCTAATGTACTCCTGTAAATACTAATGGGCCAAATACACTAGCTGAGGGTCCATTGCATGACTGTGAGGCATCTCATAGTTGGCAACTTCATCTGCATATTTGAAGACTGACAGCAATCCTTATGATGCTTTATACCTGTCACCTTCAAATCCCCACAGAGGAGGAGCTCATAGAGGTGACCACAGCCAACCCTTTCACACACTTCGTAGACAGCAAATTGGAACTAGGCTTTTAGTTAATAATTTGCTTGCGCTGGTTAAATGAATGGATAGTGAGTTAATATTAATGACTAGCATGGTTGGAAGTTCCATATTATCATTTTCTAACGTGGTTTATTTGGGCAATGCAAAAACCGTAGTCATTTAGGTGTCCACTTACATCCTCACTTTCGACTACCAAGTGTTTTTAAATTGTTGGTCAATGCCAATGAAATCTATTTCTTGTCCCCATCTGAATATTTTCCTGCTCTAGCCCAGTCTTGGTGATCTAATGACTTCACACACAGACACAGGTGAACAGGTTTTAAATTAACTATACTTTTTTTTAAAGTTTTAAAATGAAGTATCTATTTCTGACCAAACCTCAAGAAAATGCAATAGAAGCCACTAAAGTAATACATTGACTCAGTAGGACCATCTTACTGGGCACCAGTTTCTCAAATAATGATTCCCTGTAGACCAACCTACTGGTTTAATAGGTCACTTAACTGCTATCCACCCAGTAAGATGGAACTTTTGCTATTGACAAATGACCATCAATTTTATTTGAGTGATGACCACATAGCTGAGTTCATGTGAATTGAAATGTTCAAATAAAAATCACTTGCAAAATTATGTTTTAAATCCAGTGTAGGCGCAAAGGGCTGAATCGTCCCCTTAGTAATTCTGTGATCTTGGTCATGTTCTTCCTTGGTGTTTCAGCTTGGTTTCTCAAGTTGCAGTATCCAATGTGCAATTGAGTCAGAGAACCCAGATCTTATATAGTTAAACAGTCTGCCAATTCTCACAGTCTGGGCTAACATATAAAGAATGGCTACTTGAGTGAAGTACAAGGGCTATTGATAGCTGCAGAACCATATTCCTGCATGATCAGCATCCCCATGAAACTAGCAGAGAGAATAGGAGGAGAAAACCGGTTTTGAATCCTCTTTGGGATGTCTGCTTATTAATGCCTGGTGCTTGCACTGGATATCTTCCCTATTGTCCTGTAACTTTTAATTTCCTCCATCTCTGGTCTCTCCAGTTCATGTGACCTGTGCTGGGTTGGCAAATTGGTTGGAAACCAGGATGTCGTCATGCTTTCTGAAGAGAGGTTGCTTAAGTAAGTCAAAGCAGGTGTGTTCTACTATCCAACCACCTGCGTTAGGGTTAATCATTCTGCTGCATCTAAACTGGTTATTCTGCTGCATTGTTATTTTACATCTTAATTATTTTTCTGTAATTTTATACAGGGCGGCACGGCGGTTCAGTGGTTAGCACTGCTGCCTCACAGCGCCAGGGACCAGGTTCGATTCCAGTCTCGGGTGGTGTGAAATTTACATGTTCTCCGTGTGTCTGCATGGGTTTCTGCTAGGTGCTCCGGTTTCCTCCCACAGTCCAAAGATGTGCAGGTTCAGCAGATTTGCAATGCTAAATTGACTTGTAATGTCCAGGGATGTGCAGGTTAGGTGGGTTAACTATGCTAAGTGTGGAGTTACAGGGATAGGGTGGTATGCTCTTCGGAGGATTGGTGCAGACTTGATGGGCCGGATGGCCTCTCTTTGCACTGTATGGATTCTATACCAAAAAAAGCATCAAGTTGTGCAATCTGCAGTGTTAATTTATTTGAGCAGTTCTTAGAAAGAAAATAGAATACATTTTGAGTAGTAGCCACATGTTTAATTTAAAAACAGAAATTGGAATTATATTTTTAGGGAAATGCTCCAGATTCCAGGCAGTAGTTGATTCACTGAAGTACTTTGAGGTCAAGTAAAGTCTAAATGCTGTTGGGATCTAAAAGGTAAGGTTATGGAAGAAAATAAAACAAAAGCAATATTTGGCTACAGTTTTGGAATCATAGCATGATGATGATTTACTGGTATGTTGCATACCTCAAAAAAAAGTCCTTCTGTCATTGATTAAAATGTACCTTTAAAACTGCAGGACGTATGCTTATTGTAAATATAACTGGCTATACGTTGTGTTCCAGGAACAACTGTGAGGCCTTTGTATAAATACTTGTGGTTTGAGAGGCAGGCTGAGTGTGTAGTATGGCTATATAGTAAAACAAACTAAATCAAAAAGCAAAAACCAAAAGAACTGTGGATGCTGTAAATCAGGAAAAAAAAGCAGAAGTTGCTGGAAAAGCTCAGCAGGTCTGGCAGCATCTGTGAAGAAAACGTTTCGAGTCCGCTGACCCTTCCTCAGAACAGTCCAGAACCCGAAACGTTAACTGATTTTTTTCTTCACAAATGCTGCCAGACCTGCTGAGCTTTTCCAGCAACTTCTGTTTTTGTTCCTAAATCCAAAAGCATTTCTGTGCAGCAGTTATTTTTATATCCTGTATCTTTCAAATATATAGTTTTAGGCAAGAAATGAAAAGATGACACACAAACGGGCAGTGAGAAATGCTTTCAGAACATCAAAGTGAAGTGTTCAGTGATGAGTCAACTGCAAACCTGTCTTGCGGACTGGGACCACGTTCTTGAATTGTGTTCACTGCTTTTGTTTCGGCTGATGTGGCTGTTCAGTTAAATATCATCTTTGGTTTCCATTTAGTCAAATAAGTTGCACCCTCTAGTAAACAAAGGAAGATCTGTACTTTAAGCAGAAGGTCAATATTAAAAACTTTATGAACAAAAACAGAAGTTGCTGGGAAAGCTCAGCAGGTCTGGCAGCAGCTGTGAAGAAAAAAATCAGAGGTAACGTTTCAGGTCCGGTGACCCTTCCTCAGAACTGATAGCTAGGAGACCATCAGTTCTGAGGAAGGGTCACCAGACCGGAAATGTTAACTCTGATTTTTTTTTTCACAGCTGCTGCCAGACCTTTTAAGCTTTTCTGGCAACTTCTGTTTTTATTCCTGATTTACAGCATTCGCAGTTCTTTCAGTTTTTATTAAGTGTTTTATGCTGTGCATGAGCTCAACCTTCAATTTTGCATAAAGCAAGCACTGGTGTATGATTCTGCATGCATAACTGTGAAAATAGAACCAATATTAATAATAATTAATTGACATTAAAATAGTCACAGAGTCATTCAGCATGGAAACAGACCCTTCTGTCCAACTTGTCTATGCCGACCAAGTTTCCCAAACTAAACTACTCCCATTTCACTGTGTTTGGCCTATATCCCTGTAAATCTTTCCTCTTCATGTACCTGCCCAAATGTCTTTTAAATGTTGTAACTACCACTTCCTCTGGCAGTTCATTCCACATATGAACCACCCTCTGTGTGAAAAAACCTCCCCCTCAGGTCCCTTTTAAATGTTTCTCCTCTCATCTTAAAAATATGCCCTCTAGTTTTGAGCTCCCTTACCCCAGTGAAAATACTTTTGTTAGTCACCTTATCTATGCCCCTTTGGATTATATAAATTTGTATACGGTCGGCCCTCAACCTTCTAAGCTCCAGTGAAAAAAGTCCCATCCTATCCAACCCCTCCCTACAACTCCAAGCCCTCCACTCCCAATAGCATTCTCATAAATCTTTTCTGCACCATCTCCAATTTAATAATATTCTTAGTGCTTTTTATTCCAAGTTCTCTCCTTTATTTTCGCTATTTTATCTTCCACTTTCTTTTCTGAGATTTAACTAATTGTTGCAAGTTGTGAAATTCGGCAACTTCATTATGTATCAAGAGAATTCTTTCATATATTACTGGAAAAAGAAAAACTCCCAGAGTTTAGCATAAACATTGGTATATAGGTTGGCAATGATGGGAGTCTTAATCCTGCAGTTCAAACTTTAATAAACACTGATATCAGCATGTACTCACTCCACAATTGACAGTATTTCTAAATGTCAAGTGCAGAAGCAGACCTTTACCTAGAATGTTTGTAGATGAGGGCTTGTAATATAACATATCATCTGAAGTGAGGTTTACCATTGAAACAGATTCAGGATAGAATTGACTTCTATTCCACTTATACTACCGATTCAATTTTCCACAAGATAAATTGTTGTTAGGAATTTGTCTAAAATGGCATTGTAATTTTCCCACCTTCTTAGGGGTAGTTAAAGATAGACAATAAATCCTGGCCTTGCCAGCAATGTTTATATCTCCTGAACGAATTTTTAAAATGCTTGAACTTGCTGACTGAAGTGTTTCACCAATTTACTGAAAAAATGACATTTATTATTTTGTTGTTCTCAGTTCATTCTTGAACTTTGTACAGTAATAAAGTTCATCCGAATCCATCTTATCCCAGGCTTTCATTACCTTAAAGAAAAACCCTTCCGTCTTCTCTTTTCAAAAGAGAAAATTCCAACTAATCCCAAGGTAGCCAGCTTCTCAATGTTTTCGATTTTTACCTCTGGAATCAGTCTTTCAACTCTGCTTTCAACTATTTCCAAAAACCTGATATAATTTTTGAAACAGTGCAAGCAAAACTGTTGTTATGATTTTAGTAAGTCCAGATCTAATTTTAGAATTAACCTTTTTAGCTTATACCTGACCTGTTTCACATATTCGAACATTTCAACACAGAAGTCTACAGACTGTTGAACCCAAATAATATCCTCACTTGAATTGTGGACTGTATGGTGTCAGTTATAAATCTAAGCCATATGAGAGGATAGTGAAACATTTAATTTGGCATATTAAGAGGGAGGCAGCACTGATTTATTGAATGAATGTCTTGCTGAACAAGTTCATTGGATCTCTTTGAAGATGTTAATGATAAGGCAAGAAAGTATGGCTTTGGCAATTTTTCTATGAAAAAGACAATAATTTAAGAGTAATTTGAATTTGACGTGCATGATGGACAACGTGATATTGTTCTTAATTAAACATTGATGCACACAGATGGAGCAGATGTAATGGAGAGCAGGAGCAGAAACTCGATTTTTTTTTTTTCCCTTCCTTCTCTTAGGGTCACTTATTGTGTCTCTTACCTTTAAACCCATGCTGCCAGCACATCTGTCTTGGCTTCATCATGTACTTGAAACTTCAATTACCACGATTCCTTTTTACCATTGCTAATGCCATATATTATTCTTTTCTTCCACTCTTCTTCAAATCACCATATTTACAGTTCTTGCAATGCAGGTAAGTACACTATAATATAGTTACTTCAAAACTAAAGTGTTAGAGATGAGAAGCAAGGCTTGTAGAAGTGAGGAAGCACTGGTAAAGTGGAAGGGAAATCCTGCTTTTGGAAAGACTGCTCCAGTATACGCCATTCCCAACAACCCCATCTCAGCAACAAGATGTGCAGTAAGAGACGAAGAAGAAACAAAACTAGAATGAAAGAGGACGTATGACTGGGAAAGAAGCCATGGTTAGACCATAGTCATTTTGATGTGGCTATTGAGAATGTTTTAAAAGATTCATATCGTTTGGCAAGGTCCGAGAGAATTTTCATTTCAGGTTCTTTTTAGAAATTTCACTTTCACAGCAGACAAAAAAAAATCTCTCATTTAAAACTTCTGTTTTCAGTTAGATGTTAAAGAATTGACTTCAGCTAGACAACTAAACTGAGGGACATCACATCACCACCTATTGACGAGAAGCCCACAAATTGCAAGAGGCAAAAGTTGACATTGTCTTTTATATTAGCATTATAGTGGAAAAAAGCATAGGTAGAAAACCTTAAAATAGAAGTTACATTATTTGAACATTAAGTTATTCTATTTGAACAAGATGTCATGCATTTTTTATATGCCCAAAACCAGACTATTGAAATAACTGCTTTACACAGAACTTAATCATGGCAGAAGAATCCTAAGAGGACAGCGGAAATGCATTAGGGATGTCCTTAAAGTGTTCTTGAAAAAATCAAACATCCCTGCAGACTCAAATGTATCCTGGCTTGTGACTGGCAAGAATGGAGAAAGTTCATCTGGGAATGTGTTGAACACATGAAGAGATGTTGTCGGAAACAAACAGAGGTAGAATGTCCGGCATAGGAGAGGGGTGTCAAACCTCCAACAACTCATCTGCCCAATCTTTCAACCATCACATGCCCTGCATGTCACAGAGTCTGCAGATTTCTTATCGTCCCTGTAAGACATTTCAGAATCTATTAAATCAGAATGATAGCTAGTCACCCTCAATCCGAAGGGACTGTCTCAGAGGAAGGAGTTTTATAATAGATTCAGGATGTTTCAGACTGATTACAAATGCTTACTTGTTTTTCTTGACTAGGTTTTCTTAATTTATTTTCAGAATTTTTGAAGTTTGCAAACAATGTACGTAACTGTGTAAAACAGGTACATGTTGCTGTTGAAATTGCTGTACAAATTCAGCAAGATCTGGTCAATATCCAGGCTTCAGCTGACCAATGGCAAGTAACATTTGCACCACACAGGTGCCAAGCTATGACCATGCCAGGTCTCTCGGCCCAGCATAGTGATCTCTCAGCCTAGCGTGGTTGTCTTTCTGTGGCCCATGGCGGTCTTTCAGGTCAGCACGGCCTCAGAATGCACTTCTGGTCTTCAGATGATCCTGGAGCAGTCTCCCAGCCTGGAGAACCTCTGTTTTGTAATTAATGCCTATAATCAGCAATGCTGGACTTTTTGTTTCTTTATTTTCTAAGTTTCTTTTCCCTAAGATCTTGCACTGAAGAATCTGCACCTAGTTCATTAGTGCCTAAGATGGCTGCATATGCGGCAAGTTGCAAACTTTTCGTTGCACTCATCTGTGTACATGTGACAATAATTCAGTTCAATATACATTATCAATAAGACACAATCTAGCCACCACCCCTAAACATTCGATGGTGTTACCATCATTGAATACCCCCTGTCCTCATCCCGGCGGTTACCATTGACCAGAAACTCAACTGGACTCGCCACATAAACACAGTGGCTACAAGAACAGGTCAGAAGCTAGGAATACTGCAGTGAGCAACTCACCTTCTGATTCTCCAAAGTCTGTCCATCATCTATATGACATAAGTCCGGAGTATAATGGAATACTCGCCACTTGCACAGCTGTATGCAGCTCCAACAACACTCAAAAATCTTGACACCAACCAGAACAACGTCACCCACTTAATTGACACTACATTCACAAACATCCACTCCCTCCACCGCCGACGCTCAGAAGCAGCAGTGTGTACTATCTACAAGACGCACTGCAGAAATTTACCAAAGATCCTCGGACATCACTTTCAAAGCCCATGACCACTTCCATCCAGAAGGAAAAGGGCAGCAGGTACATTGGAACACCACCACCTTCAAGTTCACCTCCAAGCCACTCACCATTCTGACTTGGAAATATATCGCTATTCATTCACTGTTACTTGGTTAAAATCCTGCAATTCCCTCCCTAATGGCATTGTAGGTCAACCCACAGCAGGAAGACTGCAGCAGTTCAAGAAGGCAGCTCACCACCATCTTTTCAAGGGCAACCAGCAATAACTGCTGGCCAGCCAGCACTGCCCATATCCCATAAATGAATTTTTAAAAAATGTCGTACCAATAGAACTCAGCCCCACCAGGGAGCTTAGATTTCTGAGGCAGTCACTGGATCAGGGTAGGGATATCATGAGGAGGTGGCATTAGGGAATGACGCATGTTTCCCTGGTAAATCCTCCTCCTGTTAGCCATGACTCAGATATAAACAAGGTTGTGGGTCCCAGTCTCAATTCAGGATTTGAATACAAAAATATAGCCTGGCACTTAATTAAATTGTGCACTGTTGGGGGTACTTTCAGAAGAGACGCTAACCAAGGCAGTTTTCCCTTTTCAGTTAGGCATGAAGAATCCCACTGCACTTGTTTGCTGAAGAGCAATTGCGACAGTGACTAGACACCAGTAGTGCAACACATAAGGGATATCTGGTGATCATGGAAGGATGATGTTGATGTTCCTGTGTTGGACTGGGGTAGACAAAGTCAGAAGTCACATGAAACCAGGTTATATTCCAACAGGTTGATTTGAAATCACAAGCTTTCAGAGCGCTGCTCCTTCGTCAGGTGAAGTCACTTGATTTCAAATCAACCTGTTGGACTACAACCTGGTGTTATGTGACTTCTGACCTCATCATAGAAGGAGTTATATAAATGGATTTTGTTTTTGTTTCTTTCATGACTGGGCATCCGTTCAAAATTCTGTGTGTGAGACACGGTTGGGCACCAACAATGTGGCCAAAGAAGTATTTGAAGCTGTCTGTTGTGTGCAGATGAGATGCTCTTCCCTCACTTACAATGTCCAGCTGAGATCTGTGTTGCAGGGCACCAGTGGCTTTCAATTGCAGCTGGCTTAAATCTTTGAAATGTGCAACAACATTCAAACCTCCTGTTATGTTTTTAATAAATAGTTTTATTTAAACTGTTTTACTTGTTAAAAACCTTGCAAATCTAATGAGTTAAGACCTGATTTAAAGTTCCCATACTTGTTTACTATCCAGTAACTCCTTGTGTGTAGTGTGAGCCTATGTGTATTGTAGAACTGGTCAGTGTATGAGGTAAACAAAGTTAGCTGAGTCACATCCTCAAACATGGGCTTTGGGATAAGCAACAATGCAGAATCGCCGAGCAGAGACTGATAGCCAAGTTCTGTACCCATGAGGCTGGCCTCAACTGTGATCTTAGGTTCATGTCGTGCTGCATACAACCCCATCATACTGTTCTGTGTAAAATCTTCCTTACTGTTCTGTTTGGACACCATCACCTTGATAACTTGTTATTATCTCTCTACCTTAATTATTTTGTACAATTTTGGATTACTTGTTACGTTGGTTAGACCCTTGTCATGTGACTCATACCTGTCATGTTTTCCAGCCATTTGATTTGTCTCTAGCACCGTCTTACTTTTGATTTTTTTGTAATTATCTCTCTGCCCTAATTAGTCAGATCATAAGTCATCCCTTCACTTGCAATTCAGCTGTTGACACTTTACTCACACCGTATGATACTTTTGATCACCTGCAAAGATTTGTTATTCAGCTTGTTCACACTCCACTCATACAGTTTGTATTTACCTTTTGACACTCCTCTTAATTACCTGGAATTATCTTGTCATTATCTGTCTGCATATAAATTCTGTGCATGTGTGCTTCCCTCCACTTCACCTGCTGAAGGAGCAGTGCTCCGAAAGTTTGATTTCACATAAGCCTATTGGACTATAATCTGGTGTCATGTGATTTCTGACTTTGCTTTTATTTCAATTTTCTTACATGAATTATTGTCATTTCACAGATACTGAAATTGATGTATCATTAGTCAGACAGTGCACAACTGTCTGTTTCTATTGTAGAGGAACAAGCTAAAACTTATTTTTATACTTTCGCTCTCACAGGCTCAAGACCTCAATGTAATTGAAGAGGTGATCCGAATGATGCTGGAGATCATAAATTCTTGCCTTTCCACTTCTCTTCACCACAACCCGAACCTAGTGTATGCACTCCTGTACAAACGGGATCTCTTCGAACAGTTCCGCACACACCCCTCCTTCCAGGACGTGATGCAGAATCTTGACATGGTAATGAGTGAAATTTATAAACGTTCCGTTCATTCACATTTTTTTAAATTTCAACCAAAAGAACTGCAGATGCTGGAAATCAGAAACAAAAAGAGAAATTGCTGGAAAAGCTCAGCAGGTCTATCAGCATCTGTGGAGAGTAATCAGAATTAACATTTCGGGTCCAGTGACTCTGGGTCCAGTTCTGAAGAAGGGTCACTGGACCCAAAATGTTAACTCTGATTCCTGTCCACAGATGCTGCCAGACCTGCTGACCTTTTACAAAAATTTCTCTCTTTGTTGCCTAAATTTCAATCACACTGCTTTAATTTGATTCTGGATATCTGAGTTTTGACTCCTATTGTAACTGTTATATATTGACACATTTTGCTGTTGTTAACTACAACAACAATAGTAGAACCACAGATATTGGATAGGATTTCTCAAGGATAACCTTGTGGTAACAATTTAAAATAGTATTTACTTATGTGTATTGTGTGATCAGAAGTTTTTTTTTAAATTTTATGTTGTGTGTATAGAGCTTTTGGGCATACAGTATTGAAAGTAGTAGACTAGAGATCACACTTGATCCCCATTTTCCTCTACGAGAGGAGTTGTAGTGTAAATGCAGCCCATTTTGGAATCCAATAACAACCTGAAACTGGAGCAATGATTATTGAGGCAAGATAGTCTAACTTGGCTATGTTCTGTTCAGGTCTTGATCTCTAATTTCTGCTCCACAATTTTAGCATTGGTGTGAAGCCCTAAAGTAAATTTTCACTGACATTAAACTTGTAATACAAGTGTGTAATAAATAACATTGTACATGTAATCACTGCTGAAATGCTCTTTCCAGTTTTAATCAGCACCCTGAAAAAAACCACCTCTTGAAAAATAGCTATTGTGAAATGCTATTCAGACATGCCTGGACGTGTTGGACTAGACCTGTTTATACAGTTATATTTACTTAAATATTTTCTGATTGCACACCTCGGTTGTGTCTTTACTAAAGCAATTAAGACTTGAGAGAAACAGTTGTAATTGTCTGTCATCCTGCTATCATCAGCCTAACCCACTAAATGTTTTACAGCTTCTCATTTGGATCTCAAACAATATTAACATGTATTGAATTTGTATCTTCACAAAAACTTCATGAGGATCTAATGCTTATTGTGAAAACTTAAAACAACTACTCGACTATGAGTTTTGTAAATGTTTTATTGCAATATTTTGCAAGTAAAAGAGATCTCATTTGTTTCCAGCCCATGATTGTTTTATATGAAGTTTAGACAAGTGACTTCCATAACACTTTTCTGATGCATTCTAATGATGCTACTGTCTGACAAATGTTACAGGATATCCTTTACTCTTTGTACTGTTTACATTGTTCTTAGGCAAAGAATAATTAGGTTCTTGCCTCATAAGCAGATATTTTATCAAAGCTTTTCATCTTATACTATCAGGACAATTGCAAGAAAGCCAAATTTCAAACAATCAGGACAACTTATACTATGGAAGAACAGAACAATGATCTAATCTGGATAGCCATTGCCATGCAGTCTTAATTTTGATGCGCTCTATTTCTGCATCAAGCTTACAAGGTGAGCCAAAGGCCACCACTTCCAGACCTGAGCAGTGTCAGGTCTACCTCAATTTAACCTGGTAAGGCAATGTATCTCAGATAAACTGAACAGCAGATTAAGCAAGCAGTTTCATGCTGCTGTTTTGCAATGCCACAAGTGGTATGGTGCACTGACAGGTTGCTGCTCCATCCAAAACATTGTGCCTAAGCTGAACATCCAAATAGTTGGCTGATTGGTACAAACAACTTCATGATCCTTCAGTTGCTCATAAATAGAGACAGAGTACCAACCATACTAAATCAGCCTGCACTTGCAAAGCTCAAAACAAAATGTGCACTATGAGATGTGATTCTATTATTGAACAATACTTGGTAAACAATCCTGAGTATGCTAGTAACTGCACTAACGACCAATTTAAGTTTGTAACATGAACATAGGCTAGAAGTGAAATATACTAATATTCTGGGACTAATTTTCTGTAAGCAAATAGAATATGTTCAAGCTTTGTGCTGCTTTAAAATTACCTAGGAGCTTTCTCCATGGCAACACCTTAGCCAATCACATAACTTGCCAACCAGTCAGGACCCTTTTCTCGTGTAATATGAGTTGTAGTGATTGTTTGAAATTTGGCAATCCTGCATTTGTCCTGATGAATGCAAGATGAAAACTTTAGCAACGTGTCTTCTATTTTGCAGTAATATTCATGTTCCATTTTACCTGGGGAATATGTAAGTTATTTTGCAATTGTGTTCCCTTTGTGTATTTTCTATTTTAAGTGTAGTACCAACAACCTATTTCCATTTGTCGTTTACATAGTAGATCTGTTCATTTTGGTAATTAGTGATGTTGAATTTGCCCTTTTTTCATTGAGGGCCTCATTGCACATCATCAAAAGTAGTGGAAGTTGCTAGAAAAGCTCAGCAGGTCTCGCAGCATCTGTAATGGAAAAAGTCAGAGTTAACGTTTTGGGTCTGGTGACCCTTCCTCAGGACTGATGGTAGCTAGGAAAACGTCGGTTTATATGCAGAAGATGGGGTGGGGGCATAGAGTGTAAACGATAAGTAGGGATAGAGCCCAAAGAGAGAGAAGAGCAGTTGGATAGACAAAGTGTTGATAACACCCTGGCTAGGAGGGTGAATAGCTGTTAATGGGAACAGTCAGTGACTAACAATAAGTAGTGTGTGATGGCAGGCTATGTGATAACAAGGCCTGGTGTGTGGGGTAGGAGACTAGGAGAAGAGAGGCCCTAAAATTATTGAGCTTGATATTGAGTCCAGAGGGCTGAAAGGTCCCGAAGTGGAATTATTTTTTTCTTCTTTATTCATTCACGGGATGAGGGCGTTGCTGGCTAGGCAGCATTTATTGCCCATCCCTAATTGCCCGGAGAGCAGCTGAGAGTCAACTACATTGCTGTGCTTCTGGAGTCACATGTAGGCCAGACTAGGTAAGGATGGCAGTTTCCTTCCTTAAAGGACATTAGTGGACCAGATGGCTTTTTCTGACAACTGACAATGGATTCATGGTCATCGTTGGATTCTTAATTCTAGACATTCACAGATTTCAATTTCCACCATCTGCCATGGCGGGATTCGAACCCGGGTCCACAGAACATCATCTGGGTCTCTGGATTAACAGTCCAGCAGTCCAACATACCGCTAGGCTATTGCCTCCCCAAAATGAAGTGTTGTTCTTGCAGCTTGCACTGAGCTTTGCTGGAACACTGCAGCAAGCCTGAGACATAGATGTTGGCCAGGGAACAGAGTAGTGTATTAAAGTGGCTCAGGGTCTTTTTTGTGAGCAGAACGTAGATGTTCTACGAAGCGATACCCAGCCTACACTTCGTTTCCGAATGGAGAGGAGACCATATTGTGAGCAGTGAATGCAGTAGACTAGATTCTGGGAAGTGCAGGTGAAGTGTTGCTTCACCTGGAAGGTATGTTTGGGCCCTTGGATACTGGGGAGGGAGGAGGTAAATGGGCAGGTGTTACACCTTCGCCAGTTGCAGGGGAGGGTGCCATTGGGCTGTGTGGGGATGGTGTTGGGAGTGAAGAAAGAGTGGACCAGTGAGTCCCAGAGGGAACTGTCCCTTCGGAAGGCAGACAAGGGTGGGGAGGGCAGGGGAGGGGAGGGGATGCCACGCGTCTGGTGGTGGCATCTCGCTGGAGGTGGCAGAAATGACGTTGGATGATCTTCTAGATGTGGATGCTGGTGGGATAGTAAGTAAGGACAAGGCGAACCCTATCGTTGTTGCAGGGGGAAGAGAGGAATCCCCATTATGACACAGCAGGCCATTGTATCAACTATGGTAACTGACCTCATTTCATCTGATGATCTCCCCCCCCATGCCACTGCCTCCAACCTGATAGTCCCCCAGCTCTGCACAGCTCCCTTCTTCCTCTTTCCAAAAAAAATCCACAAACGGGACTGGCCAGGCAGACCCATTGTTTCAGCCTGCTCCTGCCCCACAGAGCAAATCTATTCCTTGTTGACTCAGTCTTCTCTGCTGGTTCAGTCCCTGCCCACATACACCTGTGATTCTTCTGACGCTTTACAAGATGGCTTTTTGGAGCAGCTTGTGGTGGAACCCACTAGGGAACAGGCAATACTAGATTTAGTGTTGTGCAATGAGGCAGACTTGATAAGGGAGGTTAAGGTGAAGGAACCCTTTTGGAGGCAGTGATCATAATATGATGGAATTTACTCTGCAATTTATGAGGGAGAAGATAGAATCAGAGGTAATGGTATTACAGCTGAATAAAGGCAACTACAGAAGCATGAGGCAGGAGTTGGGCAGAATTGACTGGGAGAGAAGCCTAGCAGGAAAGGCATTGGAACAGCAATGACAGGAGTTTCTAGGAGTAATTCAGGAGACATATCAAAAATTCATCCCGAGGGAAAAGAAGCATGGTGCAGGGATGATGAGGCAACTATGACTAACGAGGGAAGTCAGGGATAGCGTAAAATCAAACGAGAAAGCATATAATATGGTGAAGAGCAGTGGGAAACCAGAGGACTGAGAAGCTTACAAAGACCAACAGATGGCAACAAAAAAAGAAATAAGGAGTGAAAAGATTAAATATGAGGTAAGCTAGCTAATAA
Organism: Rhincodon typus; assembly: GCF_021869965.1. Taxonomy (NCBI): domain Eukaryota; kingdom Metazoa; phylum Chordata; class Chondrichthyes; order Orectolobiformes; family Rhincodontidae; genus Rhincodon; species Rhincodon typus. Next base: position 29,188,621 of record NC_063332.1, on the reverse strand, counting down.
TACAAAGGAGGGCTATAAGAGTTTCTTTAGATATATAAAGGGCAAAAGTAGATAATGGACCACTGGAAAATGACACTGGAGAAATAGAAGTGGGGAACAAGGAAATGGCTGAGGAAAGAAATAATTACTTTGCATCAGTCTTCACAGTGGAAGATATGAGTAATATCCCAGAAATTCGAGAGAGTCAGGGGGCAGAGCAGAGTATGGTGGCCATCACCAAGGAGAAGGTGCTAGAAAAACTGAATGGCCTGAAGATGGATAAATCACCAGGACCAGATGGACTACATCCCAGAGTACTTAAGGAGATAGCTGAAAAGATAGTGGAGGCATTAGTGTGATCTTTCAGGAATCGCAGAGTCAGGTAGGCTCCTAGAGGACTGGAAAATTGCTAACGTGACACCCCTGTTTAAAAAAGGGAATAAGGCAAAAGTCTGAAAATTACAGGCTGATTAGCCTGACCTTGGTCATGGGTGAGATTTTAGAGTCCATTGTGAAGGAAGAGATTTCTGAATACTTGGAAGGGCATAGTAAAATAGGGCAAAGTCAGCATGGCTTCATCAAGGGGAAGTCATGCCTGACAAATCTGTTAGAATTCTTTGAAGAAATAATGAACAGGTTAGACCAAGGAGAGCCAATGGATGTTATCTACTTGGACGTCAAGAAGGCCTTTGACAAGGTGCCGCACAGGAAGCTGCTGAGTAAGATAAGGGCCCATGGTGTTAGAGGCAAGGTGCTAGCATGGACAGAAGATGGGCTGTTTGGCAGAAAGCAGAGAATGAAGTTAAAAGGGTCTTTCTCAGGATGGCAGCCGGTGACAAGTGGTGTTCCACAAAAGTGTTAGGACCACAACTTTTCACTTTATACATTAATGATCTGGATGAAGGTACTGAGGGCATTCTGGCTACGTTTGCAGATGATACAAAGATAGGTAGAGAGACAGGTAGTATTGAGGAGGTGGGGAGGCTGCAGAAGAATTTGGACAGGTTAAGAGAGTGGGCAAAGAAGTGGCAGATGGAGTACAATGTGGGAAAGTGTGAGGTCCTGCACTTTGGTAAGAAGAACAAAAGCATGGACAATTTTCTAAATGGGGAGAAAATTCAGAAGCCCAAAGTGCAAAGAGACTTGGGAGTTCTAGTCCAGGATTCTCTCAAGGTAAACTTGCAGGTTGAGTCAGTAGTTAGGAAGGCAAATGCAACGTTGGCATTTATTTTCAGAGGACTTGAATATAAGAACAGGATGTACTTCTGAGGCTCTAAAAGACTCTGGTCAGGCCACATTTGGAGTACTGTGCACAGTTTTGGGCCCCACATCTCAGGAAAAATTTACTGGCCCTGGAGTAGGTTCAGAGGAGGTTCATGAGAATGGTCCCAGGAATGGAAAGCTTAACATATAAGGAACTTTTGAGGACTCTGGGTCTATCTATATTTGATGGAGTTTAGAAGGATGGGGGGTGGGGGGATCTAATTGAAACTTACAGAATACTGAATAGCCTGGACGGAGTGGATGTTGGGAAGATGTTTCCATTAGTAGAAGAGACTAGGACCCGAGGGCATAGCCTTAGGGTAAAGGGAAGACCCTTTAGAACAGAGATAAGGAGAAATTTCTTCAGCCAGAGAGTGGTGAATCAATGGAATTCACTGCCACAGAAGGCTGTGAAGGCCAGGTCATTGAGTATTTTTAAGATGGAGATAGATAGATTCTTGATTGTCAAGAGGATCAAGGGTTACGGGGAGAAAGCAGGAGAATGGGATTGAGAAACTTATCAGCCATGATTGAATGGCAGAGTAGACTTGATGTGTTGAATGGCCTAATTTCTGCTTTTATGTCTTACGGTCTTTCAAAATTTCTAGTTTGCAGGTTCCAGCCACCGCCTCTTTACCATGGACGTGCAGTCCCTTTCCACCTGTATCCCCCACCAAGATGGTCTTAGGGTTGTCCACTCCCTCCTGGAGCAAAGGCCTGAATCGTTCCCACCCACCACCACCTTCCTCCCCTTGGCTGAGCTCATCCTCACCCTCAATAACTTCTCATCCAACTCCTGTCATTTTCTCCACATCAGAGGGGTGTCCATGGATACTCGCATATGCCCCAGTTATGCCTGTCTCTTCCTAGGGTATGTGAAATATTCCTTGTTCCAGTCCTATTCCGGCCCTCACCCACAACTTTTTCTCCAGTATATCGATGATATCATTGGTGCTGCTTCCCTCTCTTGTCCGGAATTGGAAAACTGCATCGATTTCGCTTCCAATTTCTACCCTGCCCTCACTTTCACCCGGTCTTTGGACCTTCACGCACGCACACACCACCACCACCACCACCCCTCCCCCCACCGTTTCCTCGACATCTGTTTCAATTTCTGGCGATACACTGTCTACTAATATCCACTATAAACCCACCAACTCCCACAGTTATATATCCTGGACTATCTATCCTCGCAACCTGCTTCCTATAAAGACTCCATATATCCTCTCAGTTCCTCTCTCTCCAGCGCATATGTTCAGATGAGGCTAACTTCGACAAGAGAACCTGCAAAATGTCCACCTTCTTCCTTAACCAAGGATTCCCCAGCACCATTGTCGACAGAGCTCTCAACCAGGTCTGACCCATCTCCCGCACTTCTGTCCTCATTCCCTCTCTTCCCTCCTGCAACAGTGATAGGGTTCCCCTTGTTCTTGCCTACCATCCCACCAGCATCCACATCCAGAAGATCATCAGATGCTATTTCTGCCACCACCAGACCATATTCCCCCTCCCCTCCCTTGTCCACCTTCCACAGGGACTGTTCCCTCCAGGACACCCTGGTCAACTCTTCCTTCACCACCAACAACCCCCATAGACCCATGGCACCTTCCCCGGCAACTGTGTAACACCTGCCCATTTACCTCCTCCCTCCCCAGTATCCAAGGGCCCAAACATACCTTCCAGGTGCAGCAACACTTCACCTGCACTTCCAAGAATCTAGTCTACTGCATTCACTGTTGATAACGTGGTCTCCTCTACATTGGGGAAACGAAGCGTAGACTGGGTGACCGCTTCATGGAACATCTACATTCTGCACGCAAAAAAGACCCTGAGCTTCTAGTTGCCTGCCACTTAAATACACCACTCTGTTCTCTGGCCAACATCTCTGTCTCAGGCTTACATAAGAACGTAAGAACTAGGAGCAGGAGTAAGCCATCTGGCCCCTCGAGCCTGCCCCGCCGTTTAATAAGATCATGGCTGATCTTTTTGAGACTCAGCTCCACTTACACGTCCACTCACCATAACCCTTAATTCCTTTACTGTTCAAAAATTTATCTAGCCTTGCCTTAAAAACATTCAGCGAGGTAGCTTCAACCACTTCACTAGGCAGGGAATTCCACAGATTCACAACCCTTTGGGTGAAGAAGTTCCTCCTGACCTCAGTCCTACATCTACTTCACTTTATTTTGAGGCGATGACTTCTAGTCCTAGTTTCACCTGCTAGTGGAAACAACCTCCCTGCCTCCATCTTATCTATTCCCTTCATAATCTTATATGTTTTTATAAGATCTCCCCTCATTCTTCTGAATTCGAATGAGTATAATCCCAGCCTACTCAGTCTCTCCTCATAATCCCAACCCTCTCAACTCTGGAATCAACCGAGTGAATCTCCTCTGCACCCCCTCCAGTGCTAGTATATCTCTTCTCAAGTAAGGAAACCAAAACTGTGCACAGTACTCCAAGGTGTGGCCTCACCAGGAACCAGCTACAGCATAGCGTCCCTGTTTTTAAACTCCATCCCTCCAGCAATGGCAGACAAAATTCCATTTGCCTTTTTAATCACCTGCTGCACCTGCAATCCTACTTTTAGCGATTCATGCACAAGGACACCAAGTCCCTTTGCACAGCAGCGTGCTGCAATTTTTTACCGTTTAAAACGTAGTCCATTTTGCTGTTATTCCTACCAAAATGGATGACATCACACTTATCAACATTGTACTCCATCTGCCAGACCTTTGCCCACTCACTTAGACTATCTATATCCCTCTGCAGACTTTGTGTCTTCTGCACACTTTGCTCTACCATTCACCTTAGTGTCATCTGCAAATTTTGACACACCACACTTAGTCCCCAACTCCAAATTATCTATGTAAATTGTAAACAATTGCGGTCCCAACACTGATCCCTGAGGCACACCACTAGC
>NC_063332.1:29162300-29184056 GCF_021869965.1 Rhincodon typus | reverse complement strand
CTTTGTCTATCCAACTGCTGTTCTCTCTCTTTGGGCTCTATCTCTACCTAGCGTTTACTTCCTACCCCCATCCATCCGTATCTTCTGTGTATAAACTGATGTTTTCCTAGTTACCATGAGGTCTGAGGAAGGGTCACCGGATTCGAAACATTAACTCTGATTTTTTCTTCATAGATACTGCCAGACCTGCTGAGGTTTTCCAGCAATTTCTGTTTTGTTCCTGATTTACAGCATCCACAGTTGTTTCGGTTTTTATCAAAAGCAATGGTATTTATACAGTTTTGCATGTTTAACACAAAAAAATCTGAAAATGCTGACAAAGCAGTTCTACAAACTTCATTTACTTAGAAATAAGGACTATTCATGTCTGCGAATAATAAACATTCATTTGTGCTTTTTGGGATGCAGTTTTGATTATGATATATATGTCAAGTTAATGGGGTTAGAACACTTTTCCCAACTGTGCTTTACTGATCTGAGGTATCACCAAGCATGCTGTCAGGTTCCATTGCTTTTGACCAATAGCTCACGTACAAATAGATTCAAGAACAGCTTCTTCCCCGCTGTTGTTATACTTCTGAGTATAAAATTTTAACTTTAATGTTGATTTCACTCTCTGTGCACCTTCTTTACAGCCATAACATTGTATTCTTTGCTCTGTTTTATTACCTTAATGCGCTTTGTATGAAATGATTTACCTGTGCTGCATGTAAAACAAAACTTTTCACTGTACCCAGGTACATGTGACGATAATAAATCAAATCAGTATTACATATAAGTTGCTTCATGTTTGGGCACGCAAATCATAATAAAAATCAGGAAAGTACATAAAGCTTTTGCAGAGTTGGCAAAGATACTTTTCATCACATTACTGCGTTTAAGTGGAGGATGGAATGTCATTCTGTGTTTAGGAAACAATTACTAATCATATTTAAATTATAGGTGATCAGCTTCTTCAGTCATCGGCTGGAACAGGCGGGTGCAGACCTGTCAGTGGAAAGAGTTCTGGAGGTCATCAAACAGGGGGCTGTAGCATTGCCCAAAGATAAACTGAAGGTGAGGAATTCTGTCTTTTAACACTTTAGTTTATTGTGATCAAAATCACCAGGTTTTATACTTAATTACTGAATTAATGTATGTTTTCCCAAGGAATAGGAGTTCTTCAATGCCTTGGTGATAGGGAAGGGAAAATTTTGTATTGTTCTCAGTGTTGATCGCTACGCAAAACAATCTATTAGTTTACATGGTGTGAGGTTACACTGGCAAACTACATTAATGCTCCCTAATGTGCAGCTGCCTGCCAATACTCAATGCCTAGTCTTGCATCGGAGAAAAACTATTTGGGTAAGGAATAAAAGCAGAATACTACAGATGCTGGAGATCTGAAATTAAAACAGAATATGCTGGAAATGCTGAGCAAATCTGGCAGCATCTGTGGGAAGTGAGAAAAAGGTAGCAACTTTTGTTCGGAATGAAAGGAGGATAAAAATGTGAACATGCAGAAATATTTCTAGCAGTTCTTGTTTTTAATTAAGGAAGGAAACCTGAAAGAGTCGAATGGACATGAAGATCAGAGAGAAGAGGAATAAAACAAAGCTGTGTCTGAATGGTGTTAGATAGAAATGTTTGTGATAGTTTTACTGCATAAGTCATCCTTTTTTTGTAAATATTTCCACTGTAGGCCAAACATTGGTTTCAGGTATTGATTGCTTGTAGTTTTCTCTGTGGAACACAGTGTTGTAGTTCAAATAAAAACAGGAAGGGCTAGAAGTACAAAGCAGATCTGGCGACATCTGTAGAAAGAGACAATTAACAATAGCAACAGAAACTGACAGGAAAACTCAGCAGGTCTGGAGAGAGGCATCTGTGTAGAGCTGTTTCGGATCCAGTGACCCTTCTTTAGAAACAATTAATGACTCTTTGCAGACCTGATAATGCTACCATGAGTATTTCCAACATTTTCTGTATACCACCATCTATAGTATTTTACTTCTATTTTAGTATAACAATTTATATGATTTTTTTCATTTTAAATAAAGTGTCTCGCGCTATAATGAGAAGGGACCTTCATAGTCTCAAAGAAAAGAAAGTTTATTGTCTTCAAAGACTTATGAGCCACTGCTTACAATTTGCATTCCTACAACTGCATCAATCTGAAACAAATCTCAAGGCACATCATTAAATACATTTGGAATATAGATGCAAAACAAAGAATTGGGTGAAGGACCCTTGGGTAGCCCTTAGCCACCATGATGTTAGGACCAATGCACTGGCAAATCAGATAACTAGGCTGTATAAATTACTTTAAACTATTTGGGGTGGGGGGAGATTTGGGAGAGGAAAAGAGTAGGCTTATAGAGCAAAAAGATATGGCAACATTACAAGGCGGCTATTTAGATAATGATGTCCTGAACGGGACAGGAAAGGAAAGAGTATACAAATATAGAAAAACAGCAGCAAAGGGTCAAAGGAGGAGAAAATGATAAATAGGCAAAATTAATGGCTCTTTATTTAAATGCATATATTCAAACAAAATAATGGTACAAATAAAGCTTAAGGGGAAATGATATTACAGCCATTACGGGGACATGGTTACAAGGAGATAAAAGCTGGGAATCAAATATTCAGCACTTGTGATATTTCGAAAGGACAGGCAGAAACGGAGAGGGCAGTGGGGTAGCTTGTTAGGGGATGGAATAAGTAAAATAGCAAGAAATAATCTTGGATCAGATCATGAGAATCCATATGGGTGGAGGTAAGAAATAACAAGGGGAATAAGCCACTAATGGGAGTGGTTCATAGGACATCAATAGCTGCACTGGGAGACAGAGTAAATGGGAAAATAATGAGGGTATGTAAAAGTGGCAGTACATTAATTGTGGGTTACATTAATCTTCATGTGGATTGGGGAAGTTAAATTGGCAGAAGTCGCTATGAAGAGAAATTCATAGAGTGCATTCAGGAGAGTTTCCTAGAACAGTATGTTGTGGATCGAACCAGGAATCAAGCTATATAGATCTGGTGATGTGTAATGAAGCAGGTTTGGTAAATGATATCAGCGTAAATGATCCCTTGAGGGAACAGTGACTAAACATGATAGAATTTAGCATTCATTTTGAGAATGAGAAACTTGGATCGGAAATGACTGTACTAATTTTAAATGAGGGTAATTACAAAGAGGTGAGGCAGTGCTAGCTGAAGTAGACTGGGAGAAGAGTTTAGCAGCAAGATAGTTGAGGAACAATGACCAGCTGTTTAAGAAAATGGTTCATGATTCACAACAAAGATATAACCCCATGAGAAAGAAGAATTCTAGGAAGGGAACAAGTCCATCATGGTTAACCAGGCAAGTTGAGGATAGCATCAAATTGAAAGAAAAAACATACAATGCGGCAAAGTGTAGTGGTAAGCTGGAGGATTGGGAAAGCTTAAGTGAGAGAAGTCAAGCTTTGAGCATAAACTTGCAAGTAAAAGTAAGATGGACAGCAAGAGTTTCTTTATATGTACAAAGGAAGAGAGAGGCCAAAGTGAACATAGGCCCCTCAGAGAACAAGGCCGAGAAGATAATAAAGGGGAATCAGGAAATGGCAGAGGAGCTAAATAAATACTGTCTTCAGTATTCATGTTAGAAAACATGACAACATTCCGGCAATGGTACTGAAGACTTGTTCTCCAGAACTTGCCGCTCCCTTAGCCAAGCTGTTCCAGTACAGTTACAACACTGGTATCTACCTGACAATGTGGAAAATTGCCCAAGTATGTCCTGTACACAAACAGCAGGACAAATCCAACCCGGCCAATTACTGCCCCATCAGTCTCCTCTCGATCATCAGTAAAGTGATGGAAGGTGTCACCGACAGTGCTGTCAAGTTGCACCTGCTCAGTGATCCCCAGTTTGGGTTCCACCAGGGCCAATCAGCTCCTGACCTCATTACAGCCTTGGTTCAAACATAGATAAAAGAGTTGAATTCCAGAAGTGAGGTGAGAGTGACAGCCTTTGATATCAAGGCTGCATTCAACCAAGTGTGGCATCAAGGAGCCCTAGCAAAATTGGAATCAATGGGTATCGGGGGCAAACTCTCCAGTGGTTGGAGTCATACCTGACACATAGGAAGATGGTTGTGGTTGTTGGCGGTCAATCATCTCAGCTCCAGGACATCTCTGCAGGAGTTCCTCAGGGTAGTGTCCTAGGCCCAACCATCTTCAGCTGCTTCATCCATGACCTTCACTACATCATAAGGTCAGAAGTGGGGATGTTCGCCAATGATTGCACAATGTTCAGTACCATTCGTGACCTCCTCAGATACTGAAGCAATCCATGTTCACATGCAACAAGATCTGGACAATATCCAGGCTTGGGCACCAGAGTGGGCTGACAAGTGACATTCGTGCCACACAAATGCCAGGCTATGACCATCACCAATAAGAGACAACCTAACCACCGTCCCTTGACACTCAATAGTGTTACCATCACTGAATCCTCCACTATCAACATCCTGGGGGTTACCAGTGACCAGAAACTCAACTGGACTCACCACATTAACACAGTGGCTACAAGAGCAGGCCAGAAGCTGGGAATACTGCGGCGAGTAATTCACCACCTGACTCCTCAAAGCCTGTCTGCCATTTACAAGGCACAGGTCAGGAGCATAATGGAATACTCCCTACTTGCCTGGATGAGTGCAGCCCCAACAACACTCAAGAAGCTTGACACCATCCAGGACAGAGCTAAATTGGTACTACATTCACAAGCATTCACTCCCTCCACCACTGATGCTCAGGAGCAGCAGTGTGTACTATCTACAAGATGCACTGCAGAAGTTCACCAAAGATCCTCAGACAGCATCTTCCAAACCCACGATCACTTCCATCTAGAAGGACAAGGGCATCAGATATATGGGAACACCACCACCTCCAAGTTCCCCTCCAAGTCACTCACTATCCTGACTTGGAAATATATTGCCGTTCCTTCACTGTCGCTGGGTCAAAATCCTGGAATTCCATCCCTAATATCATTGTGGGTCAACCCACAGCAGGAGGACTGCAGCAATTCAAGAAGGCAGCTCACCACCACCTTCTGAAGGGCAACTGGAATGGGCAAGAAATGCTGGCCAGCCAGCAATGCCCACATCCCACAAATGAATAGAGAAAAGAAAACACTAATAATATTTCAAAAATACCAAACAATCAAGAGGGAGAGAAAATAAATACAACTATTACTAAAGAAAATGTATGAATGAAACTAATGAGGCTAAAATCCAGTAGGACCCCTGGACCTGATGAGATACATCTTAGGATATCAAGCGGAGTAGCTATCGAGATAGTTGATATCTTGGTAGTAATCTCTTAGATTCTGGAAAACGTTAACTCTGATTTTTCTTCACAAATGCTATGAGTCCTGCTGAGCTTTTCCAGCAACTTCTGTTTTTGTTCCTGATTTACAGCATTCACAGTTCTTTTGGTTTTTATCTTCCTAATTGTACAAAATGGGAAAGAGATAAAAATAGATAACGTATAGACCAGTTAGCTTAATGTCAGTTAAAAACTGGTAAAATGTTAGAGTCTTTTATAATGTGTGTGATATTATTAAGCAGAGTCACATTTGGTTTCCTTGAGGTGAATTCATGCCTGACAATTATGAAGGGGTAACATGAGAATAGATAAGGACAACCAGTGGATGTAATATATTTGGATTTTCAGAAGGCATTTGATGAAGTACTTTAGGCTGCTTAATTAGATGAGTGGAGTTTGTGCATTAACATGGATAGAGGAATGAATAACTAATAGAAGACAGAGAGTTGCAATTGGGGGCATTTTCAGGATGGCAAACTGTAACTAATAGAGTGCCACAGGGATCATTTCTGGGCCATAATTATTTGTAATATCAATTATCAATTTGAGTGAGGGAAGTGAATGTACTATAGCCAGGAACAAAAACAGAATTTACTGGAAAAGCTCAGCAAGTCTGGCAGCATCTGTGAAGAAAAAAAAATCAGTTAACGTTTCGGATCCAGTGACCTTTCCTCAAAACCGGACCCAAAACGTTAACTCTGAATTTTTCTTCACAGACCTGCTGAGTTTTTCCAGCATCTTCTGTTTTTGTTCCTGATTTATAGTATCCACAGTTCTTTCGGTTTTTATGTACTGTAGCCAGGTTTGCGGATGAAACAAAATATGTGGGAATGGAAGTGAAGAGGATGACACAGGGTCTGCAGAGGGAAATGTGGATAGGTGATTAGGTGGGCAACAATTTGACATAGAGATGTACAGCACGGAAACATACCCTTCAATCGAAATCATCCATGCTGACCAAGTATCCTAAATTAATGTAGTCCCATTTGCTAGCATTTGGCCCATATCCCTATAGACCCCTCCTATTCATATACCCATCCAGATGCTTATTAAATGTTCTAATTGTACCAGCCTCACCCACTTTCTCTGCCAGTTCATTCTATACACGCATAACCCTCTGCAAGAAAAAGTTGCCCCTTAGGTCCCTTTTCAATCTTTCCCCCCTCACCTTAAACCTATGCCATTTAGTTTTGGACTCCTCTATGCTGGGAAGAAGACCTTGACTATTCACCCTATCCAGTCCCCTCATGATTTCACAAACCTCTGTAAGGCCACCCCTCACCCTCCAGGGAAAATAGCCCCAGCCTATTCAGCCTTTCCCTATAGCTCAAACCCTCCAACCCTGGCAACATGCTTGTAAATCTTTTCTGAACCCTTTTAAATTACAAAAGGAACACCGGGATCGTGTTCCAACTTGTAATGGTACACTCTCACAATAAAAGCCCACCGCTGAATTCGACCTGAAGCTATGGGCAGCACAGTCTTGTCCTTTTTAAGTAGGCCTAGCAGGAATTTGTGGTCTGTTATTATCACAAATGTACATCCATAAAGGTATGGGTGGAACATTCTCACACCAAAGATGACTGCCAAACCTTCCTTCTCTATTTGGGTGCATTTTCATTCAGCATCAACCAAAGTCCAGGAAGAATATGCTATCGGGAGTTCCTCTCCACTAGGCTGTTGGTGAGCCAACACTACTCTGATACCATAAAGGAAAGCAATGCTTTTTAGCACCACATCTCACTTGGGATTATAGTGTGCCAACACCTTAGATAACAATAGCTGCTTCCTCACTTCCCTAAAGGCTACTTCTTGGCTACGAGATCATTTCCAAGGCTGACCCCTTTTCAATAGCAGTTGTAAGGGTGTCAGGATGGAGGCCAGGTTACGTATGAATTTTCTATAATAATTCACCAACCCAAGAAAAGACCTAAGCCCCAGTATAAACGTGGGAGCCGGGGTACTTTTGTTCACCCTCATTTTATTTTCCAATGGGTGTAACCCAGTCTTGTCGACTCTGTAGCCCAAGTAGGTTACTTGGGATGCCTGCAACACACATTTTTCCCTCCTGAGACCTAAACTCACCTTAAGAAACATTTAAGCGCTGTGTCCAAGTTCTCTAAATGCTCTTTATTAACTTTTTCCGGTTATTAGCGCATCATTCAGAATAATGGTGACTTGGGGTGGACCTTGTAAAATGTTCTCCATCGTCTGCTGGGAAATGGCAAAGGCTGATGATACTCCAAACGGCAGTTTCATATATTGGCACAAACTCTTCAGGGTATACTTCTGTGGCCTACTTCTGGGAATCCTGACCTAATCGCAGTTGCACATATGCATGGGCCATGCCCAGCTTCATGAAGGATAGCACCCCTGCCAGTTTTGTGTATAAGTCCTCCACACGACGGATTGGGTATTTATCCACCTTCGAAAAGCAGTTTACCATTTGTTTGAAATCCCCACAAAAGCGAACCAACATGTTGGACTTCACAATCAGTATGACCGATGCTGCCCATTCTGCAAACTTTTCTGGTTTGATGATCCCTTCGCTTTCCAGCCTCCTGATTTCTGCCTTTACTTTTTCATGTAAGGCAAATGGCACTGGGCAGGCCTTGCAGAATCATGGAATTGCTTCCCAGTCAACATACCTTGGCCCCTTTACACTTTCAGGTTTTTAATTAGGACTTCACTCAGGCAGCCATTTTCTATTGAAAAATGTTGAGCGAATCAAGTTGAATCGTTTTCAAACAATTTCACCTCATCGTGTTTGAGCTTGAACCTTTTACTACAATCTGTGGTAACTAAGCCAGCTATTTCTCATAAGAGACCGGAACAGAAGTTGTACTCTTAATCTGCCTGGCCAAAGTCTTGCACAAACTTCACCAAAATTTGCTCTGGATTCCAACCGTTAAGTCTTTACTTTGATCATTGATAAGCACTGATAGAGCTGTGTTGATATCTACTTCCATTAGAACTGGGTGACCATTTAAACAGACATTTATTTTGATTAGCTCTGATTTGGATGTTACTAAATAATTTAACTGTTCCAAACCAGCTATAGGTGGACTTTCCAAGGTGTGCACTCTCCTGGTTACCGGCCAATGAGTTCTGTTACTCAGTTCAGGTCTAGTGGAACTCTTTTGCAGTCTCAAGTCCACATACTGCCAGCAACTACAATGGCCAGCTGGCCCTCGAGAAAAATTAACCATTGGGCCTGTTATGGACCAGATCCCCTCAAAATATTTTAAGCAGGTAGCCTAGACCCTATCTTTTTCTTATTTTAAAGATAGATGTGAAGTGCCCTGTTCCAGATGCAATGCAACTGATCAAACTACTCGACGTTAAGCAAAACACAATTTATTTAACCACTAAAGTTAAAATACAAACAAAAGAAAGGAATTTAGAATAACTTAACTAATGGAAAACTTAACTGAATAATAAATACAGTATCTATTACTAATCAACTGTTCCAATATAGTAATATCCCTTAAACACACCCTTTAGCACAAAGGCAAATTCAGACACAGATTATCACATGCAGGTCTCCAATCCAGGAGGGAAAAAACATCAAAAGAAAATTCAGAGAAAGTAGCAGCTAGGAGACATTCACTGAAGCTTCAAACTCTTTTGAGACCACAAAGGCTTCTGCTTAAAATTAAAACTAAAAACTAAAAAAACTGCTAGAAAGCCTGGTGTATGAGAGCTGGTCACACCAAGGCTGCTTCCAGTATTCCAACTTTAAAAAAAATCCAGGGCCTCACAAATTGTTTACTTTCCTCGAGACAGCTCACCACCTCTGCCTTACAACCGCTCTTCAAAAAAAAAAGGACAAAATAACCTCTTGACATGACAGCATCACCACAGCCGAGGCTTGGCTTTGTTTTCGGGTTTTGCTGTGGGCTGACCTAGCGTCCCTCTGTTCAGGATGTGTCCTGAGTGAGGCTATGCAATTGCCTTCACTCAAGTGGTATTCCCCAAGCTCAGTCAGAATATCCTATAACTGCTAAGCACCACTTGACACGTTTTCTAATGACAAAGCAGGTTGTAGTGCTAGTTGGGCTTCAGCTAGTCGGTGTTTTTGCATGGTCACATCATTAATCCCACTTACCAAACAGTCTCACAGCATCTCACTTAGCGTTACTCCAAAATCACATGCCTCTGCCAGTCGTCTTAAGCTCGTCAAAAATCCTGATATGGATTCTGCTGGTTTCAAATGGCCAAGTAAAACCTATAGTGTCTCAGAATTAGAGGAGGCTTGGTGTCGTACTGTGTCTTAGCTACACCATTAACTCTTGAAAGGTTTCAGTATCTGGTGCCTCAGGGAAAATTAGGCTGTTAATAACATAAAAAGCTGCAGGTCCACAACCAGTCAGGAGAATTACCTGTTGCTTTTCATTTGCCCCAGTGTAATTTTCCCGGGAAAAAAAATGCATTCTTTCTGCGTGCTGGGCCCAATCTTCTACAGCAGAATTGAACAAATCAAGCTTCCCAACTAGCAACATGATGCCAGAAATGCTTACCGCAATCTCTAGAAAGGCGTATTTTTCTCTTGTCGCCACTGAAATAAATCCATGAATGCTGGTATCCTGTCACCAAGTCACCTTTTATTTACTCATATATAGTACATGACATTGACCCTGCTAGCTCAGAGCTGACTTCTAGAGCAGAGTCCCTGACACTCCTTATCTGTCAGACAGGACTCCCTGATTAGACCAGGTTAACAGCCCCAATCAGGGAATTCATATTTTATGAGGTCCACCTGGCTGACATCGTTCCAAACACAGCAGTCCCCTTCTGTGCTGTATCATTTCTATGAAGTAGCCAGGGCTGTTGTGTTGAGAAACAAAGCAACTAATATGTGTAAAGCAAGGTACCACCAACAGCAATGGGATAAACAACCAGATAATCAGTTATAATAATGCTGTTTTCAGGGTTAAATGTGGCCAGAAGACCAGAAGAATTCCCCTGCTTTTCTAACAATCTAGCCATGGTGCCTTTATACTCACCTGAGAGGGCATTAGTGTGGTTTTACATTTCATCTGGAAGACTGTAAGTCTGATAGTAAAGCGCTGTCCCAGTACAAATCTAGATCGTATGCTCAAGTTAACTGTAATGTGAATGTACCAAAAAATTCAGTAAAAGTGACAAAAGTGCTTTGTACCTTAAGACCATAACATATAGGAACAGCAGCTGGCTATTTGGCCCTTTGTTTCTGCTCTGCCATTCAATGAGATCATGGTTGATCTGATAATCCTCAATTCCCTTACTTATTAAAAATCTGCTCATCTCCTATGTTTAACCACCCAGATGCCACAGCCCTCCATGCTGAAGAATTACACTCTGAGAGAAGAGATTCCTCCTCACTCTTCTTAAATGACTGATTCCTTACCCTGAAATTATACTCTATGGTTCTAGTCTCTCCCACAGGGGAAAATAATCTCTCATCACCTGTCAAGACCCCAAAGAATCTTGTATGTTTGAATGTTTTTTCTCATTTTTTGAAACTCCAATGAGTACGTGCCCATTCTACTCAACCTCTCCTCCTAAAATAATCCCTCTAAACCAGGGATTAAGCTAGTGAACCTTCTCTGTCATCAATCCTCCTTGTCACTTCTTCGAAGAATTCAAAGAAATGCTGACTAGCCCATATCTTTCGAAGTGACAGTTTTTCCAATTTCTCAGAATTGATTCTAGCATTTTGCCCACCACCAAAATAAGACTCAACTGGCCTATAATTGTTTGGCATTTCCTTTGTACCCTTTTTAGATAATGGATACATTTGCATTCCTCCAGTCTTCTGGCATCTCACCTGTGTCTAGTGAAGATTGGAAAATAATCCTCAGAGCATCTGCTGTTTCCTTTCTGACATCCTTCAGCATCCCAGGGAACAATCCATCTGCCCTGGTAATTTTTCCATTACAAGTTAACAAAAGGGGCTTTATGGGTTGAGTTTTCTTTGTGAATACAGATCCTCTGCATCTTCTCTGATACATCCTATTCTTTCCTTAATTATCCTTTTGCTCTTTATACACTGGTAAAACATCTTTGCATTTTTCTTCATCTTGCTTACTAATATTTTCATCCCCTCTGTTTGATTTCCTTTTGTTTTCCACTTGATCCCAGTACCTTCTGTACTCCTCTAGTGTTGAGTTTTTTGTGTTTATCAAAAACTTTCTTTTAACTTCAATCTTTAATCTTTTCCTGTATTTTTCCAGATAACCATGGGGGTCTAGATTTGGCAGTTACTTTTGGAGGGGACATATCTGCTTTGTGCTTTCCAAAGGTTTATGACTGATTCATCCTTTAGTCCTATCCAGTCCACCTGAGCCAAATCACTTCACAATTATATAAAATCTGCCTTCACCCAATTGAAAGCTTTTACTCCTGATTCATCTTTGTCCTGTTCCATAATATTAAATCTAACCAAATTGTGGTCACTACCCCCGATATGGTTGTCCACTGTCACTTCACCCACCTGCCCATCTTCATTTCCCAAAACTAAATCCAGAATTGCATCCCCTCTCATTGGGCTTGTCACATATTGTTTAAAACAATCTTAACGAACATAGTACATGAATGTTTCACTCTCAATGCTCCTTGCATTGTTTGAAACACAGTTGATATTGCGATAGTTAAGGTCTGCTACTATTATTGCCCTCTTATTCCTACAGGCAGAAATTTAACTGGATATGTGTTCTTCTATCTCCCTGTCACTATTGGGCAGTCTGTAATATACTCTTTGTTGTGTGACTGTCTCTTTTTTATTTCTAAGCTCAACCCATGAAGCCTCATTTGTTAACCCGTTCAGAATATCACCTCTTCTATTTCTTAGCCAGTACTGCTACACCCCCAGTCCTTTGTGTCATTCTCACCACTTGCCTTCCCACCTGCTTTTGTGTCATTCACAAACATAGGTTAAGTACATTTACTTTTCCTAATCCAACTCAGTAATGTATATTGTAAATAATTATGGTCCCAGCACCAATTCCTATGGCTCACCTCTAGTTACAGGTTGCTGTCCTGAAAATGCTCCTCTTATCCCTCTTCGATTAGTTAGTCAATCCTCTGCCCATGCTAATATACTACCTCTGATACCATGGGCTCTTAACTTATTAAGTGGCCTAATGTGCAGTACCTTACTAAACGCCTTCCAGAAATCCAAATATATTGACAACGCAATGGGAGTTGTCATAAAAATGGTCGTCCTTGTCCCTGTCGTCCTTGTCCTTCCGTTCTCTCCTCCATGTGGTGACCTTCCAGCCTCTGAGGCGAGACTAGGAGAATTAATGGGTAGAATTTAAATCATTGCCTTAACACTTGTTATTTATGAGGGAATGGGGCAGGTACACACAAATATTTTTTATTCCCTGGCAGGGGTCCCGAGTGTGACTGCGCTGGCACAGTAGACAGCAAAATTTAGTAACAAGCTCTAACTTGCTGCTGCACCAGAAGTTTAAATAATTTCACAGTCTTCTGGCTCTAAACTTTAGTCTGATAAATTACCACCAGCCAGGGTGTCTGTGACTGACTTTCTTCCCAGACATCCCACTCTGGAGGCTCTATTGGGCAGGCTGACCACCACCTAGTTGGCCAGACTCCTCTAATTGGTTGCCAGAAGCTTTGTTTCAGTGTCTTTAAAAGGTGGAGTTGAGTTGGTGATCCTTACTCCTGCTCAGCGTCAAAATAGGTAAAATTCATCTCTTGGACTGGGAAAGAGATCAATCAAGAAGGGTTCCTGTTCCTGATTGTTGCTCAATACCCTATGAGCATTATATGAGAATTTTAGGCAAGGTAGTGTTTGGCCGTGCTGCTCCCTTCTGATTGAGTAGTCTATCCTGTGCAATCATGGAAAACAGCTGCTCTGGGGAGTTTTTAAAGAGTATGGAAAGTAAGGACAATTATCTCCAGTTCAAGTCAGCAGCAGGGAGAAAATTGTATGGCAACAAGAATTTTGAGAATACCCACGGATAGAAAATCAACAATTCCCTTGGGCTGCTTTAACATTCCTCCCATCTGCATCTTTTGACTGGAGTTTCTGGTTAATTAGAAGCAATTCAATAACTTGGCCTTGTTTTGCTAATATGGGAAACTTTTAAAATAGAAATTTTTGAAGGAATGCAAGCTTCATGTAAAGTGGACCTTGCACTTATAAAAGCATGTCTTAACTTTCCTATAAGTGAATAAATTCAGCAGGTGGAGAAGGTAGTCAACAAGACATATGGCATGCTTGCCTTCATCAGCCAGGGCATTGAATTTAAAAATTCACAGGTAACGTTGCAGCTTTATAGAACCTTACTTAGGCTGCATTTGGAATATTATGTTCAATTCTGGTCGCCACACTATCAGAAGGATGTGGTGGCTTTGGAGAGGGTACAGAAAAGATTTACCAGGATGTTGCCTGGTATGGAGGGCATTAGCTATGAGGAGAGGTTGGAGAAACTTGGGTTGTTCTCACTGGAACGACGGAGGTTGTGGGGTGACCTGATAGAGGTCTACAAGATTATGAGGGACATAGACAGAGTGGACAGTCAGAAGCTTTTTCCCAGGGTGGAAGAGTTAGTTTCTAGGGGCCATACGTTTAAGATGCGAGGGACAAGGCTTAAAGGTGATGTACGAGGCAGGTTTTTTATATAGAGGGTAGTGGGTGCCTGGAACTTGCTGCCGGGGGAGGTAGTGAAAGCAGATACTATAGTGACTTTTAAAGGGCATCTTGATAAATACATGAACAGGATGGGAATAGAAGGATACGGTCCCTGGAAGGGGTACGGGGTTTTGGTTGTGACAGGCAACATGTCGGTGCAGGCTTGGAAGGCTGAAGGGCCTATTCCTGTGTAGTAATTTTCTTTGTTCTTTTCTTTGGATTGATTTTGCGAATCTTGAAAAATGACTGCAGTAGGAGGGTCACAATTTAGCTTGGTGCTCTGAGGTAGTGAGAGAAAAATCCAGATTTCCTTCCTGATCACACTCTAGTGACCGTGCATCTGTGTCACAGATAGATGAGAATAGGATTGGCCTTAATTATGAGGTTTTCCTTAGTTCAGTTCATGGAATCCCTACAGTGTGGAAGCAGGCCATTTGGCTCATCAATCCACACTGACCCTCCAAGGAGATCCCACGCAGACCCACCCTCTTATCCTATCCTTGTAACTCTGCAGCCCCCATCCTAATCCATCTAACTTACATATCTTTGGACTGTGGGAGGAAACTGGAGCACCTGGGGAGAATGTGTAAGCTCCACACAAACAGATGCCCGAGGAGGGAATTGAACCCAGGTCCCTGGCCCTTTGAGGCAGCAGTGCTAACCACTGAGCCATCATACCACCCTTGTCTGGTGATATGGTGTGTCTGGTGCATGAAGAATATCCACTTGGACACGGTAGCGTGGAATGAGTCCATGTTTTTTAAATTCACTCATGAGACTTGGGCGTCTCTGGCTGGGCCAACATTTATTGCCCATCCCTAGTTGCCCCTGAGAAGGTAGTGTGAGCTGCCGCCTTGAACTTTTACAGTCCATGTGCTGTGGCTTTATCCTCAATGCTGTTAGCGAGTGAATTCTGCGATTTTGATCCAGCGACAGTGAAGGAAAGGCAATTTATTTCCAAGTTAGGATGGTGAGTTGCTTGGAGGCAAACTTGCAGGTGGTCTTTGTCTTTGCCGCCCTTGTCTTTCTAGATGGAAGTGGTTTTGAGTTTAAAAAGTGCTATCTCGGGATCTTTGGCAGTGCACACTGCTGCTACTGAGTATTGGTGGTGGAGTGACTGAATGTTTGTTGATGTGGTGCTAATCAAGCAGGCTGCTTTTTGCTGGATACCTTGTTTAGTGTTGTTGTAGCTGCACTTATCGAGGCAATTGGGGAATATTCCATCATACTCCTGACTTGAGTCTTGTAGATGGTGGACAGGCTTTGGGGATCAGAAGTATTCACTGCATTATTCCTAGTCTCTGACATGCTCCTGTAACCACTGTATTTATGTGATGAGTCCAATTCAGTTTCTGGCCAATAGTAACCCCCATGATGTTGATAGTTCAGTGATGTTAACACCATTGAATATCATGGGGCAGTGGTTAGATTGACTTTTATTTGAGATGGTCATTCCTTGGCACTTGTGTGGCACAAATGTTACTTGCCAGTTATCAACCTAACCCTGGATATTGTACAGATCTTTTGCATTTGGACATGTACTGTTTCAATATCTGAGAGGTCACAAAAGATGCTGAACATTGTGCAATCATTGGGTTTATGGTGGAAATAAAGGTCATCGATGAAGATAGTTGGAGATAGGACACAACCCTGAGGAACTCCTGCAGGGATGTCCTGGAGCTGAGATGACTGACCTCCAACAAACACAACCATCTTCCTATATGCTAGGTGTAATTCCAGTCATCCATGGGTTTCCCCCTTATTACAATTGACATCTGTTTTGCTCGGTCTTCTTGATGCCACACTTGGCCAAATGTGCCCTTGATGTCAAGAGCTGTAGCTCTCACTTCACTTCTGAAATTCAGCTCTTCTGTCCATGTGTGAACTAAGGCTCTAATGAGGTTAGGAGCTGAGTGGCCCTGGCAGAGCACAACCTGGCATCAGTGAGCAGGTTGTTGCTGAGCAGATGCTGCTTGGGAGCACTGTCGATGACTTTACTGATAATCGCGAGTAGACTGATGGGGTAGTAGTTGTTCAAGTTGGATTTGTCCTGGTTTTTGTGAACAGGACATATCTGGGCAATTTTCCGCATTGTTGGTTATATGCCAGACTTGCACTGGAGCAATTTGGCTAGGCAAGTTCTAGATCACATGTCTTCAGTATTGTGACCAGAATGTTGGCAGGTCCCAGTATCCAGTGCCTCCAACCATTTCTTGATATCACATGGAATGAATCAAATTGACTGAAGACTGGTATCTGTGATGCTGGGACCACTGGAGGAGGCCAAGATGAATCATCCACCTGGCACCGTTGTGTTGGGCTCTCCCGTCATTGAGGATGGGGAATTAAAGTTTTGGCAAAGATCTGTAGCTTGGGTTGTGGGTGCGGTTGTTGACTTGCTTGCCAAGCTGGCTTGTTCTCGTTCAGACGTTTCGTCACCATGCTAGGTGACATCATCAGTGGACCCTCCGATGAAGCGATGTTGTTCTACTCCGCTTGGAATTTATACTGTCTGGTCCGTATGGTGAGTAGTATCATTTCCAGTTTTGATCTGTATGGGTTTGTATATGGGGTGCAATTCTATATGTTTGTTGATTGCATTACGGGTGGAGTATATAATCCGGATGGGGGTTATTTGTAGAGCCACCTGCTGCAGTGTTGATTGTCCATAGCCATTTATAACTGAATATGGCAGGGCCGTAGAGCTTCGATCTGAGCTATTAGTTGTGGATTGCTTAGCTGTGTCTGTCTCTTGCTGCTTATACTGTTTGGCACACAAGTATTCCTGTTTGATAGCTTCACCAGATTGACGCCTCATTTTTCTGGTGCAATTCCTGGCATGTCCTCCTTCACTCATCATTAAACAGAATTAATGGTAATAGTAGAGTGGGTAGTAGGGCAGGCCATGAGGTTGCTGATTATGTTGGAGTACATTTTGCTGCTGATGATGGCACACAGTGCCCCATGGAGCTTGAGTTGCTAGATTTGTTTGAAGTCTGTCTCATTTACTGTGGTGATAGTGGCACACAACACAATGTATGGTAGAATCGATGTGAGGCTGGGACTTCATCTCCACAAGGACTGTACAGTCATCAATCAGACCAAGGATGCTATGAACTGATGTGTCTGTGGCAGTAAAATTGCCAAAGATGCGATCAAGTACATTTTTCCCTCCTGCTCGTTTCCTCACCATCTGCCATAGACCCAGTTTAACAGCAGTGTCCTACAGGATCCTTTAGTAGCGCTGCTGCTGAGCCACTCTTGGTGGTTACATTGAAATCCTTTTTCAAAGTACATTCTGCTTTGTTGCCATCCTCAGTGCTTGATTACACAAAAGGTATTAGGAGGCGATGGCCTAGTAGTATTATCGCTAGACTATTAATCCAGAGACCCAGGTAATGTCCTGGGGACCTGGATTTGAATCCCAACATGGCAGATGGTGGAATTTGATTTCAATAAAAATCTGGAATTAGGAGTCTAATGATAGCCGTGAATTCATTGCTGATTGTCAGAAAAACCCATCTGGTACATTAATGTCCTTTAGGGAAGTAAATTTGCCACCCTTACCTCATCTGGACTACATCTGACTCCAAACCCACAGCAATGGAATTGACTCTTAAACTGCCCTCTGGGCAGTTAGGGATTGGCAATAAATGCTAGCCTAGCCAGTGATGCCCTCATTCCATGAATGAATTAACAAAAAATCGATAGTGCTAAGTTACTCAGTGAACCGTTGAAGACACCTGGATGCAGTCAACTGAAATCTAATCTAAGCACTTTTGCATTTCAAATAGTGTAATAATGACCTTGCAGTAGTGAGGTATTGACACCAATGTGTCTGAATAAATTAATCACTATTAAACACTGCACTTTGAAGTTGAAAAGATGTGAATCTGGCTCAGATTCATTGTGTATAATTAGAGCTAAGCTGTAAACATAATTATTTTTAAATTATTGCATTAACATAAGAAGACTAATTGCTGGATGTGTGTCAGAGCCTTTGAGAATCAGTCTGGTTTAAAAGTGCCAGCTGCAGGACATGGGAAGCTTACCATTAGCCAAGCAATCAATCAAAAGAACCAGTTTGATCATGCAAAGTAAGCTATTTTGAAGAAATTGAGGTTCGTGCTTGAAGTTATTCCTAGCCACAATGTCACCATCTGCACGAAATGTTTAATGTTTCACAATACCAGTGTCAGACATGCTGACATTGTCACAGAATGGGCTGTAAGTGGTAGTTGTGCAAGTCACTGGAATACATATAGAAGTATTACTAATTCATGAGTTAGGAAATTAGAATTAGAAACTTAGCAAATCTTAGTTCAGTAGCATAAACCGTTGAGTATATAGAGGTCTGAAGCTGAGACTTTATTAAATTATTTATTCTTAGGATTTACTGAGAAGTGCAATATTTATTCTCTGTCTCCGGTCGTGATGAGGGGTTGTTTGCTGTGAGATCAATGTGATTTGTAGACCAGGCTGGTTTGAGGTGGCCAGTGCCCTTTTCTCACAGCTGTTAATCACCTAGTTGGATTTCTGCAAGAGCTGAACTAGGCTAATGGTTCAGTACTTGACCACTAGGAATTCTTCATTCTCTAAAGGCAGTTTTACTCTTGATAAACTGAAAAGTTACGTCTAATGTTGGTTTACTTCTATAACTGCCAACAATGCTCTGGTACTTCTTTCAAGGGCTTATTTCTCATGAAAAATGGCTCAATTATGTCCTTTTCTGACCATGTGTTTGAGCATCTATTGATGTTACCAGAGTTTACTCAACCATGAAACCCGGGCGATGATTTCCCCATCCCACTAGCCCCCACAACCATGTAGAGATTTACAGAAGCTATTTGTACAAATGCAAGTAGTATCCAACTAAGATCAATAACTAAGATCAATTAAATTCATTAAGTGCTATGACCAAACTTACGTTTACATTGCTGAATACCACTCCAAGCAATTTATCTTCTGATCCTGGCTGAGATTTCAAATGTACATCACTATCCCAGCCAAGGCAGCTAACTTTATGTGACAATATGATAGAAACCTGTGACTTTTTTATTTCAAGGAGAGCAAGTTTTAAACCTGTGGCACTCACTAAGAGAATAAAGCTAAATGATTCCAAGGTTTTGGAATACTGCATTTAATTCTGGTCCCCCAGCTACAGGAAAGATGTTGTTAAATTTGAAAGCGTTCAAAAAAGATTTATAAGGATGTTGCCAGGGTTGGAGGGTTTGAGCTATAGGGACAGGCTGAATAGGCCGGGCTTATTTTCCGTAGAGAGTTGGAGGCTGAGGGGTGATCTTATAGAGGTTTGAAAAATCATGCGGAGCGTGTATAGGGTGAATAGTCGAGGTCTTTTCCCCAGGATAGGGGAGTGCAAAACTAGAGGGCATTGGTTTAAGGTGAGAGGGGGAAAGGGACCTAAGGGACAACTTCTTCACATGGATGGTTGTGCGTGTATGGAATCAACTGCAGATGAAGTGGTAAAGTTACAGCATTTTAAAAGGCATTTGGATGGGTATATGAATAGGAAGGGTTTAGAGGGATATCAGCCAAATGCTGGCAAATAGGACTAGATTAATTTAGGATATCTGGTCAGCCTGGATGAGTTGGACTGAAGGGTCTGCTTCCATGCTATACACCTCTACGATTCTAAGGTTTTGAACAAGCAAAATAAACTTGTGTTGCTAAAAAAAAATCTTGTCAAAGTCTCTCAGCTTGCATGCATCAGCATGGTTTGCAAAGTTGCCAACATAAAGGCGAGCAACATTTTTAAACTGAGTAGACTGTACTGATTTGTTGACAAGTAGACTCTGATTGTAGAGAGGTTACCATAGAGAATGCAACAGATAAATAATAACCTGCCCTGAGAAATGAACCAGGGAATGGCTGCCCCCTATTTTGTTCAGTTGAAATGTGCACATTGTGTGTACATCTTCATTCTGTTTGCAAAGAATGTATTAACTTATGTAGTTTCCAGTATGTTCAAGTACACTGCACTATGAGCCTGAATATTTTAAATTGGTTGTCAACATAATTCTTAGAACACTCAGGATGTTTTAACAAATTTTGTCTAATCGCCGAATCACAGCTAATGTTGGGTACTGTGTTTAGAATTTTGCAAGCGTGGGTTGGTCATGGTCAGTACAGTACCTTTTATGAACAGTTGAAGGATGATGCTGTTTGATACTATCTTCCAGTCTTTAGGATATAAGACATATGTAGTTGGCATCACACATGCACTCAAATTCATATACTGCGTTACTCTTTTGTATGATGGTCAGAACAATGTTTTGGCTTAATAGTAGCAGCCTCTTGGTAGCAAACATCATGCTTGTAGTTACTGCACAGTAACAAAAATAAGCTGTTATACAAAGTTAGAAAAGTAAAACAATGTACTATGTATGCATCCATAATTCAAATTCTAGCAGTCAGAATTAACTTGATGTAACATACAAATTAACACAAAGCACATCAAGTAGTAGGTGCAGTCAAGTCAGATCCCTTGGATTTCTCAGCATCCTCCTAGATGTTAGTGACATTGTGGTTCAGCAAATCTCATGAAAACTTTGATTCCTTCAAAAGGCATTCCAATTGTTCAGTTGGAAGAAAAATCGCTCCAGTATGCACTGCTTTAATGACAGCTCAATTTCAGCTGAAACTCTGGTTTTCTTATATTTGTGAATTCCGCTGGACTGTCAAAGCTGCATTCCTATCAAAAATTGCTCAATTATGGCTCTTTCGCAGATATTTAGCTTCAGTAAGCTAGTACTGCCTAGGATTCTCCGAGCTCAAGTCTCCTGAGTTGCATCAAGAAAATAGTGCTTGTGTATTTCCTTGACACTTGACTCTCAATTGCACCAAGCAGCTCCTGAAACTCCCAAGACAGTGTCTTAATGGTTATGTTCCTGGGCTAAAGGTCTGGGGACATAACTTAAGATCCTACCTTGGAAGATTGGGGAATTTACATTCAATTCATTAAATAAATCTGGAATAAAAAGCATAGTTTCAATAATGCTGGCAGTGTATGTACCAGATTATTGTAAAATTGCATTTTTTATTCATTTGTGGGATATGGACATCGCTGGCTGGCCAGCATTTATTGCCTGTCCCTAGTTGCCCTTGAGAAGGTGGTGGTGAACTGCCTTCTTGAACCACTGCAGTCTGCCTGTTGTGAGTTGACCCACAATGCCATTAGGAAGGAACTTCCAAGATTTTGACTCGGCAACAGTGAAGGAACAGCGATATATTTCTAAGTCAGGATGGTGAGTGGCTTGGAGAGGAACCTGAAGGTGGTGGTGCTCCCATGTATCTGGTGCCCTTTTCCATCTAGATGGAAGTGGTCATGAGTTAGGAAGGTGCTGTCTAAGGAAATTTGGTGAATTTCTGCGGTGCATCTTGTAGATAGTATGCACTGTTACTATTGAGCATCAGTGGTGAAGGTGAGTGGTTGCATGTGGATGTAGTGCCAATCAAGCAAGCTGCTTTATCCTGGATGGTGTCAATCTTCTTGATTGTTGGAACTGCACCCATCCTGGCAAGCGGGGAGTATTCCATCACACTACTGACTTGTGCTTTGTAGATGGTGGGCAGGCTTTGGGGAGTGAGGAGATATAGAATGTAAGGTGTAAATTTTACTCAACTTGTAGAAAAAAAAGTCTAAGATTTTCCCTGTTCCTTGCCTCTCGACAATTCCAGATACAGTCAGTAGTATCAGAGATAGTAGGAACTGCAGATGCTGGAGAATCTGAGACAACAAGGTG
>NC_063332.1:29130922-29157300 GCF_021869965.1 Rhincodon typus | reverse complement strand
GCTGCTTGGCCTGCTGTGTTCATCCAGCCCTGCACCTTGTTGTCTCACAGTCAGTAGTATGGTTGATTTTTAACTGCTCTCTGAAAAGGTCTCGCATGCCAAGCAAGTTTCTAAAAGGCAGTTAGGGGTGGACAATAAATGCTAGCTGCATCAACATTATCCACATCCCATGAATAAATAAGAAAAAAAACGTACTTAGTGAGTTGAGGTGATTTTCAATAAAAGGCAGATTGCCAGTGTAAAATGAATTGCTCAGAACAGAGATACAGCAATCATGATGGATTGATTTTCAGGGAGATGAATGGTCTTTGACTTTAACTTCGCCAATTTCTGTGCCTTCTAAACTCGCTGATGTTCAGTTAAGTTCCAAGGGCACAGGTGGCCCTCTTGAATTTTGCTCAGTTTGCCTTTTTTCAGAGTAAATGTGAACGGTGACTTGTAGGGTCTAGGCCCGAAACGTCAGCCTCTCTGCTCCTATGATGCTGCTTGGCCTGCTGTGTTCATCCAGCCCTGCACCTTGTTGTCTCGTGTTCAATATAAAGGATAGTTTAGTCAAGTGTGATCCTGTTCTTCTGCACTGCTCTCACATAAACCTGGATCACTGAATGCTGATTTAGGGTGTGGATGCTGCATATTTTCATTATTCGTTCTTCAATTTAGAAACATGGTGGGTTAAATAGTAACTCTTCATTTACTTCTTGGATAAAATTTAATTTTTATTTTTTAAATTTTTTTGAGATATATATACCCATTGTCAGCATCAAATATCTTTAGAGTTGATGTGCTTCGTACTGACAACAAGCCTTAGCTCAATTTCAGAATATCTTCCACTGATCAGTATGGTAGGTTTCTCAGTTCGCTCGTTAACCATCCTTCGATCGCTCTGATTTCCTAACAAGTCAGAAATCCTTCATGGCTTAGTGAATAAATTCACTCGTGGTATGTTTACTGAATCATACAGAGTAGAAGGATGTAGGTCAATTCTTAACTTTGCTGAGTTGTTTGATCTCGGTCAAGGTGGCTACTAAGGAGCAGCAGTGCTTTTTACCAATCTTTTCTTTCCTTTAGACATTGATTCCTTACTGAAATATAATTCCACAGATGATAGTAACCTCAAGTATTGGGAACTAAATTGAAAACACAGCCATTGTCTTATTCCTGGGTGGTATAATCCCCCTGTAACATTGTGATAGATTTACAAAGCATGAATTCTATATTTGCATATGTAAATTTCATATGACGTAATTGTTTCTGGAAATAGAATACCTGAGACCAACATTCCCACCCTCGGGGAGGAAGAAGGTTGCCTTATTCCTTTTAGTGATTCTGTTTTGTGTAATAAGGGTAGAAAATCATGAGTCTACCACTCCAAAATATAGTTGTGCAGTGATGTGCTCCCAGCTCTTGAATTACACCATTCAGTCTTTGTTCCATTCAATTTGGTCATCAAGGTAAGACCAGCTGAAGTACTTGCTTGTTATTTTATCTTCACTTAGTCAATCATTAACCTTAACTACCTGCTAGATACTCACCAAACTAGCATTTAGTGGAGTAAGAACCAATTCCTGCTAGTGTGATCCAGGGTAAACATGTGTTTTATGTGCAGGAGATGTTTATAGCCAGAGGAACTTTGGCTCAGAATTTGAGCTGGAAGACAAGCTGCAGGTCCTGTAATTTATCATGCTTAAGGCAAGATACCAAGATGCTTCATATCACGCAACAGCCACATCTTTAGGATAGGATCTTTTGATTTGGGAGTTGGTCAGGAACAGGTGAGTGTAATGTAAGTGAGGCAGGTGAAAGGATCCGGAGGGAAGGAGTACAGGAACTTCAGCCTTTGCAATTGTCCAGCAGGTTTGAGGTTTGCAATTGTCCAACAGGTTTGAGATCTTTCAGCTGGTTTGGACGAGAGTGAGAGTAGGCCTATAGGGTGGATGAGCAATCTGACCATAGCGCCAACATATAGGAAGCATCAAGTTAGGCGTGGAGGGAGTCAAAAATTTAGTAATAGGGGATAATATATTGAGGGAGATTGACATTGTTCTCTGCATGTAAAGAGTGAGAGCCCAGAAGGTTGTATTGCCTACCAGATAGCTGAATTTGGAACATGTGCTCAATAGGTGGGCCCAAGATTGGTATTTTAAACTTCAATAAGGGCAATTATGGAGGCATGAAAATAGAACCACCTAAAATGACCTGGTATATTATGTTAAGGGATTAGGTGATAGAGATGCAGTGGCAGACATTTAAGGGGATATTTCAGAAGAGACACAATAGCTCAGAAATTCTACTAAAAAAGTGAACATTCAAAGGACAGACACACCATCCATGGTTAATGTAAAAATTTAAAAGATGGTATCAAATTTAAAGAGAAAGCATAAAGACTGAAAGAAGACCAATGACAAGTCAGAAGATTGGATAGAATGTAAAAAACAACAAAAATTGACAAAGAGATGAATTCAGCAATGTGATTTCAAAATGTAATCTGCCAGCCCAGGATACTAATTGTAGTAGTATAGCATTTTCTAATGGTGAAATGATTCATTTAAAAAATCTATCATTGAGCGATCATAGTTTAGATGGTGTTACTTTTCAGCTTCAAGTACTAGCAATCTAGATCTATTTCTCCCACCATTGCATAAGAAATACAAGCAGGAATTCACCCCTTAGAGCCTGCTATGCCAGTCAGATTGTGACTCATTTTCTGCCTCTGCTAGATTTAGCCACGTTATTCCCATATTCCTAGATTTCACTGAGTATCCAAAATGCTATTGATACTTCATTTGAATATATTCAGTGGGTATATGCAGATCTCATGAAGTTAAGACATTTCTTATCTCAATCTTAAGTGGTCCATACTGCAGCTGTTAGGTAAGAAAGTTTAAATTTTTATTTCGTACAAATCTAACTTAGATCGTAGTTGACATTAAACTGAAAACTAGTTTAAATTCTGTAGTTGCCAGCCTAAACAGGGTTTTTTCAAGGGTTCCAATGAAAGAGCAATTTAATTATAAACCAGCTGAAACTGGATTCTTATTCAGTTAGGCATTTTGTGTCAGGAGCATATAAAACTAGCCAACTTAATGCAACTCAGCACTTGAGTGTAACTTACAATAGGAATCCGGAGATAAGTGGTTCAAGGAGGAAGTACTAGAAGTATTCTATTGCTTTTGCATTTCCTAAACATTTTCAGCCTTCAGGAGTGATTCTTACTCTGCCAAAGGAGAAGTAGCTGGTTAATAGGTGAGTAGCTGATAAGTGATTACAGTTTTATTCTATTTCTAAGATTCAAAGTCATATAACAATTGGTGGTAATGTATTAAAATATATTTTTAAAAATTAAATATGAAGTTGAATACAACAATTAAATAGTTCCTTAGAGCACATGAATGATGGCAGGAAAGGTGATATGTTACAGATACAGCATGTGATGTTCCTAAAAGCCAGTTTGGTTCAGAGCAAACATGTCTGAATCAAGTGTTGAAAGTTTGAACAGTTTCAGCTCAGACTTTATGAGCTGGAGGCTGAACTACAGACACAATGATACATCACTGAGGCAGAATATTACTTAGATTCTTGGTAGTAGGAGTCAGTCATACCTCTTAGGGCTGGATAGCCTGATTTGTGTCCTAGGATAGGAGGCTATCACCTTGAGGAAGCAGGTAGGGGGACCCAGATGACAGGAGCACAGGAGCATCACCTTTACAATTGTCTAACAAGTTTGAGATTCTTTCAGCTTGTCTGAATGAGACTCAGGGATGCCAGGAAGGGTGAGGAGGGAGGGGGTGGGGGTGTGATCAGACTAGCCGTGGTACAGGAAGGCACTTAAGGGGAAAAGGATGTAGCAATAGTAGGGGAAAGTACATTGAGGGGGATTGACACTGTTCTCTGTAGCAAAAAGCATGGGCCCAAGACAGTTGTATACTAGATAACATCATTGCCATCCCTGAATATGGCCTGTCCCTCTGGGTATCACAATGGTGTACATTCAGGAGTCCTCAGCAGTGGCTCCAGACCCCATGAAGGCATCAGTTCAAACACAGACAAGAAAATCCCCACTGATTACCTCTTACCTCTGCTACCCACCACCTCCCCCCTCCATCCCAACACACACACACACACACACACACACACACACACACACACACACACAGCCACAGCTATGTTGTGTAGCATTACCACCAAACTAAATCAGATTGATTTTGAATACAAAGATTGGTCATCCATGAGGCACTGCGAGCAATCGGCAGCTAACTTTACTCTAACACAATCTACAGCCTCATCACTCAGCCTATCCTCAATCTGCCATTGCCGTTGAGCCAAGGGAACAATCTTGATTCAATAAAGAGTGCAGGAGGGCATGTATGGAGTAGCACCAGGATTATCTAATCATTAGGTGTCAACCTGGTGAAGCTATGACATAAGATTATTTACAGGATTACTACACATAAACAACTGTTCATCTCTAAGTGAATCATAAGACATAAGACAGAAATAGGCCATTCAGCCTATTGAGTCTGCTCCACCATTCAGTGAGATCATGGCTGATCTAATAATCCTCAACTCCACTTGCGTTTTCCCATAACTCCCGATTCCCTTATTGATTAAAAATCTGTCTCTCAGCCTTGAATATATTTAATAACCCAGCTTCAACAGCCCTCAGCAGTAAAGAAAAGCCACACAGATTCACTATCTTCAGAGAGAAGAACTTCATTCTCATTTCCATCTTATGTGACCCCTTATTCTGCAAATATACCCTGTGGTCCTGGATTCTCCCTGAAGGGAAACAACCTCTCCACATCCAGCCTGTCAAGTCCTCTGAGAATTTTATATGTTTAAATAAGGTCACCTCAGTCTCTCTTCATATGACAGTCCATTCATACCTGATATGAACCTAGTGCACCTTACCCGGACTGCTTCCAGTGCCAGTATATCTTTCCTATAAGGAGCTCAAAACTGTTCACGGTATTCTACCAGTGGTCGGACTAGTGCCTTCCAAAATTTTAGAAAAACCTCCCAAATTTCATACTTCATTCCCTTTGAGATAAAAGCAAATATTCCATTTACCTTCTCTATTACCTGGTGAACTTAGATGCTAGCTTGTTTGATTCACAGACTCTGTTCTGCAGCATCCTGAAGCCTTTCTCCATATAAATAATATTAATCTGCTTTATTATTTTTGCCAAATGCATACCCTCATATTTTCCCACTATTTTTGCCTACTTCTGTAACGTATTTGTACCCTTCTGCAGACTTATTGTGTCATTCCCACCACTTGCCATCCCCCACTATTTTTGTACCATTTGCAGACTTGTCTACAGTACATTCACTTTCCTCATTCAAGTATATATTGTAAATGTCCATAACTGATCCCTGTGACACACTACCAGTTGCAAGTTGCCGTCTTGAAAATGCTCCCCTTATCGCAACTCTCTTGTCTCCTATTAGTCAGCCAGTCCTCTTTCCATGCTAGTATACCATCTTCAACACCATGTGCTCTTATCTTATTAAGTAGCCTAATTTGTGGTACCTTATTAAATATCTTCTGAAAATCCAAATGCATTCTATTCACTGCTTATTTTCTGATGAAGAGTCTAGGCCCGAAATGTCAGCCTTCCTGCTCCTATGATGCTGCTTGGCCTGCTGTGTTCATCCAGCTCTACACCTTGTTATCCCCTTTATCTATCCTGCTTGTTACCTCCAAAGGAGAATACTAGTCAATTCTTCAGGCAAGATTTCCCCTTCATGACACCGTGCTGACTCTGCTTAATCATATTATACACTTATTATATCCTTTATAATAGACTCTAACATTTTCCCAATAACAAATGTTAAGCTAGCTGGTCTTTGGTTACCTGTTTTTGTCTCTTTCCCTTTGTTTAAAAAGGTGTTAACATTGGCAGTTTTCCAATTGTCTAGGACTTGTGCAGAATCTAAGGATTCCTGGAAAATTACTAACAGTCCATTCACTATTTCTGTTTCTGATTCCTTTAATACCCCAGGATACATCCCATCAGATCCAGCAGACTTATCGGTCTTTAGCCCCATTAGTTTCGCTAGCACATTTTCTGCAGTGATAGTTATTGTATTTATTTTCTCTCTTTCTTTTTCCCCTTGCAAATATAGTAACTTTGGAATGCTATTAGTATCTTCTATTGTGAAGACTGATGCAAAGTATTTATTCAACTCCTCTGCCATTTCCTGGTTCCCCATTTTTATTTCCCCAACCTCGTTTTCTATGAAATCAACTTTCGCTTTGGTTTATCTCATCCTTCTTATGTTTTTAAAGAGGTTCTTGCTATCAGTCTTGATATTGTGTGCAAATTTACCCTTAAAGTTTATTTTCTCTCACTTTATTATTTTTCTGCTCAGCTTTTGATAGTTTTTTTGAAACTTACCCAATCTTTTGGTTTACCACTGATCTTTGTCACATTGTATCCCCTTCCTGAAATCCTCCTTCCTCACAAGAATATATCTTTACTGTGAACGATGAACTATTTTCTTAAACATCAGCCATTGTTCTTCAACCATCTTTGCTGCTAAACCTCTTTCCCAGTCCACTCCAGCCAGCTCTGCCTTATTCCTTTGTAATTACCCTTATTTACGCTTAGTACAGTTGTTTTCGACTCAAGTTCCTCTCTCTCAAACTGAGTGCTGAATTCTACCAAGTTCTGATACTGTTACTTCAGGGATCTTTACTCATTTATTAAACCTGCCTCTTTACATGTTACCAGATCCAAAATAACCTGATCCCTGATTGGATCCACAACATATTGTTCTAAAAAACGGTTCCAAGTACACTTTATGAATTCTTTTTTGTGTGGCATCCTCTGCCAATCTTACTGTCCCAATCTACATGAAGATTAAAGTCACTCATGATTAATGATTGCCTGAGTTCATGCACTCATTATCTTCTGATTTACTCTGCCCCCAACGCCTCCATATTGTTTAGGGGCCCGTATAAACCACTACTACCAGTATCATCTTTGCCTTTTATTTCTTAGCCCTACCTATATGTATTCCATATCTTCCAATTCAAGATAATTTGTTGCTATCATACTAATTCCATCCTGTATCAACAGTGCTACCCCACCATCTTCCTCTTTCTCCCGGTCCTTTCTAAAAGTAACATACCCTTGAATATTTAGTTACCAGCTTTAACCCAATAACCTGAATTTGTTAATTAATTTATTTTGTTCTGAATACTACAAGTATTCAAGTAAAGAGCCATTAAGTTTGTCATTTCACCATTTTCCCCCTTGACTCTATTTACTGCGTTTTTCTGTGTTTGTGTATTCTGTCTCTTCCTGTCCCATTCTCAGCATTGCTATCCAAATAGCTGTCCTGTAATGCTGCCATGTCCTATTGCTTTATATGCCTGCATTTCCCATCTGTCAAAACCTCCATCACCGCTAATTAGTTTAAAATCTCTCTACACTCTAGTTATTTGATTAGCCTGGACACTGGTCATGCTTCAATTGAAGTCTATCCCGCTAGAACAGCTCCCTTCTATCCCAGTACTGATGTCAGTGGGTTACGAACTGAAACCCATTCCATCCATATGAATCTTTGAGCCACACTCATTGACTTTATTTACCCAATGCCAATTTGTTCATGGCTCAGATAGTTATTACCTTGTAGCTTCTGCTTTTTATTTTAGCTCCTAACTGTTCAAACATATTCAACAAAATTTCCTTTCTAGTCCTACCAATGTTGTTGGTACCAATGTAGACATAGGGTACTGGATGCCTTCCCTCCCTTTCCATGTTTCTCTCCAGCTCCGAAGAGATGTCCTTAGTGCTGGCACTGGGCAGGTAACACAACCTTCAGGACTCCTACTCACAGCTGCAAAGAACAGGATCTATCTCAATAATTATCATCATTGGTACTCATTTGCTAATGAATATGATCATCCATCTAGGAAATCCCATGTCGTTGGTCATGTGTACTGAGGGCCCTTCCATGGCTGAGGAGCCTGATCATAGAGCTGCATTTCTGACTACACATTTATTTTGGGGGGTGGAATTGATTCTTTGCCTTGAGATCATTGGCATTCCTATGTCTGGTTCCTTTTCCATATTTTCACTTGCCATTGGGTGTTCTCAAAGAACATACAGGAGTTTCCTCTAAGTTGCTTTCTACTGAATGAGGGTCTCCCATGCATTGACATCCATGTTGTGCCATCCAGATTTGGAAACATATCCCCATTCCTTCAGGTCAAAATTCTTGAACTCCTTCCCTAACTGCAAAGTGGGTGTACCTACATCCACTGTACTGCAGCAGTTTAAGAAGGCATCTTACCACTAACTTCTCAAAGCCAATTATGGATGGGCAATAAAGGATGCCTCAGCCAGAGAAGTCTACCTCCCTGAATAATAAAACAAATCCTTTGATTTGGGGAAGTTTCCATTAGATTTAAATAGGGAATAT
Organism: Rhincodon typus; assembly: GCF_021869965.1. Taxonomy (NCBI): domain Eukaryota; kingdom Metazoa; phylum Chordata; class Chondrichthyes; order Orectolobiformes; family Rhincodontidae; genus Rhincodon; species Rhincodon typus. The sequence continues at coordinate 29,148,870 of NC_063332.1, read as the reverse complement.
AACCCCTTAGTAAACAGGATGGGAGATAAAATGCAAGAAACTACTGGCCAGTTGGCTAAACATCTGTCACAGGAAGATCAGAGATAGTAAGAACTGCCGATGCTGGAGTCAGAGGTAACATAGTGTGGAGCTGGAGGAGCACAGCCAGGCCAGGCAGCATCAGAGGAGTAGGAAAGCTGACATTTTGGGTTGGGCCCTTCTTCAAAAATGGGGGAGGGGGAAGGGAGCTCCAAAGTAAATAGAGAGAGGAGGGGTGGGGCTGGGGAAGGTAGGTGGGATGGTGATAGGTAGTGGTGGGGATTGGTCAGTGAGACGGGACGAGCAGATAGGTGGAGAGAAGACGGACAGGTTGTGTCAGATCAAGGAGGCGGGGATGAGACAGAGGGTTGGTCATGGGATGAGGCTGGGGGTGGGGAGATTTTGAAACTGGTAAAGTCCACATTGAGACCATTGGTTTGTAAGCTCCCAAGGTAGAATATGAGGTGCTGCTCCAGTTTTCGGGTGGTGTCATTATAATACTGGAGGAGGCCCAGGATGGACATGTTGCCCAGGGAGTGGGAGGGGGAGTTAAAATGGTTCGCAACTGGAAGGTGTTGTCGTTTGTCGCAAGCAGAGCACAGGTGCTCTACAAAGTGGTCTCTGATCCTCTGCTTGGCCTCACTGACGTAGAGGAGGCCACATCGGGAGCAGCGGATGCAATAGACCACATTAGCGGATGTGCAGGTGAACCTCTGTCTGATCTGAAAGGTTTGTTTGGTGCCTTGGATGGAGGTGAGGGGGGAAGGTGTAGGGGCAGGTGTAGCACTTCCTGCGGTTGCAGGGAAAGGTGCCGGGGATGGTGAGGCTAGTGGGATGGAGCGGATGAGGGAGTTGAGGAGAGAGCCGTCCCCACGGAAGGCAGATGGGGTGGGGAGGGAAATATGTCTTTGGTTGTGGGGTTGGATTGCAGGTGGCAGAAGCGTCAGCGACTGATACGTTGAATCCAGAATTTAGTGGGGTGATATGTGAGGACAAGGGGGATTCTGTCTTTGTTTTTGTTGCGGGGAAGGGATGTGAGAGCAGAGGTGCAAGAAACGCAAGAGATGCGGTCGAGAGCATTTTCGACCACCGAAGGGGGATGTTGCGGTCCTTGAAATAAGAAGACATCTGGGATGTTCGGGAGTGGAACACCCCATCTTGGGAGCAGACGCGGTGGAGGTGGAGGATCACAGGAAGATGTTCCTAACTATTACTAAAGAGATTATTGCAGGGCACTTGGAAAAATTCAAGGTAATCAGGAAACGTCAGCATGTTTTGTGAAAGGAAAATCATATTTAACCAATTTATTGACTTCTTTGAAGGAGTAATGTGGTGTGGTTAAAATGGAGCCACTGGATGTACTGTACTTGGATTTCTAACAAGCATTTGACAAGGTTGCACAGCAAAGTTCATTGTGCTAAGAAGAAACATATGGTATAGGTAGTTACATTCTAGCATTGACAGAAAATTGATTGACAGAAAGCAGAGAGAATGCATAAACCAGGCTTCCATCCTTGACTCCATTTGCCTGTACAGCATGCAAAAAGACACTTTTCACTATATCATGGTACATGTGACAACAAGAAGTCAATCAATGCAAGTAAAATACCATGGATAAAAACAGAAACAAAAACAAAATTGCTGGAAAAGCTCAGCAGGTGTGGCAGAATCTGTGGAGGAGAAAACAGTTAATGTTTCGGGTCCAGTGACCCTTCCTCAGAACTGATATCATGGATGCTGGAAATCTGAAATAAAAGCAGAAAATTCTGGAGAAACTCTCCAGATGTGGTAGTATATGTGTAGAGATGAAGTCATATCAGACTGGAAATACTAACTCTGTGTCTCTTTCAACAGATGCTGGCAAACCTGCTGAGTTTCTCCTGCATTTTCTGTATGCGTAGGTGAATTTTTTTCTGATTGGCAGGAGTCCTGCTCTGTTAAGAGTGTTTAAGTGAAGGTCTGTTCTGAAGCCTTGGCTTTTAAAAGTTATGCTAACATCTTAGATGAGGGGAAAGAAGGCATCGTAGCTATTTTAGTGGACAATACCAAAGCAGGTATGTTATGTGTGTTGAAAAGAGGATGTTAGCAGGTTGCAGACCGATATAAACAGTTTGAGTTTGTGGGCAGAACTCTGGCAGATGGTGTATAATGTGGGACTTCACTTTGACATGAAGAATGAAAAAAAGCATAGTGTTATCTGAATGTGGAAACAATGCTAAGTGACACCTAGTTTGGGTTTCTCTGACATCTTTACAGCCTTGGTTCAAATGTGGACTAAAGAACTGAAGTCTAGAGGTGACGTGAGAGTGACTGCCCTTGGCATCAAGGCCACATTTGACTGAGTGTGGCATCAAGGGACCTTAACAACACTAGAGTCAGTGGGAATCAGAGAAAATTTTCCACTGGTTGGAGTCATACTTGGCACAAAGGAGGATGGTTGTGGTTGTCAAAGGTCAATTATCTCAGTTCCAGGACATCACTGCAGGACTTCCTCAAGGTAGTATCATAGGCCCAACCATTTTCAACTGTTTCATCAATGACCTTCCCTTCTTCATTAAGCCAGAAGTGAAAATGTTCACAGATGATAGCATAATGTTCAGCACTATTCGTGACTCATCAGATACTGAAACAGTCCCAAGTCCAAATGCAGCAAGATGTGGAAAGTGTCCAGGTTCGGGCTGAAAAGTGACAAATAACAGTCATGCCACACATGTTCCACACAATGACCATCTCCAGCAAATGTGAACCTGATCATCAACTCTTGACATTCAATGGCATTGCTGTCACTGAATCCTTTGCTATCAACATTCTGGGGGTTACTGTGGTGGAGATAGAAGTATAACTGCGACGCAGTCTAGTTGAGTAAACTAAAGTTTATTTTATGCACATGCGGGAGATACGGGTTTTCTGGTCAGTATCTGCTGAGCTCCCTGTCCTCGTTCTCTCCAGTTTCCAATTTTGTGCAGCTTTTATACAGTTATTCAGCCCATTTTGGCAGGACATTTCTTCCATCGTACCACTTAACAGCCCAGACATACCACTCACAACCGATACACCAGAATATATGCAGATCATGTTCTTCCAACTACTGAGCACCGCGATTTCTAATAGCAGTATGCAATGTTCCACCAAGATTGGCTCTGCCAACACTCATTCTGACTACAGCCTTGAAGAGGTGACCTTTACTTAAGCAAACAAGCAGTCGCATAATACTTTCCTCACATGACCCCATTAAAACTATCTTTTGACCCTTATGTTTCCAATTCATAGTTTGACATGTCTGCCCCAATTCAGTTACCATTGAGCAGAAACTGACTGGACTAGCCATATAAACACAGTTGCTACAGGAGTGTGTCTGAGTCTAGGAATTTTGCAGCAAATAACTCACCAGATGGAGCGGCACGATGGCTCAGTGGTTAGCACTGCTGCCTCACAGCGCCAAGGGGCCCGGGTTCGATTCCACCCTTGGGCGACTGTCTGTGTGGAGTTTGCACATTCTCCCCGTGTCTGCGTGGGTTTCCTCCGGGTGCTCTGGTTTCCTCCCACAGTCCAAAGATGTGCAGGCTAGGTGGATTGACCATGCTAATTTGCCCATAGTGTTCAGGGATGTGTACATTAGGTGGGTTATAGGGTGATGGGTCTGGGTGGGATGCTCTGAGGGTCAGTGTGGACTTGTTGGGCCGAAGGGCCTGTTTCCATACTGTCAGGATTCTAAGACGACCTTATTCCCCAAAGTCTATTTAGCATTTACAAGTCAAGAGTTTGATGGAATTATCTCTACTGCTTGGATGAGTGCAGTCCAACAACATTCAAGCTTGACACTGAGAACTTCTGGTAAGATGACATGGAGTAGGACTTCTAGGCCTGAGGTTTGTTCACACCGTCTGCTTTTCTTTTTGTTTCTTTTCTTATTTTTCTGTTTTCTCTTTTTTCTTTTCATCTTACTTACCTCTTGGTGAAGATCTCGGTCACAACAATGGCATCGGCAGCATTGGGCCCAGCAGCACGGACTTGCGTAGGCCCAGCAATGTTGACTCATGGCGGCAGCGTTGGAGACTAGTTTGTGTTCACAGCGGCTTCTGCATCATTGAGGCGGTCCTAGCGCCGACTCACGGCTGCTGCTGTGGAGGCACGTTTGGGTTGCCTGCAGCATCTGATGCAGATTCATAGAGATGGCAGCCCAATACAAGACTCGACAGCATGAGCAGCAGCTGCATTGCTGAGGTGGACTCGAAGCGGACTCATGACAGCGGCAAAGTCGAGTTTGGGCCGGTGCAGTACCTGACAGCATCGTTACCGTCTGTGTTGGCGAGGTCCAGCAAGGAGTCATTGTGGCGAGGGCGTCGGTAGAGGTGAGATGGCACTGAAGAGTGGCAACTTACATTCTAGCGGCACAGCAAAGGAGATTTGTGCCTGGCCACTGGGCCCATGGACAATGATGGAGCACTTAACAAGAAGGTCTATGAAGTTGGGCATTTTCCTTAGTTTTTTATTTTCCTGCCTTTATATTCAATGTTTTGGTTTATTTTTCTGTATTTTAAGATGGCGCCGGAGAATGGTGACACTATAAAACACATTTCACTCTATTTTGTAACAAGATAGGCATGGCATAAATAAACAAGTGAATCCAGGGCAAGGAAGCTGGCTTGATTGGCGTAACGTTCGTAATACCCAATCCCTCCACCAGCAACGCAGTTGCAACAGTGTGGAGAACAAGGGAACACAGTCACCTACAAATTACCCTATGAGCCATTCACCATCCTGACTTGGCAATATATTGCAGTTCCTTCAGTGTTATTGGGTCAAAATCCTGGAACTCCTTTCTAATGGCATTGTGGGTATACCTACACTAAATGGACTGCACAGTTCAAAGCAGCAACTCATCATCTTCTCAAGGGCAACTAGGGATGGGCAATAAAGAGTGGTCCAGCCAAAAACATCTATATCCCATGACTGTGTAGAAAAGTTGTTACAGGTTACATTGATATAATGGGCATTCTTACAGAGACTTGTAGGAGGATCGCTCCATCATGATCTGAAGCTATTCTGCCACAGAGTTCTATCTGCCATCATCATATTGGGTGGTGTTTATGGCACTCCTCAGTGTTTACTCTTTCAGAGGCATTTACAACACTGACTGGAGGAAGGAACAGTGATATGAAATTAGTTAAATAGATCTTGGCACAGATCCTTTTATTTCCCTAAATGACTAGTCCATTTGGAATGTCAGCACGATCATGCCATCATGAGTAGTGGAAAAAGAAATATTTTTGCAAAAGTGTTACAAACCAAAAGTAGACAGAAGTGATATTAACTCTAATGAGATGCAAAGTGTCTCTCAGATGTTGATTGTACCAAAATATGAAGATGTAACAATAAAACAATGTGGGAAATTCCAAAACCTATTCCATTTCCTGATAAATTACTGGTCAACTGAAAGTCAGCCAGAGGCCTCAGCATTAGAATATTAGTTGAGTGGCTCCTGTCAGGAGCCAGACTGTCTCTTCCTTATCACATTAGAGACAAGCAGCACCAGCAAATCTCTGTGTAGCCGGATTCCGTACAAGTAAGTGTTTAACTGTAAGCAGATCAGCACAGGTTATGAAAGAAGATTCATTCACCAACACCACTGATGAAGACAGCCTTAATCCAAGAATGAAACACAGCTTGGAATTTTCAATTCTGAAATGTTAAAGAAGTTAGACTATTGTGAATCTTTCTGTATTATGCCTGTGTCATGCTCTCCCTCAATATCAGTTTAATGAAAACTAGTTATGGGACACAGCTTTTTTTTTGTTTCTGTAATGGGATTCATGCGTTGCCAGCAAGATCAGTCAGTATTTTGTTTTGCTCATTCAGCAGATGTAGGCTCCACTGGCTGAGCCAGTAGTTATTGCCCATTCCTAGATACCCTTGAGAATGTGGTTGTGAGCTGCCTCCTTGAACCACTGCAGCCAGTTTATAGAGTCATAAGGCACAGAAACAGACCCTTCGGTCCAACTCATTCATGTTCCATTTACCCGAGTTTGGCCTATATCCCTCTAAACCTTTCCCATTCATGTACCTGTCCAAATATTTTTTAAATGTTGTAACCGCACCTGCATTTACCATTTCCAGTGGCAGCTCATTCCATGTATGAACCACCCTCTGTGTGAAAAAAGACACTCTTTGGGACCCTTTTAAATCTTTATTCTCTCACCTTAAAAATATGCCGTCTAGTTTTAAACTCCCCTACCCTTGGGAAAGGACCTTTGTTGTTCACTTTATCTGTTACCCTCATGATTTTATAAACCACTATAAGGTCAGTCCTCAACCTCCTACGCTCCAATGAAAAAAATCCCAGCCTATCCAGCCTCCACTTATAACTCAATCTCCAATCTAGGCAACATCTTTATAAATCTTTAGTATGCTAGAAACCATGCTGATTTTTATCTATTTTTATTTTTATTTTTATTTTTATTCTTTTGTCAATTTTGGTTTTGAACTGAAGATGACTTGTGGACTTTGTGAAACAGTTTGTGGTAAAAGGAAAAGAACAGGGCAAATAAGCTTTTGTTTGTTTGTGAGACCAGGCCTGGAGGTCGGTTGCAGGCTGAGTCTTGGTCAAAGGGGTTCCTACAGTGACTACAGGAAGCGCAACATGTTTAAACAGCAGAAGTTGGCTATTAACAAGGTTGCCTGGGAATTGGTTCTGACAAGTCTGAAAGAGACCTTATTTTTAGACAGATGGCAGATGTTGAATGGTAATTGAGGCATTGGGAAAAGACACTCAGCCTATCAGCGGAACCAAAGCTGGTGTTGTGTTTGAACTGTGCTTTCTGGAGCAGATGAGTTTGGCTGCTGACAGTGAAGCATGATGATATGAAAGCTCTCTGCCTAATCGCCCACACCATCCTTTGGAAGCACAGAGAGTAGAAAGCTGAGTTAGAAGTATTATTGCCTGTACCTGAGTGAACAAGGAAGGTGAGCCTGATCAGCAGTTCCAATAAAGCAAACAAGGAGTCTGTATCTAGGCTTCTGAACAATGCGTCTTGAAAACCATTTAAGTTATCCTGGTGCGTTTTGTTATTTTCTTTTATTTATCCTTTAACTGTGTTTGTCTGTATTTTGTGTGAATGGGGACTGAAAACAAATGTTTCAGGTTTGAAGCATAGAGATTATTCAGATTGCCTTGTTTATTTTTTTTCTAATTTGTATATTTAATAAACTGTTAGTTTTTTTTGTTTGAGATAGAAAACTCTTGTCTGGAATTAATTGTTCACAAAGTCTGTTTCGGAACCATTGAAGTAATTGTAACAAATGCCAAGCTGGCATGCCCCCGGTGAGGTGGGGGCTGGGCTTTGACAGACCATGGGTAAAAGGAGACCTTGGGTCGGGGAGAGAGGCTGTTGGGGGGGAAGGGGAAGTGAAATCTTGATGGGCTAACACCCATCTCTCCACTACCAGCCTGGGCCTCTTTCATTCCAGTTAAACCCTACCAATGACAGGCTGAAGTTCCTTAAGTGAGCTTTCATGTTGCATGAGCTTTCATTTTGCTAGAAAGTGTTTCAAGGCTAGAAAGGGTAAATGCAGGAAGGATGTTCCTGATGACACAGTGCAGAACCAGGGGTCATAGTCTAGCAATATTGGGTTTGCTCATTTAAGACTGAGATGAGGAGATGTTTCTTCACCCAGAGACTAGTGAGTTCGTGAAATTCTCTGCCACAGAAAGAAATTGAGGCCAAAGCATTGAATGTTTCAAGAAGGAATTAGATATAGTTCTTAGGACTAAAGAGATCAAACGCTATGGGGACAAAGCAGGAACAGTGTACTGAGTAGGATGATGAGCTACGGTCATGGCAGAGCTGATCCTTTTTTCTATGTTTTTAAAGTCTAACCAACTATAAGTAATGGGATTCTCCTTCATTTTAATAACTTGTTTAAAAATCACTCGTACAATATTTTGTCATGATGGGTATCAGGATAATGACTGATTCTGTCCATTCCTGACATCCAGACTTGTACTTTGCCAGAAGAGGTCACTGGCTAGTAGCAGGCACCTCAGCTGTTTTATTGCTGCCCATAGTTAAAATTTGCAACATTCTAGTTTGTCAGAACAACCATCTTGAACATTTCCTAGATGAAAGCTTAATCATGTTTTCCACTATCCATCACTCTCACTGCCTGAAAGCCTGAAGGGGGTTTGAATTAGTGATGTCCCTTTTTCACACATCAGGTGACTCTTTTGCTCTCCAGATTCATTTACATATTCAATCATGTATTATACATATGCCCCTACCAATGAGATGAGGTTCTGTTGCATTAGTCTTCAGGAAATGAAGCATGGATAGAAGATTAGAGGAGAAGAAATTTGCTTTGTTTGAAAAATGTAATGAATGTGAAGTACCTTCCTCACTCCCTCCCTTGAGTCAGTAACTAGATACGTGAGATAAAACTGTCAGTTGCCCTTCTAAACATCCCTCACTCCATAGTTAACCTTAATTGTAGATATTGGCAAATTATCACTCCCAACCATCACCTCCCAACATCCCAGTAAGACCTGATAACAAGGTGAAGTAATTCTGTTCAATTTTCTCTTGTAACTGGAAGCAACCTTTTATATCCACGCTAAATTCATTTAACTCAACACATTTTGCGTTTTCCTGGTCTGTATATCTTGCATAATTATAAGATAACTTTGAACTATTTGACAAGTCAAGGTACTGTATTTTAAACTTAGCTACTAAAAGAATCTGTAGATCCTGATCTGCATATATTTTGTCTATGATACGTGCAAGCACACACACATCTGTCTCCAGTTCTGTTCCACTTATAGGTAGTATGTCTGCACTTTATTCAAATGGGTACTCCTGTGGTGGGGTGACCTCACCACAGTGCTGTCTGTCGTGTGTGTCTGTATGGTTGGTGTCAAGAGATCTTGAGACCTATAAACGGTGACCACAATGAATCATGCTGGAGGCCCTAGGTAGTGCATTGTAAAGAGGGACTTGGTCAGCAGATCAGCAAATTGTAACAAGTGAATGGAGCATTAGACATAGAAGCACTGTAATAAGCATTTGTAGCAAAGTTTTAGGACTGAACAGTCAGTGACTGAAGAGAGGAAAAGAACAACCTTCTTCTCAGGCTCGGATTGTCCAGTTTACTCTACAAGTGATGATGATTGGGCTGGACATTACTTTCATTATTTCTTCAGTTTTTTGTTTCCTTGTTATGAAAGTGGTGATTCACACTGCTGTGATAGGTTGCCTTTCCAGAGTGGCCATTCTTTACATGAGCCAAGGTAGTAATGGAAGACATTGCTGCTGAACCTATTCTTGCTTTCACTTGGTGATCACGCAAACAAGCAAGAACTGTCCTTGTAAAGAGCCTTTACAGCAATACTCTCTGGACAGCAATCAAATGCATCAAATCCATCCAATTTTGCTCCCTTCTTAGTCCTGGTGTACTTAGATCAATTATAGCCCTTAACCAGCTTCCACTGAGATTATTCAACATATAAATCAATAATGAAAAGGGTTCTTGTGGCACAGTGGTAATGTCCTTGCCTCTGAGCTGGAAGGCCTGGATTCAAATCCTGCCTGTTTCAGTAGGTCTGAAAAGGTTGGTTAACATATCTGCTCTATTTTGGTAATATAGTGGTTATCACATTTACTTCACCTGAAAAAGGTCCCTGGTTCAAAATCAGGCTGAAGCATTTAGGGGATCTTTTGGAGCGGGGTAATGTCTGTACCTCTTGGAGAGTCGGTTTCAAATCCCACTTGCTCCAGTGATATGTAATTGCATCTCTAAGCTGGTTGACTTGAAAATATCTGCAAACCAATAATGAATTTTGGAGCACTACTATGCTGGTGAGTGCTTTTTACCCATGCAGCCATTACAGGCATTATTCCTACACAGGAAAGAGTTCTTTTGAAAAAAAAATCACTCTTAACTACATAACTTAAAGAGTTAAAATGAAGGCTGAATCATGCAGTGACTTCCATTTTCACTGTGGAGGGGCTGTCGGATAACACGTCTCAGCTACACTAGATAAGAGAAGTGAATGAGCCAATCAGATTGAGGAAGTATTGGTTGGTGACAGTATGTCTGTGTCTGTTTCTGTTTATTGTTATGGCATTAACTATTTCAGTCCTGTACAGTCATAGAATTAATCACAATTAATCCACATAGAAATGGAAAAAGGCTGAAATTCTTTTCCATGGCAGATACCCCTAGTTTCAATTTTTTAATTCACTTTATATGAGCTGTGTTAACAATGTTTTTTACTTTTTCCTTTCAAGACCAAGCCAGTTTGTCTCTGGGTTGGCTTGTTTTCTGATATGTATCATGGCTGGATGATAACTTGCAAAGGGAAAAGCAATTGCTCCACATCTCGCATCGGCATATTTTTATGTAGACTGAGCTTGCTCTGGAGATGTTATCTCAGGCCCAAGCATTTCTTTGCAGCAAACCACATTTTTGTGTCTGTTTCCTGAGTTTATTCATTAGCTGATCACAGCATGGGGTATCATGCCATCCCATTGCCTCATGCATGCTAGGTAACCAAGATGAAATTCTCAAGACAAGCATTCTGCAGTCAATTTTTTTTTTGGCCTGTCTGCTTCCTTTGCAGTGAGACAGATCTTTCAATCTGATTAATAATTGTGCAAGTGCAGCAGGAACCTGACGCAATGGCCTTTCATGTCTGGGCTGTGAGAATTCTTTCATTCTGCTAGATGTGAAAAAGAATTAGATAAGCTCAGTTCAGTTCCTAATAAGCAAGCATGTACAGACATTGGCAATGTCTGTGGGACCATCAGGATTGCAAATGTGGAAAATGACAGAATTTATATTGAAAATCTTTCTGGGATCATAAGGGATGTTTTGCTCTACTGTGGTCTTAATTTGAGTATATGGTGTGCACATTGCATGGCAAAATGGAGTAGCCCAGATTTCATGGTCAGGGCACAGACGGTGGCGTCAGCCACTGACCTTGAAGAAAACTGCTCACGAAGATCTAGCAATATCTGTGACATAGACTTTTTCCTTCCCTGACATTGCTCTGAGTCTGGCAGCAAATCAGTAGATCTGTAGGCATCTAACAACAACTATGCCATCAAGGTGGGTAATTTATCAATTGCCTTGAGTTATTTTCAGTTCACTTTTTACTAAATTTTGAAATCAAAAGAGGAAAATTAATGGCGTATGCACATCAGATTAAGGTAGAATCTTTTTTAATTAATTCAGTCAGGGGCCAACTTTATTGACCATCCCTAATTGCCCTCAAGAAGGTGGTGGTGAGCTATCTTCTTAAACCTCTGCAGTCTATGTAAAATGTTTTGGGGAGAGAGTTCCAGGGTTTTGCCCCAGGGATACTAAAGGAACAATGATATATTTCCAAGTCTGGGTATTGAGTGACTTGGCGGGGAACTTTCAGGCTGTAATTGTCCCATATATCTGCTGCTCTTATTCTTCTAGATGCTAATGGTCATGCATGTGGAAGTGTGTTATAAACAGGGAGGTGGTGACATTGTAGCAATACTATTAGATGAGTAATTCAGAGATCCAAATGATGAGCTGCCTTTTTGAACCAGTGCTGTAGGTAGGTCTACAATGCCGTTAGGGAGAAATTCCAGGATTTTGACCCACTGACACCAAGGGATTGGCAATACAAAGCCAACGCACCTGGATGTCCCATCATATCAGGCAGTGGGACCCTGTGTGAGAACCTCTCTGTCTATGTCAAGGGCATCTTGAAATCCATTGTACAAAGAACCCCCAGCTTCTGACGCGACACTACAGATTTCTTACTAAAACCCAGCACCTTTGGACCAGCCAAACCAGGAACATTCCTCGTCACAACGGACATTTCAGCACTCTACACCAGTAACCCCCCATGGCAACGGCATCGCCGCGACCATCTCCGTACTCAATACCAACAACTGTCAATTTCCAGACGCCATCCTACAAATCATCTGCTTCATCCTCGACCACAACGTCTTCACCTTTGAAAACCTGTACTTCATCCAGACACATGGAGCAGCCTTGGGGACCAAACTTGTACCCCCCTAATATGCCCACATTTTCATGCACAAGTTCGAGCAAGACTCCTTTGCTGCGCAGGACCTCCAACCAATGCAATACACCAGATACATTAACGACATTTTCTTCCTTTGGACTCATGGCGAAGATTCACTGAAACAACTACATAGCAATATCAACAAATTTCATCCCACCATCAGACTTACCACAGACTCCTCTTCAGAATCAGTCTCATTCTTGGACACACACATCTTCATCAGGGACGAACACCTTTGTACCTCACTCTACCGCAAGCCTCACTCTACAGATAACCTCACGATGCTGCACTTTTTTAGCTCCCTCATTAAATATATTACAGAAGCCATCCTCTACAGACAAGCCCTGCGCAAACACAGGATCTGCTCAGATGAGGAGGAACGCGACGGACACCTAAAGATTTTGAAGGACACCCTCATAAGAACAGATTACGATGCTAAGCTCATTGATCGCCAGTTCTGACGTGCCACAGCGAAAAACCACAACGACCTCTTAAGAAGACAAACACAGAATATGATTGAAAGAGTACACTTCGTTGTCTAGTACTTCCCCAGAATGGAGAGGGTACGCCATGTTCTTTACAACCTTCAACATGTCATCAGCAATGACAAGCATCTCTTCAAGATCATCCCTACGCCTCCACTTCTTGCCTCCAAACGACCGCCAAACCTGAAACAGACTATGGTTCGCAGCAAACTGCCCAGGCCTTAAGGACAACGTTGACACAACACCACACAACCCTGCCATGCAAACCTCTGCAAGACATGTCAGATCATCAACATGGATCCATCACACATGGGAGCACCACCCAGCATGTACACGGCAGCTACTCGTGTGACTCGGCCAATGTTGTCTATCTCATAAGCTGCAGGCAAGGATGCTCCAAGGCATGTCATATTGTCGAGACCATGCAGACGCTACAGCAACAGATGAATGGATACCGCGCAACAATCACCAGACAGGGATGTTCCCTCCCAGTCAGGGAACACTTCAGCAGTCAAGGACATCGATCTTCACGTAAGCGTCCTCCAAGGAAGCCTTCGACATACACAACAACACAGAATCGCCAAGCAAAAACTGATAGCCAAATGCTGTATCCATGAAGCTGGCCTCAACCATGATCCTGGGTTCATGTCGCACTACATGTGACTCCAGCACACCGATCTGTACCTGAAAAATCGTTCTTACTGTCCTGTTTTGACACCATCACCTTGACAAATTGTTGTGATCTCTCTATCTTATTAGTTTGTACAGTTTTGGATTACTTATTACTTTAGCTAGAACCTCGGCTTATGACTCTTATACCTATCATGTTAGTCCAGTCATTTAGTTTGTCTCCAGCACCACCATGTTTTTAATTTTTTTTAATTATGTCTGCCTCATTTAATCGGATTATAGGTCATCCCTTCACTTGTCATTCAACTGTTGACACTTTACTCACTGTCCAACACTTTTAATCACCTGCAGAGACTTATTTGACACACCATTTTTAGATCTCTCTGCCCTGACAAAAGGACTGCGCTCCGAAAGCTTGTGATTTCAAATAAACCTGTTGGAGTACAACCTGGTGTCATGTAACTTCTGACTTTGTCCACCCCAGTCCAACACTGGCACCTCCACATCATGGGTACATTTCCAACTCAGGATGGTGTGTGTCTTGAAGAGGAACTTGCGGCTGCTGGGTGTTCCTATGTATCTTCTTTTAAAATCTCACAAATGAATATGGTCATTGCTGGCCAGCATTTATTGCCCATCCCTAGTTGCACTTGAAAAGTTGATGGTGAGCTGCCAAATTGAACCCCTGCAGTCCACCTGCTGCGGGTTGACCCACAATCCCCATAGGGAGGGAATTCCAAGATTTTGACCCATTGACTGTGAAGAAACAATGATATATTTCCAAGTCAGGATGGTGAGTGACTTGAAGAGGAACCTGAAGATGGGAGTGTTCTTATGTATCTGCTTTCCTTGTCCTTCTAGATGGTGGCAATTGTGGGTTAGGAAGGTGCTGTCTGAAGATCTTTGGTGAATTTCTGCAGTTCATCTTGTTGATAGCACACACTGCTGCTATTGAGCGTCAGTAGTAGAGGGAGTAGATGCTTGTGGATGTAGTGCCAGTCAAGCGGGCTGCTTTGTCCTGGATGGTGTCAAACCTTTTGAGTGTTATTGGAGCTGCACCATTCCAGGCAAGTGGGGCATATTTCATCACAGGCCTTACTTGTTCTTTGTAGTTGGTTGACAAGCTTTCAGATGGCAGGACTGACATATGAAGAGAGACTGCATCAGTTAGGTTTATATTCACTGAAGTTTAGAGGAATGAAGGGGGTATCTCAAGGGAACCTATAAAATTCCTGTATGTAAGATGGTGCCGTGTGTTTGGTGATATTGTTACACTGTAACTAATCTTGTAACTGGAGAAGCTGTACCTAGATACCTTTTGAACCTAAGATGGTGCTATAAGTGGTGAGTTATAAACCTTTCACTGTATTTAAATGAGTACATATGACAATAAAGCTAATTCAATTCAATTCAATTCAATTCTAACAGGGTAAGATCAGGAAGGAGGTTCCCGATGACTCTAGAGTCCAGAACTAGGGGGTCACGATCTAAGGATACAGAGTAAACCATTTAGGACTGAGATAGGAAAAATTTCACTCAGAGTGGTGAGTCTGTGGAATTCTCTGTTAGAGAAAGTGGTTGGGACCAAAACGTTTGTGTGTTCAAGGAGGAGTGGGATATAGTTATTAGACCATAAGACATAGGAGCAGAATTAGGCCATTTGGCCCAAGGAGTCTGTTCCACCATTCTATCGTAGCTAATATGTTTCTTAACCACATTCTCCTGCCTGCTCCCCACAATGCTTGTTCACCTTACTAATCAAAAACCTAGCTATCTCTTAAAGACACTGATTGACTTGGCCTCCACCACCTTCTGCGACAATGAGTTCCACAGATTCACCACCCTCTGGCTGAAGAAATTCCTCCTCATCTCAGTACTGAAGGTTGTGCCCTCATGTCCTAATGTGTGCTTTTAGTGGAAACGTCTTGCCTGTGACCACCCTATCTAGGCTGGTCAGTATTCTCTAAGTTCCAATCAGATCCCATTTCAATCTCTTAAACTCCATTGAGTACAGATCCACAGTCCTCAACTACTCCTCATATGACAGGCCCTTCATTGCCGCAATCATCCTTCTGAACTGCCTCTGGACCCCCTCCAATGCCTTCCTTAGATCCTTACAAGCTTCTTTAGATACTGGGCTCAAAACTACTCACATTATTCCAAATGCAGTCTGACCAAAGCCTTATACAGACTCAGTAGTAGTAGTACATCCTTGCTCTTGTATTTTCACCCCTCTAGATGAATGATTACATTGTGTTTGGCTTCCTAACTGCCAAATGAACGTACATGTTAACCTTAAGAGAATTCTGAACTAGTACTCCCAAGTCTCTTTGTGTAACAGAATTTTTGAAGCCTTTCCCCATATAGAAAATAGTCAATTCTTCCTACCAAAGTGCATAACCTCACACTTTCCCACATTGTATTCCTTCTGCTGCTACTTTGCCCACTCTCCCAGCTAGTCCAAGTTCTTTTGCTGCCTCCCTGCTTCTTCAACACCACCTGTCCTTCCAAGTATCTTTCTGTCATGTGCAAACTTAGCAACAATATCTTTAGTTCCTTCATCCCGAGCATGAATATATAACATGAATAGTTGTTGTTCCAACACTGAACCCTGTGAAGCTCCACTAGTCACCAGCTGCCATCCCACTTAGAAACAAAAATACTGCAGATGCTGGAATCCAAGGTAGACAAACAGGAGGCTGGAAGAACACAGCAAGCCAGGCAGCATCTGGAGGACAGGAGCAGGTAATGTTTCGGATATTAAACTTCTTCAGGACTGAATGTGGGAATAGAGGGAGCTGCATAAGGGAAAGGGGTGGAGGTGGAATGTTGGTGATAGGTGGACACTTTGAAGAACAACATCTTATTTTCCGCCTGGGCATCCTACAGCCGGAGGACTCAACATGGAGTTCTCCAATTTCAAATAACCTTGCCACCCATCCCCCGCCTACCCTTCCATTCCCACCTCCTCCCTTCCATCGACCAACCAGTTCATACCTAACACCAGTGTCCACCTATCACCACCATTCCGCCTCCACCCCTTTCCCTCCCCACTTTATCTGCAGCTCCCCCTATCCCCATATCCAGTCCTGAAGAAGGGTAATACCCAAAACGTTGACTGCTGCTGTCCTCCAGATACTGCCTGGCCTGTTGTGTTCTTCCAGCCTCCTGTTTGTCTACCTTTATCCCCACTGCCTGCTTTCTGCCATTCAGCCAGTGCTGTATCCATGCCAGTGACTGGCTCCTAACACCATGGACCCTTATTTAACAGCCATCTATGTGGCACCTTCTCAAAGGTCTTCTGGATATCCAAATAAATCACATCCACTGGCTCTCCTTTGTCTAATATGCTCGTTACCCCTTCAAGGAAATCTAACAGAATTGTGAGGCAAGATTTCCCCTTGACGAAGCTGTGCTAACTCAGCTCTATTTTACCATTCACTTCCAAGTACTAATAATAATCCTTAATAATAATAATAATAGTCCCTAATAATAATCCTTAATAATCCCTAAAATCTTACCAACAATCGAGGTCATGCTAACCGTCCTACATTTTCCTGTCTTCTGCTCCCCTCCCTTCTTAAACAGGCTTGTTACATTCCATTTTCCGGATTACTGAGTCCTGAAAAATCAACACCAGTGCCTCCGCAATCTCCTTAGCTATCTTCTTCAGAACTCTGGGGTATGGTCCATCAGGTTTGGGTGATTTATCTACCTTCAGACCTTTCAGCTTACCCAGCACCACCTCAGTAATGATGGCCACTACTTTCACTTGTGCCCCCGACTCTCTTAAAGTTATGGTCTGCTGTTAGTGTCTTCCACTGTGGAACTGATACAAAGTATCTATTCAGTTCCTTTGCCATTTCTTCATTCCCCATTACTACTTCTACAGCTTCGTTTTCCAGTGGTCTGTGGTCCACTCTTGATTCTCTCTTACCTTCTGGCTATCTAAAAAAACTCTAGCCAGCTTACTGTCCTATTTCATCTTCTCCCCCTTACTGCTTTTTCAGTTATCCTCTGCTGGTTTTTAAAGGCTTCACAATCCTCTGGTTTCCCATTAATCTTCACCACATTGTAAACTTTTTCTTTGATTTTTATGCTATTCCTGACTTCCCTTGTCTCATCCTCTTCTTAGGATGCTTTGTCTTACTGGGATGTGCCCCCAGAATCCCCCTGAAACTCCTGCCATTGCTGCTCCACCATCTTCCCTGCTAGGTACCTTTCCAATCAACTTTGGCCAGCTCTTCCTTCGTGTCTTTGTAGTTACCTTTACTCAGTTGTAATTCTGTTACATCTGAATCTCTCAAACTGCACAGTGAATTCTATCATATTATGGTCTCTGCCCCCTAAGGTTTCCTACAAATTAGGCTCCCTAATTCAGTCTGTCTCATTAAGCATCACCAAATTCAGAATTGCCTGTTCCCTAATGGGCTTTGCCACAAGTTACTCTTTTAAAAAAAACACATCTCGTAGACATTCCATGAATTCCTTTTCTTGGGATCTGCTACTAACCTGATTTTCCAGTCCACCTGCTTATTGAAGTCTCCCATGATTATTGTAATAATACCTTTCTTACAAGTCTTTTCTATCACCTGATTTATTTTCTGCCGCACGTCCTGACTACTGTTGGGAGGCCTATACACAACGCCCAAAAGGGTCTGAGATAACAAGGTGTAGAGCTAGATGAACACAGCAGGCCAAGCAGCATCAGAGGAGCAGGAAAGCTGACGTTTCGGGCCTAGACCCTTCTTCAGAAG
>NC_063332.1:29085022-29120922 GCF_021869965.1 Rhincodon typus | reverse complement strand
GGTTCGCGACTGGGAGGTGCAGTTGTTTATTGCGAACCGAGCGTAGGATGTTTTTCTTCATGGGAGGATCTAGGATCAGAGGACGTGGTTTCAGAATAAACGGGTGCCAACTGAAAACTGAGATGAGGAGGAATTTCTTCTCTGAGGGTTGATTGTCTTTGGAACTTCTTGCCACAGAGCTGTGGGGGCAGATTCCTTCTGTATATTTAAGGTGGCAATAGATTCTTGATGAATAGGGTAATCAAGGGTTATGGGAGAATAAGCAAGAATATGGGCATGAAGAACGTCAGATCAGCCATGATTCTATTGAATGGTGAAGAAAGTTCAAGAGGCTGAGCAGCCAATTTCTGTTCCTATTTCTTATGGTTTTATGATCTTTTGGAGTGCTAATTCAGAAAGACATGGGTTCATGTCATACTTAGGACTTAAGAACACAATATTGAGCATAAAGTTTCCTCAGCGCCGTTAGGAGACCAGGAATTCCTGCTAGCTTAGAAAACATTCACCACCTTTGTAATTCCACCAAAGCACAGTAGCTGTTCATTTACTTCACATCTCACCTGGCATTTTACTGTATAATAATTGAATATCATATTTGAGACACCTGAAAAATTGATTAAATAGCTGTGAAGTAATATAGAGTATTCTGGGAACTTGAAAAATTGTATATAATGTATACAATATATTATGTATTTCTTTGTTTAATACACACACCAAGTAAAGCCATGGGCGAAACAAATCTTCCAAGTTTGCAGATAAAAAATGCAGGATAATAACAAGGTGTGAAAGTAATTTGCCAAGAGGATATAATGAGTTTGAAAAAGAATATAAATAGGTCAGTGAGAGGGCAAACAGATGGAGCTTTAAAAAAATTGAACTTGTCATCTTCGACAGGAAGATTTATAAAATGGCATATTATTTGAGTGGAGAGAGATTTCAGACCTCTGCAGAACAGAGGGATTTGGGTATCCTGCTACATGAATCACAAAAAAGTACGTAGAACAGAAAAGCACAGGAATGGGCCCTTCAGCCCACGATGTTGTGTCAAACATTACGCCAAATTAAACTAACCCCTTCTGCCTGCCCTTATGAGAAAAAGTCATGGGTCTGTGGAACTTTATTCCAGACAGCAATGGAAACAGGGTTATTGAGTAATTTTAAGGCAAAGTCAGATTGTTAACTAGGTCAGGTAAAGTTGCCATAGTCGCAGGGGACCATAGGGACCTCAGAGAAGAAATTCCTCCTCATCTCAGTTTTCAGTTGGCACCCCTTTATTCTGAAACCACGTCCTCTGATCCTAGATCCTCCCATGGGGAGAAACATCCTCTCAGCTTACCCTAGATACTCTTTCGTTAGACAGAAGCAACTGGTGGTAAGTTTACCCTGAGGATCACCATGCCTCAGGTGAGGGCCAATGTCGAGAAGATGGGACCTTCATGATGACGTCAGCCAATACAGGAATTGAACCCATGCTGTTGGAGTCAGTCTGCATTGCAATCCAGCCATCCAGTCAACTGAGCTCAAAAAAAGCCTCAGATTGTTAACTAACAAGGGAGTCAAGGAGTATTGGTGAAAGATAGCAAAATGAAGTTGAGGCTACAGTCAGATCAACCATGATGTTATCAATTGCTGAAATGGGTTAAAGGGGCCAAATGGCCGACTCTTGCTGCTAAAGGAAGACAGTTTGTGAAGAGAGAATGAGATCAAACCCATGACTTTCCTCCTGTTTCTCAACATGAATGACTTTATAAATCTGTTGAATGACTTTATCACATGTAGATTCGACCCAAAATAAGGCGTCAAACCCAATGTGTGCATAGCTGTGTGAGTGAGTGCAATGTATGGTGCGGTACAGAGTATACAAGTTAGGAATGCTTGTTTTGAATCTGTCTGAAAGGCTCAATAATTGCATTGCTTCTACTCTAGCCTATCTAAGGAAAAAATTGGAGACTAGAAAAGGGATGAAATGAATTTGGTTCAAAATTGACTTGCCAAGATAACTTCATAAAAAAAGCATTGAATATGTAGTCATTCATTTCTCATTCATCTTTCTTTGACAGAAATTCCCAGAACTGAAGTTCAAGTATGTTGAAGAGGAGCAACCAGAGGAGTTTTTTGTTCCATATATTTGGTCCTTGGCTTATAACTCGACAGCAGAGCTATATTGGAATCCACAGCAAGTTCAGCTTTTTACAATGGACTCTAGCTGAGCACCTGTGTTTTGTGATGATTGTTTTGGGGGGACGGGCAAAAGTTAACACAACAGTTTCAGAAGGAGAATAAGAAACTTCTTTTCAATTTTTGTGTGGTCTACATCCACATTAAGGACTTATTTCTTTGAACAGGGTGAATGGAATTCATGGATGCCATGTAAATTGGAAGTCATCAATCACAGACCAAACAGCTTCAAATGCCTCGAGGGAATAATTATAATTGACTAACTTTTCACTGAATATTCTTGATTAGTCAGACTATGAAATGAATCACGTTACCTGCCTTGGGCTGTGCCTAAAGGTCCTTCTGCAAATGGTACAATAAACATTGGTGGAATGCAGCATTAAAGAAAAATGTCCTGTAAAATAGAATACTCACGTTTCTTAAGTATATTCGGAATACTAATATCATTTATTGGTTATAATAATGTTTGATTAAAATGTTGTGGAATTGCTGTCATTCCTGATCCAAAAACATTTATTGTCAGTAAGAACCAAGACACAGGTCAGGGTATGTTTTTTTTCAGTTAGTATAAAAGCTTGAAGAAATTAAGAAATGTATTTAATGACAATGGTGCAGGTTGTGGACAAATGATTTCCAATGGAGTTATTGTTCAAATCTTCTGACTTTCTAACCAGTGGTGGTACCATCAACTAAAACGTTTTTTAAAAATATCTTTATTGCATTTTGCGATACCATATTTATTATGTGCACAATCATGAACAAGATACAAAACTAAGTTGATGTAATTTGATAAGTGTATCCTAGTCAGATTTCAGAAATGTATTCTTTAATTGAAGAATTTAGCTTAAAATAAATGCTTTATCTCGCTTGATGATTTAGTGGATATATACTCCTTGCTGGACTTTTGTGCAGAGCTACATGCACTAGGATAACTCCAGTTTAGCATATGTTCCTAGAATGGTTCTACAGTAACTGTTTCCAGCTGTCTTGGGGATAAGGTTCAAGGACTACGTTATTTGCCACAATATCTGATGGTATAGGAAATAGGAATAATGGTTGGTGTTGCCACATTGCCAGGTGGTGCCAGTACACAGCCCAAAGACTAGCATTCCCTCTTTGCATTCAGCTGTGGCATATAACATTTAGATACAGAAGGTTGTTTTTAACTTCATTGCAGAAATTATACAGTGAACATTTTGCCTGCTTTAATCGAGTCATTAGACTGACATCCTATCTGCCTGTTAAAGAAAATCACATTACACTATTTGCAGAATAAGGGGAAGTTCTTCCACTGTCCTTACCAATAATTTAACACCCACTGGCCTAGCATTTTCCAAAACCCATGATCCTGCCTCCATTCTGGAGGTATAGACGTGCACTGTTTTCATGCCAGGGAAGTGGACATGGACTATAAATAATCCAAGTTGGCTATATAGGCAGACCAAACAATCTAGGAGCAATATTAGGCCATTTGGCCCATCAACTCTACTAACCATTCGACCACGGCACTTACATTTCTCAACCCCATTCTCCTGCCTTCTCCCTAAAATCCTTGATCCCCTTACTAATCAAGAACCTATCTATCTCTGTCTTAAATGCACTCAGTGACTTGGCCTCCACAGCCCTCTGCAGCAATGCATTCCACAGATTTGCCACCCTCTAACTGCAAAAATTCCTCCTCACCTCAGTTCTAAAAGGTCTTCCGCTCTGAGGCTGTGCCCTCAGATCTCCACATCCATTCTATCCAGGCCTTTCAGTATTCTATAAGTTTCAATCAGATACCCCCTCAACCTTCTAAACTCCATTGAGTCTAGTATCCTGGGATCATTCTTGTAAACCTCCTCTGAATCTCCTCCAACGCCTGCATATCTTACCCTAGATACTGGGCCCAAAACAGCTCTCAATATTCCAAATGCAGCCTGACCAGAGCCTTATATCGCCTCAGTGTTGCATCTCTGCTTTTATATTCTAGCCTCCTTGAAATGAATGCTAACATAGACAGTCAGGTGGCAAAGTTGGAAGTCTAGAAAGCCTACCTCCATCTGCTGGCACACTGTTCCGCTCTAATCTTGACTGGTCTTTTAACCTTCAACCTCACTTGCTCTCTCCATATCCCCCATTTCGTTATCCACTGTTCTTTTTTCCACAAAGTACACAACCACTGTGTCATTGGTAAATCATTGAAATGTTCCTGAAACAAACCTCATTTACAAACATGCTTTGAAACTTTACTTTGAAATAGAAACTGCTCATTTTACAATTTTATAAAACTGTCAATCTTACACAACATTTCATTGCATTAAAACAAAAGCTTTACTCTACTTCAGATCTCTGAATCTCATGAATATGGATACAAGGGGGAATTTTATAATCTCCTTGGCAGACATGTTTTCAGTGAGAATGCAGGTAAAATACATCAATTGTGTAATCCACTGCTTTCCTGTCTGCTCCGACCCACTCACTATAATGTGCAGTAGGGTGGAAAAGACACTCGCTAGGTTGCCTGACGCTATGGCTGTTGAGGTGCTGATTAAATTGTTGAAAAGGTGAGAAAGAAGCAGAGGGATTGCATCCTTTTGGAGGTGTCCTTTGTGCATCAGGAGCACCCCAAACCTCTACCCCTACATTGTGCCTCCTTACATAAGCTCCAATATCCACTGTCTCCATAGTCCTACACTGTCCCTCCTACAATGTCCAAACCTGTCCCATCCAAGAAACCCAGGACTCACCTTGCTTGATGGGCTTCCTTGCAGTTCCACCAGTGCCTCCTAATCTCACATGAAAGTTCTTCAGGATGGGAATTCTACTGAAAGCAACTGCAAAACATATCAGGTCACAGGCTTGGAAAAGCTTTTCAAAGAAAGATCAGGTTGTTTTCAAAAAAAACCAGATTGATTGAAAGATATCAATCTTTGTCAGATCGAAACATATCAATCAAAACAAAGGTAGCGCTCACCTGCAAGCTGTTCTGTATAGCTGGAGGTTTGAGTCCATTAGTCATTCTTGCAGATCAACCAGGTATTAAGAATTAGTCCATCTGGTAAAACAGATGCCTGCTTATCTGTCCAAACAGCTTTTGTGGATATCGTGTGAAATGGATTGAAAGTTTCCTCAATTGGACTGTCACTGCCTGTGACTGATTGACAGCTTTATGAGAAAGAAGAGCAATGGTTTTCAAACAGCTTGTTTAATGGCTTTTTTTCCTGTTCCTGTCTCAGAATTGGGGCTCCCTCTGTGGTTCATAACTCCTCTGAGTTGCCATGAACCAAGTCTCTTAACAAAATTGGTTTGGCACCATCAAGATTGCAGAGGGTTTGAAATGCCCACCCACAATGGAGCTGACAAGGGTGACAGTGCTGTGTGCAGTTCACTGCCATTCCCCTCATTCACATTAGCAAAAATGACCAGAAACAGGAATGGGGCAGAAATCCACAAATCAGGCCCTGTGCACCTTTATTAAATGGCTTCCAACTTACCAAAAATACGTACAATATCCAGGCCAAAGTTAAGGATGTCCTAAGATTCATCATTAAATGCTCTTATAACTGCAAATTCTCATGCACACACATCGAGATCTTCTACAATCAAGTAGCTGTTAGCAAGCAGCCTATACTTTCCAATATTATTGGCTAACTCCATTAAATACTGTTAACTTTTTTCAACCCTGTGGTTATAGACGGTGTACTAATTTGAGCTGCTTTTATTTGGTTTTTGGCTATTTATGTAGTTAGTAATATTAGAACTTCTACATTTTAAAACATTGGGAACTTAGAACACTGGAACCCACTGTTATGTGATCCACCTTTAGGGGGTCAGAAAACATGTTGTCCTGTAGTGGCAGTGATTTTTATGATGTCCTGACATAAGATCATGGTAAGTCTGTACTGCTGGTGCACACGGCTAAAATGTTGAGGTGCAGTCAGTACAAATGTTGAATGGTAAGCCTCCATAATGAGTCAGTCTAAAGAAATACCAGCTTTACATTACAAAATTTGTTGTTAATATGATGATGTTAGCTCTGCATAGACGTACATCCGTATCTAATTGAACACTTTAGCCAGTGGCTCAGTACTTCTTCCCTGTGAGAATAGTTTATCTTATAAAATAGAAAACCTGTGCAAAATAATGTCTTCACAACAGAAATATTAGAAATAGTTTCATAAGTTTCGATCTAATGCCTATAAGTGTAGACTTAGCTGTAATGAGCAGAAAATTTGAAAAATAAAAGCCAATTGACAGCAAGTAGAAACAAAAATGGATAATGTGCATAAAGTCAACCTGCATAATGTTATTGAGCAATGATGGACACATGAGCACAGTAGTTTGGCTATTTAAGTTGATCAAGTCAGCAGTTCAGTCCAACTGCCTATGCTATGTTAAATAAACCTTATGTTACATTTGTTTGACTGTTATTGATGTTGACTTTCTAAATGTAATTACATATTGTAATCCAGATATTTTAGTGTTTAACAAAAAATTTAAAGTAATCATTGTATGATGTTCAATCATAAGGTATAAGACTAAGTATAACATTGGCATCACAGCACAGTAGACAGACATATATGATTAGCTGTGTCCTGTGGCAGCAAATGGACTTCCAAATAATGCTCATATAGCTGCAATGTCATGGCACCAAATATTAAAGAGTACCAAGTTCTCGTAGAGTATCAGTTAATATGCTGTCAACCAGTCAGACAAAAACAAATTACGTGGTCGTGTATCTCATTGTCACTTGCAGCGGTTTGCTATTTGTAAACCAGCTGCTGTACTTGACTACACAGAGTTCACACTTACAAGAAATTAATCGTATGTGAAGTGTTTTGAGATATTTGAAAGTTGTGCTATGGTGATAAACATCAATGCTGTTTCTGTCACACCAATTTCCTGCAAATTAAAATGTTTTACCAATTTAAGTTTGGAGTGTAGTATTTGAATTCTTGATATGTTTCGAACAACATAGGTGGCAGAGCATGTACTCACGGTGAGAATGCCTGCAGCCAACATATTGCTAGACCTCAGTTCCAGTAGATGGTGACAAGATTAATTCAACTGAACAAGTCAATTTCTGATGAAGGGTCGAGGCCCGAAACGTCAGCCTTCCTGCTCCTATGATGCTGCTTGGCCTGCTGTGTTCATCCAGCTCTACACCTTGTTAAGTCAGTTGTATTTCTGGTCCAGAGCTAGCATGTTACTGAATTATTTTCCATCACTTGGCTCTATCAGTCATAGTTAGCCACAAGGTCTCAAAAAGTGGTTATCAAAAAAATCAAAAGAGACACCTTATTGTTTACTCCTCAATCCTCCCCCCACACCATCTCCAGCATACATAACCAATCTTTTCACAGCTACAATCGGTTCTGAAGAAGGGTAACTGGAACCAAAACGTTCTCTCCACAGGTGCTGCCAGACCTGCTGAGTTTTCCCAGAAATTTATGTTCTTTGTTTCTCAGAAATTAGTACTTTCTTGTAATCTACTCCTTGCCCAGTTTTAAAAAAAGTGGTTAGTCTGTACTCAGCAATTTCCCCTCGGTCTAGTGATTACATGGAAACATAGTAACAGGAGAGAATTCTAAGAGAGTTCTTTTACTCCAATGACATCCTTTATTGCATCACTTAATATATTTTTGAACCTGTTTCACAAAGGACTTTCTTGCTTAAGATATGAATGAACATGCTGCAAACATGTCTGTTTGCACATGGTGAATAATAATATTACCTTGTTATAAGAAAGCCAATGAGTTTAATTGCGCATCGGTAAAAATTGGAATTCTTTTCAAGAGATAGTAATATAATCATTCAATGTACATAAATTGATAAATGTTAAATGCTACCTTTGATAGGCTTCCCCAAATGTTTAGTGGATAAATTGATCATTGTACTGAGCTATGTAAAATTAAAAGATTCCGTATTTGATGTTTCACTGGAGTTATTTGCAAATTAAACTTAACCTTTTTTAAACTGTGTGAAAATGTCATCTTTTCTTTTAGTACATTATTGCTGCTTTTTGTATTCGTAAAATGTTTATCTCAAATACAATTAAAGACACCTTTTATTTGTTTCTCATTGTATTAGAACAAAGAACAGCACAGCACAGGAATAGGCTCTTCAGCCACCAAGCTTGTGCGACACATGATGGCCTTTCCAAACTAAAAGCACTTTGCCTGTACATGGTATGTATCTCTCTATACCCTGCCTATTCATGTATCTGACGAGATGCCTCTTAAATGTTGCTATTATATCTGCTTCTGTCACCTCCTCTGGCAACACATTCCTGTCACTTACCACCCTCTGTGTAAAAAAAAAAAAAAAATCTTGCCTCTCACGTCTCTTTTAAACTTTCCCCATTTTACCTTAAACCTGTGCCTCCAGTAATTGACATTTCTATCCTGGGAAAAAGACTCCAACTAACCATTCTATCCATGCCTCTCATATTTTTGTAAACGTTTATCAGGTTGACCCTCAGCCTGTGACGTTCAGGTGAAAACAAACCAAGTTTGTCCAATCTCTCCTCATAGTTAACTAACATCTTGAAACATCCTGACAAACCTTTTCTATACCCTGTCCAACATCTACCTGGTAGTATGGTGACCAGGACTGTATGCAATATTCAAACATGCTGCAAACATGGGACTTGATAACTTTTATATTCTATGGCACGACTGATGACAGCAAGCATGCCATATGCATTCTTGACCACCTTAACTTTGAACCTGTACGCCTGGATCCCTGTGTATGTTAATGCTTCTAAGGGTTCTGCTATTTACTGAATACTTCTCTCCTACATTAGACCTTCCAAAATGCATCATCTCGCATTTGTCTGAATTAAATTCCATCTGCCATTTCTCTGCCCAAGTCTCCAGCCTATCTATATCCTGTCCTATCCTTTGGCAATCCTCCTCACTATCTGCAGCTACCCCAATCTTTGTGTCATCTGCAAATCTACTCATCAGATCACCTACATTCTCCAGATCATTCGTATAGATTACAAACACATGGGTCCCAGCACTGATCCCAGTGGAATACCACTGGTCAGACTTCCACCACTGCTCTCTCTTCTATGACTACACCAGTTCTGTATCCACCTTACTGACTCTCGCAGATCCCATATGACTTCACCTTCTGTATCGGCCTGCCACATGGGAGTTTGTCTAAGGCCTTGCCTAATTTCCAAATGAACAAATAGACAATGTCCATTGCCCTGCCCTCATCAATCATGTTTGCCACTTGCTCAAAGAAATCAACTTTGTAAGACATGCCCTCCCACTCTCAAAGCCTAGCTACCTATCAGTAGTAAGTACATCGTTTTCCAAATGTGATTAAATCCTGTCCCTAAGAATCTTCTCCAATAATTTCCTTATCACTGATGTAAGGCTCACCAGCCTGTAATTTCCCAGAATCTCCCTGTTGCCCTTCTTAAACAGAGGAACAACACTGACAATTCTCCAGTCTTCTTGGACCTCTCCTATGACTAAAGAGGATACAAAGATTTTGTACAAGCAATTTCCTCCCTCAGTATTCTGGGGTAGATCCAATCAGGTCCTGCGGAAGTGTCTACCTTAATGTTTTTCGAAACACCGAACACCACCTCTTTTTATTGACATGCTCCAGAATATCTACAATAACCCTCCTGAGACTCATGAGCATGTCCTTCTCCTTAGTGAATACCGATACAAAGTATTCGCAAAGGATGTCACCCAGTTTCTTTGGCTCCAAGTATAAATTCCCTCCTTTGCCCTTGAATGGGCCTACCCTTTCCCTAGCTACTCTCTTGCTCCTTATATATGTATAAAACACCATAGGATTTTCCTTAATCCTGTTTGCCAACAACATTTTATGGCTCTTTTAGCCCTCCTAACTCTTGTTTAACTTTTTTCCTGCTTTCTTTGTATTCATCAAGGGCTCTGTCTGTCTTCAGTTTCCTAAACCTTACATATGCCTTCTTTACCTTTCTGATTAAGCTCACAATTTCTCTTGTTGACCAAGGTTCCCGAATCTTGCCATCTTTATCCTTCATTTTCACAGGAAAATGCGGGTCGTGAAATCGAATCAACTGACCTTTAAAAGACTCCAGATGCTAGATGTGAATTTACTGTCAAACAGCCACCCCCAATCTACATTCCCCAGTTCCTGCCTAATAGTAGTGAGCCTTACCCCAGATTAGTACTTTCAGCCAAGGACTACTGTTATCTTTATCGTTATCCATAAGTAACTTAAAACATACAGAATTATGTTCACTGTTGCCGAAATGCCTCCCCCACCCCCACTGAAACTTCAATCACCTGGCTGGGCTCATTCCCCAATACCAGTTCTAGTATGCTCCCTTCCCTATTTGGGCTTTTTAACATATTACTTTAAGAAACTCTCCTGAATGTACCTAACAAATCCCAACTCCTCCATCACCCCCACCTCCCATCCAAAGCCCTGACACTAATGGACTGCTGGTAAATGTAGGGAAAGTTAAAATCACCCGCCACAACAATGCTCTTGTTTTCACACTTTTTCATAATCTGTCCACATATCAGTTCTTCTATCTCCCACCGGCTGTTGGGAGGTATGTGCGACAATCCCAACAAAGTGGTTGCACTCTTCCTATTCCTGAGCTCTACCCAAATGGTCTTTCTGGATGAGCCCTCTAAGGTTTCCTCCCTCAGTGCAGCTCTGACATTCTTCCTGATTGGTAATGCAACACCGCCACCACTTTTACATCCCTCTCTATGTTGCCTGAGACATCTAAATCACAGAATGTTAAGCTGCTAGTCTTGTCCTTCTCTCAACCAAGTCTCTGTAATAACTACAACATCAGAGATAGTAAGAACTGCTGATGCTGGAGTCAGAGATATCACCGTGTGGAGCTGAAGGAACACAGCAGCCCAGGCAGCATCAGAGGAGCAGGAAAGTTGACGTTTCGGGTCAGGACCCTTCTTCAGAAATGGGGCAAGGGGAAGGCAGCTCAGAAATAGAGAGAGGAGGGATGGGACTGGGGAAGGTGGGTGGAATGGTAATAGGAGAATGCAGGTAGGGAGTGATGGGAATTGGTCAGTGGGATGGGTGGAGCAGATAGGTAGGAGCGAAGATGGACAAGTTGTGTCAGGTCAAGGAAGCGGGGATGAGAGGGAGGGTTGGTCATGGGACGAGGCCAGGGTTTGGGGAGATTTTGCAACTGGTAAAGTCCACATTTAGGCCATTGGGCTGTAGGGTCCCAGATCACCATAGAGGACAGCGTATCACTATGGGGAGCAAGAGTGATCGTCAAATGTTGCTGCCAGATATTGGCTGAACTCCATCAGAGTCATCCAAGGGTTTCCAAAATGAAACTGTTGGTGAGAATTTATGTTCTGGTGGCCAGGACATAGTCATGTTGGTGAAGCAGTGCCCAGAGTGCCAAAAAGGACAAATAATTATCACCATCAGCACCCCACATTCATGAGAAAGGCTGGGTATACCCTGGACTTGGTTACATGTCAATAATGCCAGTCCTTTTAATAGGTTCAATGTTGCTGGTCAATGATGGACACCCATTCAAACTGGTTGGACATATTTAGAATTCGGTTAGTAAACACTGGAATGACAATTGGAATGCAGTGAGCATCTTTTGCAATACCCGAACAAAGGATGTCATTTATCATAGAATCCCTACATTGTGAAAACAGGCCATTCAGCCCAACTAGTCCACACCATCCCACCCAGATTCATTCCCCTACCCCTGTATTTCCCCATACCTAACTAAACGTGCAATTTAGTATAGCTGATTCAGCTAACCTGCACATCTTTGGACTGTGGGAAGAAACCAGAGCAGCCGGAGGGAACCTACGCAGACACACAGAGAACGTGCAAACTCCACACACAGTCACCCGAGGGTGGTATTGAACCCAGGACCCTGGTGCCGTGAGGCAGCAGTGCTAACCATTGAGCCACCAGGAGGGGTTGCAAGTATTTCCTAAAGTTGAATGGCATTCTGCGTGTTCAGACAGCTCCATATCATCCATCATCCAATGGTCTGGCAGAAAGAGCAGTCCAAACATTGAAGGCAGGCTTCAAAAAATAGCCTACAGCGTCAATTAACACCAAACTGTCCTGGTTCCTGTTTGATGATAGGACCACCCCACACACAACAACAGAGATAGCTCCAGCGTAGTTGCTGATGGGGCGAAGACTCCGCTCCAGGTTAAACCTGATCTTCCCAGACCTAGGGGGAGGGTGAAACGGCAGCAGGAACGCCAATGCCAGCCACATGCCTCCTCTAAGTGAGACCTAAGTGGGAATGGCCCCATGTGGGTACATGGTGACATCAGGTTCAGTGACGTACAAAGTTTGGGTGGGTGAGGCCATCCTGAACAAACATGTGGATCACATGAAAGCTGTTACCTCACAAACAGGGCAGGAGCAAAACATACCTGGCCCCAGAAATGTTAGCAACAGTGGGTTCTCTCCTTCCATCTAGCATCGAAGAAACCTCAGAGTTTGAGATGGATGCAGCCTCGATACCAAGTGAAGAAGAGGAGGAAACTCTCCTGAGACGGTCCAGGTGCAAGCGACCGGCTACAGTCCAGTACATGCCGCCTGTGTCTAAATCAGAGTCAGTGGAACCGGACCTGGGAGAAGCTACAAGAAAAAGAACAGGCCTACATCCCCAGATTAAGGCAGGAAGGGATGTAGTGATTGGATCAAGGACCGGGGGATCGCATTGACTATGAGTTCCCTGACTGGGTTGTTAACCTGGGCCAATCAGGGAGCCCTGGCTGACAGATGTAAACAGGAGATTCTGAGTCTCCTCATTCTAAGGACTGGCTCTGAGCTGGCTGGTCAGAGCCCATGTACTGTGCACATGTAAATAAAGGGTGACTTAGTGACGGGGGGCTTCTGTGCAGTTATTTCAAAGAGTAAAGCATTTTTAATAACAATTGATATATCTGGATGTTTTATACTGTTTTTACAGTAATGTTGTGGCAAGGTTTTCAACTTTTGTATGTATTCCACAGAGCTTTGTAGACATTAAAAGCTTAAATTAATGCTTCACTTAATTTACACAGAATTGAAGTGTACCAGTACATCATGGGAATGGCCATTCATCTGTCACAATTTATCCATTCCGGAGATTTCCAGTATCCCACTGAACATTACGTTGTTCCTTCAATGATTCAAGGGTTGTGTCCACTGCTTTATCCAGTTAAAATGAACATTATAGATGAATTTATGGGGAAGCTAAGTGAATGTGGGGAAAAGGAATGGAGAAATGTTGATGGGTTTCAATGAAAGGTGGGCTGAGACTGCTGTGGCATGGACCTAATGAACTGAATGTTTGTTTCCATACTATCAATACTTTGTCATTTGTGTTTTCATGTGAAGAAGCAACCTTTTGTGAGCTTTTGAATCTGTGTCTTTGTGTACTAATCTAAATTTCAAGTGAAGAGTAGTTGAAAGTAAATTAAGAGGTTTAAGTGCCTTTCCTGAAGTTTCCAAAGTACAAAGTCCACATATTCTCATCATTCTGATCTTCATTGCAAATGAGCTATTTTACGGGGTTTTCTTATCTTTCATGGGGCGTGGATGTAACTGGCAAGACCAGTGTTTAATGTCCATCCATAAGTGTCTTTGAACTGAGGGGAATGTTTGCATAGGGTGGTTAAGAGTTATCCAGATTACTGTGGGTCTGGAGTCACATTTAGGTCAAACCAGGTAAGAATGATAAATTTCCTTCCCTAAAGGATATTAATGAACCAGATGGATTTTTGCAATAATTATGGATAGTTTTCATGGTTATCATCACAGAAACTAGCTTTATATTCCAGATTTATAACCACCTTAGTGGAATCTGAATCTGTGCCCAAGAGCTTTAGCCCTGGCTTTGGATTATGAGTCCAATGATATCACACCATCACACTTTTCTGCATTGCCTCCTAAATTTTTTAAATGTCTTTTTTTTATGTTATATTCAAAATGTGGTCTCACCAGAGCATTACCCGTTTTGAAAATACCTTCCACTGATCTTTTTTCTAGAGTTTTGACTATGTCAGTGTAGTCAAACACTGTATTGGTTTCATTTCTACTGCACTGTGACAGTTGGGCATATTTCATGAATGATGCAAGTCCAAGGTTTGTTCCATCATTAGCCTCAACTTTTAAAATCCCATTCATGGAGTATGAAAGTCAATTATTTTATTAGTGAGTTTGATAGATTTTTGCTAGGCAAGGGCACCAAGGGTTATGAAGCCTAGATGAGTAAATGAAGTTGAGAAAGAGATCAGCCATGACCTATTTGAAGGATGGAATAGGGACCTGCTCTTCTACCTTGTTTTGTTTTGTACAGCCTCCATAAATTCAGTAAATTGCATATGCCATTGTTCTGCCCACTTACACATTGTGCTCAACTGATTAATTTCAGAGCTTTGTCCCATAATTCTGCTGCTCTTCTTAGCTTAGTACTAGTTTCAAAGTTGATCATCCTCAATCTGATTTATGAACATTTAGATAAACTGTAATAATAAACCCAAAATCAGGGTCTGGGCACTCATGGTGTCCTAATACAGGACATTTCTACTATTGAGGCAACACTTGGTATGCCTCCAGACCCAGCAAATTCAAACAAATCAACCACCAAGCAGTAATAATAAGTATGAATGCTGTAGAATTTCCAGCACTTTATGAACTGAATTGCCAGGATTCAAGGATTGGATTTGGTTCATGGGATGTACAGAATCTGTTTAAATCTGTTTAGAACATTTTCATGGAAAGCATGTG
Source organism: Rhincodon typus (assembly GCF_021869965.1). NCBI lineage: Eukaryota > Metazoa > Chordata > Chondrichthyes > Orectolobiformes > Rhincodontidae > Rhincodon > Rhincodon typus. The sequence continues at coordinate 29,106,006 of NC_063332.1, read as the reverse complement.
AAAAGATTTATGACGTCATTGTTGCCACAGCCCAGTTGTTGAATGTTTTCTGGAAGTAATATCGTATTCAGATTATGATGCTTAGATTTAATAATTTTATGTGGCTTTACTCTGTTCTGTTGTTTCCAATAGTGCATTGAGTTTAACCTTGTGGGAGATAGTAGGTCTGTGAATTAAAGATGTTTATTCAACAGTCATTGACTTCATGGTGCTTATTTTTCCACAAAATTCTAGTTCAGCTTGGTCCTTTTGCCTGGTGCATTGGGCATTGAGACAGTGCTGCTTCCAAATCAGTCACTTCTAAATGAAAATTTAAAAAAAACAGAAGTAGTGGAAATGGATAGCAGATCAGTCAGCATTTGTAAACAATAGGTTAACAGGTTCTTCATGACTGACAGCCATTTCTCATGCTAAGCCCAATTCATTCCAACTTACTACTCAGCAGTCACTGTATAGCTTATTTTTTCACTTTTTACTCTAAAAATCAGTGTTCCTTTGTTACCTACAACCTAAATGAAATTAGGTTCCATCAGCCAGTCTTAGCACTGCTGGTTTTCAGTATCACCCACTGAAGCAATTGTTTACATTGAAAGATAATTTTGACTATAAATTCTCCTGTAGTTGAAATGCCTATCAATAATACTGTTCAGGTTCACATATGAAATAACTAATTGTGGAAAGAAAGTGAGCTGCCAGAAACAATGAAAACAAACTACAGTGAAAGTCAATTTCTTCAAGGAAATAATTAATTAGTGGAGTTTGATCATGAGCTGCGCAGTGACACTCTACCGAAGGTGTGGCCTGCGGTTCTTTACAATCATTGAGACTGCAGCTGTTCTAAATGTGCAGTCAGACCAAGTCAAACAGGGTATGGCTATTTGTTGAAATCCATGTTTTCCATAAAGCCAAGTCCAGCATTCCCCCAAAGGCTGGCATCTGGTTCACAGACCAGTGTTTAAAATGCAGGAAAGTGCAAGTATCACAAGCTGCAAGGATCTGCTCCTCCAATCACAGACTGATTCTTTCCCATATTTACTGCTGATAGGCTGACTAGTAGGTGGAAGATGCTGCCTGCCTGGGGGAAGACAAAGCCCAGGAGAGAGGGGCACAAATGATGTCAAATATTGGGATCCATGTTTTAAGTTGGGCTTGGGTTCAGCTGGCAGCTTTTACCTTTGCCACCAGCATTGCCACTTTCTCAAGTAGTTACCTCACACCCCATTGTCCTTAACTACATCATGCAGTGAGCATTCCACTCTGGGACAATGTTCTGTTAGATAAGGGGTTATTGGAGTGAGAACGTAAAACTGTGGCCATTTGATTTCACAGCCAGGCTGAATTCTGGGTGATGTAGTCCATCCTTGACCGTGTTGTTGTGAAACAGACCTCTTAGGGACCACAGGAGTCAAGATTGCAGAGCAGACCAGGGAGACATTTGAAGTTTGCTTATAGAAGGTGTACATTTTAGCAGTTTTGATAATAGTAAGATGAAATTCTAACATCACCTTTTTGAAAGTTGCTCACTGGGCCCCAATAGAGACAATATTGAATTGTGAGCCCTGTCACAAAAAGGCTAGACGTCTCTGATTTAAATGCTTTAAGTTCTTGACTTTAGTTGGGGCAGAGGTGGGTTGGTGTTTGTCACCAATTTTAAATATGAACTTACTAAACTTCATTTTGCATTTACAAAGTTGTTTTTAGGTATTGCCTTAAAGAAGCAGATCAGATAAGCAGCTAAGCATTAGGAATATATTTCATATCTCTCTTGAACATCATTACAAGGGAGATTATATCTTCTCTTCAGAGAAAGGGAGAAACATATCCACAAAAATCAGCTCAACCCTCCTGTGCACCACAAAATACACCACTCAGCCAGGGATGCAACCAGTCCCTGGTATCCTCCACGTGATGTTAAAAAGCCTCATTTTAAAGAGCACTAATAGCAGAACCATTAGTGCTGAGATAGGAAATCAACAAGGATTCCTCCTCTTGGTCATTCTGAGGTTGACCTTGCTGGAGAATTTGTTTGTGTACGAAGAATAAGGATCCTCTTCCATCAAACAACATGTTAATGCTCAACAAAATGTTAAAGCTCATACACAAACAAACAGCCACTATGGTAAATTAGAAGAGGGTTATTGTGTCCTTGGAGTCATATCCCAAAATAAATCACTGTCTTCCAGAGAGAAGGGGAGATAAATATATGCAACATGAATTGTTGCTTGGGAACAGTAGACTTTCAACACTGGTCTCCACCCAGCAGTGTGGAAAATTGTCCAGGTATCTTGTGTCCACAAAAGTACGAAGAACGTTAGAAATAGAAGCAGGAGGAAGCAATTCAGTCCCTCAAGCCTGCTCCACCATTTAATAAGATCATGTCTGATCTCGGCCTCAACTCCACTCCCCTGCCTGCACCCCATAACCTTTCAGCCAGTCACTCATCAAAAATCTGCCTATATCTCGTCTTTTAAATTTACACAATGTCCCAGCATCCACCGCACTCTAGGATAAAGTTCTTGCAAATCTAACAGAATTAGCAGTAAATCTCCTCCGTGGTGATGCCCACGTGATACATACCTCGAATTTTCCATTGCCAACAATAAGAAGAAAAAACTGGAACAAACACAGTAACACAGCAGCTGTGAAGGAGGATGTGTGGCTGCTGGAACATCGATAATTGTTGGTCTTGTCTCTGAAAAGACAGATGAAAGCCTGTTCTTCATTGTCACTGGAGATGCAGGGAAAGGTCTGCTCCATAATGAAGGAAAATTGAAGCTACTATGAATTGACCTAATTCTATTTTGTGCTTTTATAGCCACTGTTCTTAATAAGCGCATCTAGATGAATTGTAACATGTAACTGCTTTTAATTTGGCAACTGGATGAAAGTGTCATTTTGAAGTGTGAAATAATCATTTGATGTCTGAAGTGTGATGGACTAGCATTGGACAGGACTTTTTAAAATCATTTTGGCAAATATGTATAATGCATGGCTACTCTCCCCTGAAATTGCTTCAAAGAAACCCATTCTCTGAAGCATGATTGCAATGGTTAGCTGATAGCTCAGCCTGTCCCATTACGGTCACTGCTGTAAATAGACAAAACTGGATATATATAGCTACTTATAAACTGCTGAGGTCTATTGTAAGGTAGTTACCTCTTCTAAATTGATTATGGCTATTTTTCCCTGTGGAAGCAAAGGAGGAGTTAACCCCACCCCATGCTAAGGAGAATGGCAGGTGGTGAACTGAATCCAAAAAATGGCAAAAATTCAGATTCAGTAAACTTTGGTGATTAGGTTCTGTCCCTTCAGGTGGCATTTATTTGCATCTCTAGAATTAACTTCACTTTTACCTGATTGAGAAACTTCGCACTTCAGAATCCTGACAATGTAAAGTAGATATATACCTGGCAGGTTATTCTCATAGAGTCCCTACAGTGTGGAAACAGGCCATTCAACCCAACAAGTCCACACTGGCTCTCTGAAGAGCATCCCACCCAGAGTAACCCCGCTATGCTATCCCTGTAACCCTGCATTTCCCATAGCCAACCCACCTAACCTGTACGTCTTTGAACTGTGGGAGGAGACCAGAGCACCTGGAGGAAACCCACGCAGACACAGGGAGAGTGTGCAAACTCCACACAGACAGTCTCCCAAGGTTGGAATTGAACCCAAGTCCCTGACACTATGAGGTAGCAGTGCTAACCCCTGAGCCATTGTGTCACCCATGCCTCCAGCCACCTCAGGGTGAGTATTTGCTGCTTTCAATGGTGCTCTCAGAGCCTGTGCTTTCACTTAGAACATAGAACATAAGAACTAGGAGCAGGAGTAGGCCATGTGGCCCCTCGAGCCTGCCCCGCCGTTTAATAAGATCATGGCTGATCTTTGAGTCTCAGCTCCACTTACCCGCCCACTCACCATAACCCTTACTTCCTTTACTGTTCAAAAATTTATCTAGCCTTGCCTTAAAAACATTCAGCGAGGTCGCTTCAACCACTTCACTGGGCAGGGAATTCCACAGATTCACAACCCTTTGGGTGAAGAAGTTCCTCCTGACCTCAGTCCTACACCTGCTTCCCTTTATTTTGAGGCGATGCCCTCTAGTCCTAGTTTCACCTGCTAGTGGAAACAACCTCCCTGCCTCCACCTTATCTATTCCCTTCATAATCTTATATGTTTCTATAAGATCTCCCCTCATTCTCCTGAATTCCAATGAGTATAATCCCAGCCTACTCAGTCTGTCCTCATAATCCAACCCTCTCAACTCTGGAATCAACCGAGTGAATCTCCTCTGCATCCCCTCCAGTGCTAGTATATCTCTTCTCAAGTAAGGAGACCAAAACTGCACACAGTACTCCAGGTGTGGCCTCACCAGGACCCGATACAGCTGCAGCATAGCGTCCCTGTTTTTAAACTCCATCCCTCTAGCAATGGCAGACAAAATTCCATTTGCCTTTTTAATTACCTGCTGCACCTGCAATCCTACTTTTAGTGATTCCTGCACAAGGACACCCAAGTCCCTCTGCACAGCAGCGTGCTGCAATGTTTTACCATTTAAAACATAGTCCATTTTGCTGTTATTCCTACCAAGATGGATGACCTCACACTTATCAACATTGTACTCCATCTGCCAGACCTTTGCCCACTCACTTAGACTATCTATATCCCTCTGCAGACTTTCAGTGTCTTCTGCACACTTTGCTCTACCACTCACCTTAGTGTCATCTGCAAATTTTGACACACCACACTTAGTCCCCAACTCCAAATCATCTCTGTAAATTGTAAACAATTGCGGTCCCTGAGGCACACCACTAGCCACTGAACGCCAACCAGAAAAACACCCATTTACCCCTACTCTTTGCTTTCTACTGGTCAACCAATCCTCTATCCATGCCAATACATTACCTGTAATACCGTGGAACTTTATCTTATGTAGCTGCCTTTGGTGTGGCACCTTGTCAAATGCCTTCTGGAAATCCAGATACACCACATCCACTTTCTCAAAACACTGTCGTCATGACCTAAGGGAGCAAAGCAATCTGCCTTTCTGGGCCATCCCCAAGTCCAACAAGGACACAACAATACAGGACAACATACGGCTGAAAGGCAGCCTATTAGCAAATATTACAAAGGGCTGTTTGTTCCTGAAGGACATTGAATGTGAAAGCGGGAGTGGATAGCAAGAAGCTTTTTTCCAGAGTGGGGGATTCAATTACTAGGGGTCACGATTTCAAGGTGAGAGGGGAAAAGTTTAAGGGAGATATGCGTGGAAAGTTCTTTATGCAGAGGGTGGTGAGTGCCTGGAACGCATTGCCAGCGGAGGTGGTAGAGGCAGGCACAATAGCATCATTTAAGATGTATCTAGAGAGATACATGAATGGGCAGGGAGCAGAGGGATACAGATCCTTGGAAAATAGGTGACAGGTTTAGATAGAGGATCTGGATTGGCACAGGCTTGGAGGGCCGAAGGGCCTGTTCCTGTACTGTAATTTTCTTTGTTCTTTGAGTGGCATTGTCGGAACTGCATGGAACTGCACAAATAGTAAACAGACAGTGGCAGCGAGTAAATATCACAGAGCCAAAGAAAACAGTAAGACAGGCTCAGATGGTCTCCAGTCAGTCGGGGAAGGGCTCCTCTTGCTGAGCCAACTTAGCGTGGAGTTTCCTTTACCTTTTCTGTGGTCAGTATTTCAAGATACAGTAAGCAACGCAGCAAGGGAGGCAAATGGAATCAAGAAACTGGTGTATTGGTGCAAGCCAGTCATCACAAGCACTGCCTATACTGTGGCAGATTCCAGTGCCACACAAGGGGAAGGGAAGCAAGAGCTGGGGGGTGCTGAGGCTGGCAGTGCCATCAGGCCAAGGCTACATTCAGAGGGCTCTGCCTCAATATCCCTGAAGGGAAGCTGACTGTTGTGCCTGGGAATGTGGATGGACTGCTTTCTCTTCCCCAGTCACCGCACACAGCCACCGTGCCCATGTCATGGTGTTGCAAGGAGCTGTCCTTTGAAGTCACACAGAATGCAGCTTCTCACAGAACACACAATGGCTGGGGAGGAGGCCAAGTGGGAAACGTCGTGAGGTACGGTCTCTACCAGGCATGTGAGCTGTTCAGCGGTACAGAGGTCGGTGAGAAACATAACTATCTGCACGATCTTACTCTGGGCCGTGAGCTGAGGCATTAGGGTCACTGGCAGAGGGGATGTGGGATGGAGGGGCAGAGCATTTAGCTCAGACTGGAATGATGCCCCAGGCAGCCTATCTCTCACTGCTGAAACCAGTCAGTCTCTTTGTGAAGAAGGAATACCTGGAGGGAGATCGATGCATCTTGTCCTCTCTTCACTTGCCATTGGTACTGAGCTCCATGGCTAGTTTAATGATGTGCAGTGCCGAGTGCATATCTGGGGGCCACCGTTCTGCTGGGTCCAAGTCTCCAAAGCAGCCACTAAAGCTGTTTCCATGGAGATGGCCAAAGGCTCGCAGGCCGGAGCACACAGTGTAGAGTTGACCGTCGGATTCCTGCAGATTCCACCCCAGTCCTTTGCCATGTCTGTCCCTGCAGTTTGACCATGTCTGTTATGACCATGTTCAGAGGCAGGTTTCTGCCTGGAGATGAGCAGGTTCCCAGTCTCTGGGAGTACTCAGAACATCAGAGGGCTTGGACATTTCCTCCTCCACTGCTATAGACATATATCAGGAATGTATTTACCAGAATGTGCCTCTGAGTTTACTCCAACTAGTGTGTCCCCCCTGAGGTGGCAGTCTAGGTGCAACCTCTGACTTTCCCAGGTTTCAACCCCAGGGGACCTGGGGCTGGGGAGCTTCTGTGGCCTCCTGCATTCCACTGCCTTCTGACTGCTCCTAGGTGTGGAAAAGAAGAGGGAGAATTGTTTGGTGATGAGCCACAAATCCTGACATTTCAATTTAGTATTTTGTCATCTACAAACTTGGAAAAATTACATTTCGTCCCTACATCCAAATCATTGATATTGACTGTAAATAGATGGGCGCTGAAGCAATGATTTTGTGGTACTCTTCAGCCTGTCAACCTGAGAATAATTCACTTATTCCAAACATCTCTGTTTTCTTTCTGCTACCCAATCCTGAATCCATGTTTGTATATTTCTCCATATCACATGCGCTTTAATTTTGCTTGCTAATCTCTTGATGGCAGCTTAATGCAAGACTTCTGAAAATCTGAATGAGAAGACAGCACTGAGGGTGGACTTTGACTGGCAGACGTTCCACAATGAAGAATGCATCAGTTAGATGATGACTGACAATTAACTGGCAAACTTCCAATACAGTATAACATGCTGCTTTCTCTTTACGTTAGTACTTTTTGTGAATTGTCCTAATGTGATCAAGATGAAATAATCAGCAACAATCAAGTTCTGTGCTGCCAAGTCACACTGAATGATTAAAACAAAACAAAGAACAGTGGTTGCTGGAAATCTGAAACAAAACAGAATTGCTGGAGAAACTCAGCAGGTTTGACAGCATCTGCAGAGAGAGAAAGAGATTTAACATTTCAAGTCCGGTGGCCTATCTTCAGATCCCTGGTTCTCTCCAACAATTTCTGTTCTTGTGACACTGAAAGATTGTTGGTTGTAAACACTGGTCATGGCCTGTCTATTGTCATATTTTTTAATGTATTCTTCCAATCCACCATGATGCCAAACATAAAGAGTCCTATAGCAGAATTGCTATGGTAAGTGCCAGTGCACTTCAAAGTGCAGCATGGGAATGCAGAGGCATAAATTGTTCAGCCATGAGGGTTTGCAGAGGCTGGTATGTGGTGGATGCCAACACCTGTGTGTGTGGGGCACATGTCGCTACCCATTGACCATGCCCTAAGATGTTCATGCCAGGCATCCAAGATAGAGGTCCAAGGAGTAAGCGATAAGCTGGAGTCACCAGGTACCTGCTCTGGATTCAACGGATTCATGGTCATCGCTAGACTCCCAATTCCAGATATTTTTCATTGAATTCAGATGTCACCATCTGCTGTGGTGGGATTCGAACCCCTTAATGCTACCTTGGCCTCTGGATTAACAGTCCAGCGATAATACACTGGACCATTGCCTCCCCATTATTTGCAATCCATTTCTAATCCAGCAATTTCTATTTTTGCCTCTGGTTTACAGCATCCGCAGTTCTTTCAATTTTTATTTGGTTTTCATTCTGTTCAGTGCTGCTCCTCAAGAAAGCAGACCGTACCCAAACTGCATCAATCAGAGCATTGACACCTTCACAGAGAAATAGGAGACTCCCAACTGCCCTCTGAGATGGTCCAGCAAGCCACTCAGTTCAAGTTCAATTAGGGATAGGCAACAAATGTTGGCTGCGCCAGTGATATGACGTCTCAAAAAATAATTTTAAAAAATTATCCATCCATGAATAGAATGCCATTACCACTACTTAGTGACCTGACAACGTTATAATTTTAGTAGCTATTATTTATGCAACTATATTCCAAGTCAGGTCAGTATACTGAGATTGAATGAGATTTGTGGAGAAGCTATGGTGAAGTAAGCGTAGGCTGATGTGTGGACACAATATCAAAGGTGGCATGTAAACCAAAGAGATGAGAGAATAAAGGAAACACAAAATTAATTCTGTTACCTCCACCTCAGACAAATAACATCTGGACTCTGCCAGGGTCACACACAAGCCATTGAGGTTTACATATTCCATGATGTACAGTACTGAGTTTATACATTGTGTAAAACCAACCAGATTGCACTCTGTGTCCAACATGTAATATATCCTCAAAAAAACAGTAACCACAAAGCAATCACACAGCTCAAAATAAATAATGTGTGTTAGAAAGGAGTCTTTAGTTAAGGATATATTAATGTTTCCGGACCACTTAGCATGATCTTGATTGATATGTCAAATTTTTGTCAAAAATTGGCGATTTCCATATTGACCAAATCCAAAACGATTGAACTATGTTGAGGTTCTGTCTATGTGAAGGTTCCTGTTTTTTGATGGCCTATTCCAGTGCAGGCATGACATCATGGCAACAATATGTATCTACAGAGTGCAGTTCAGCACTGGGTAGGTCATTTGAATATCCACCCCTTACTGCAGCCGTAAATATACCTGGAATATAAGTGCAATACATAGGTGCATCTCAACAAGCTTATTTCAATAGCATGTTCCAACCCTGCAACTTTACCATCATTGGAACCAACTCTCATTCATGTATGACAACTATCCTGATTGAACATTTACCACTATTTCTTCAGTGAAGGTGGATTGAAATCCTAGAATTACCTATCTAGCACAGTCACACAAAAACAAATATCATCAGGACTGCAGTGAATCAGGTTGGTTGATCCTCACCTTCTTGGCATTAGTGCTGGATGACAATGAAATGTAGCTTTGTCAGTGTTACCCACATCCTGAACCAGAGCCTCAACCTCAAATTAGGGTCTCAACATTGCACCATTGACTACAATCCACTCACATGGCTTGTCTGAAAGTGTCCTTTTGCACCAAATAATACTTTATGTGGCAAATGGCTGCTGAATGGAACAGGTATTTTGCAGCTATTATTGGTAGCCTTCACTCTGGAAGATACAAGGAACATCGCAAAATATTTGCAAAACAGGAAATAGAAGTGAATGAGGAGGTCAAGAAAATGACACATGGCAGGGAAGTGGTACTGAGCAAATTGTCGGCACTTATAGGTTGGCAATTCCTGGGTCCTAACGGACCTCAATCTAGTGTCTTAGAAGTACCGGCCAGTGAGATAGTTAATGCTTTGATTTGAATTTTCCAAAATTCCTTTGATTCAAGGGAGTTTCTATTAGATTGTAAAATAGCTAACATAATTCTGTTATTCAAAATAAAACATAAAGCAGGAAATTATAGGCCTGTTAACATTTGTCACCGGGAAGAAAGCAGAAGCTTTATTAAAGACATGGCAGAGCACTAAGAAAAGTTCAAAGAGTCAACTTATTTTCGTAAAAGGAATATAATGTTTAACCAGGTTATTGGAGTTCTTTGAGGAAGTAACGTGCTTGGATAAAGGAGAATCAATGATACCATGCTTAGATTTCCAGAAAGGATTTGATAACAAACCATATTAAAGGTTCTTGTGGAAAATATAAGCTCATCATGTAGGGGTAACTCATTGGCACAGATAGAAGATTGTCCACCTAACTGTAAAGAGAGAGTAGGCATAAATATGTAATTTTCCAATTAATAAGATATAATGAGTGGTATGTCATAGAGATCAGTGCTTCAGCATCAACCTTTTCCATTTATATAAATTTCTTAGATCATATAATGAAGATATGGTTGCAAAATTTGCTGATGACACAAAGATATGTAGTAAAATTGTGACGAGGAGACAAGGAGGTCAGAAAAGGGATGTAAATAAAAGAAATAAATGGGCAAGGATCTAGCAAATAGTGTATAATGTAGCAAAATGTGAAATTGTCCATTTTGGCAGGAAGAATAAAAAAGAAACATATTATTTAAAAGGAGAGAGATTGCAAAGCTTTATGATGCTAAGGGATCTGAGTGTCCAAGTGCATATTTTATAAACAGCAAGTAAGCAGGAAAGCTAGGTTAGGTGGATTGGCCATGCTAAATTTCCCATAGTGTCCAGGGATGTGCAGGCTAGGTGGATTAACCATGGGAAATGCAGGGTTATGGGGATAGGGTAGGGTGTTGGGTCTGGGTGGTATGGTTTTCAGATGGCCAGTGTGGCCTCGATGGGCCAAATGGCCCGCTTCCACACTGTAGGGATTCTATGATTCTGATAGAATATTATGGTTTATAGCGAGGGGAATTGAATACAGAAATAGGAAAGTTATGGTTCAGTTATACAGGGCATCCTGAGTACTGTGTAAAGTATTGTTCTTATTTAAAGAAGGATGTAAATGAATTGGAAGCAGTTTGGATAATGTTTATTCATCTGAAACCTGGAATGGGTGGCTTGACTTATGAGGAAAGGTTGGACAGGCCACGCTTGTATCCGCTAGAGTTTAGAGTAGTAAGAGACAACTTGATTGAAATGTATAAAATCCTAAGGGCACTTGGCAGGGTGGATTTGGAAAGGATATTTCCTATTCTGGGAGAATCGAGAACAAGGAGATAGTGTTTAAAAATAAGGGCCTGTCATTTAAGGGAGATGAGGAAGGGTTTTTTTTTCTCACAGATGATTGGGAGTCTTTGGAACCTTCTTTCTCAAACATCATGGAAGCAGAATTCTTGAACATTTCAAGGCAGAACTAGGGAGATTCTTGACAAACAAGGGACTGAACATTGTTGAGGGTGGGAGTGAATGTGATGATCAGCTGTGGTCTTTCTGAATCACAGAGCAGGCTCAGGGGAGCCAAATGACTCTGGTTTGATTTCAAATGTTTATATGATTTTTGTCTTGTTTTGTATGCTCTGCAGTAAAATGCAGTCAATTGTTTCAAATCATAATATGTCCAGATTGGTTTTGCAATGATTAAATCTTATGTTTCTTTTTTCGCCAAGTGTGAGTCACATTATGACACAGCCAATTTTCTGACCAGATCTTACCAAACTTGTTACTTTCATTGTCATTTCCATGGCAAGTGTCATGTCAGCCCATCTCACCATGTGCTGTTTCCAGAAGAAATCATTAAACCTCAGACATTTGCCATAAGACCTGATCCCTGCAGCATCATCATTCTCAATAGGAGCATTGGGGCATCTGACATTTGTCCTGCTCATGATGGGTGACTAGATGGAAATGGCCACCAAGGGCAAGTTGGTATTCCGGTTCTCTGACAGAAACTTGGATGTCCTGATTGATGGGTGGGGCACAGGATGACTTTGTGGGAGGACAGACAGAAGAGGCTGTGCTGTGCACGATGTCTGTCTGGTCAGAGATTGTCATCCGGTCAGTGCCCTGTCCAGGGTCTGGAGGAACAGGCAGCAGTGCTTAAAGAAAATTAATGGCTATCTCTGTGCCACAGGGTAAATGCCATACTCTGTACCCTCTGACCCCCACCAAGCCATTCCCCATCCTGACTTGAAAATATATCGCTGTTCCTTCACTGTCACTGAGTCAAAATCCTGGAATTCCCTCCCTAATGGTATTATAGGTCAACCCACAGAAGGTGGACTGCAGCATTTCAAGAAGGTAGCTCATCACCACCTTCTCAAGGGCAACTATGGATGGATGATAAATGCTGGCCAGCCAGCGATGCCCACATCCCACAAAAGAACAATGAAACATTCCAGGCTAAAAGAAGCCCATCAATCTCAGATTTGAAAATAGTTATTTGGTCCACCACTGGGTAATTCCAATCTTCTATCTTTGCTTTCTTTTTTGCAGCTTTGATCCTGAATTTTTATCCTGTCCTCATCAGTGAAAATAATTTCTTTCTATCTACCCTATCACTGCCTGTCAATACTTTGTAAACACACTTTGGTCTTCTAAATTCCAGAAAATTCAACGCCAACTTGTATAACCTCTCATACCTTGATATTTGATGGCCCCACCATCACCGAATCCCCCATCATCAACATCCTGGGGGTTACTACTGACCAAAACTCAACATGACTTGCCACATAAATACAGTCACTACAACAGCAGGTCAGAAGCTAGGAATACTGCAGCGAGTAACTCACCTTCTGACTCCCCAAAGCCTGTCCACTATCTACAAGGCACAAGTCAAGCATGTGATGGAATACTCCCCACTTGCCTGGATGGGTACAGCTCTAACAAAACTCAAGAATCTTGACAGTATCCAGGACAATGCAGCTCAATTAATTGCCACCACTGACAACATTCACTCCCTTTGATGCCAATTCACAGTGGCATAAATGTGTACCATCTACAAAATACACTGCAATAACCCACCAAGACTTCTCTGTCAGCTCCTTCCCTGGGGAGGTGATGGCCTAATGATATTACCGCTTGACTGTTAATCCAGAGACCCAGATAACGTTCTGGGGACCTGGGTACGAATCCCGCCATGGCAGATGGTGGAATTTGAATTCAATAAAACATCTGGAATTAAGGGTTTAATGTTGACTGTGAATCCATTGCCGATTGTTGGAAAAACCCATCTGGTTCACTAATGTCCTTTAGGGAAGGAAACTGCCATCCTCACCTGGTCTGGCCTACGGCAATGTGGGTAATTCTTAACTGCCTTCTGGGCAATTAGGAATGGGCAATAAATGCTGTCTAGCCAGGGACGCCCTCATCCCATTAATGAGTAAAAAAAAATGAGACCTCTACCATCTGGTAAGAACTAGGAAAGCACATGAGTAAAACACCATCTGAAAATTCCCCTTCAAGTCACTCACCATCCAGACAGGAAAGTATATCACTGTTCCTTCACTGTCTTTGGGTCAGACACCTGGAATTTCCTCCCTAACAGCAGTGGGGTTGCCCCTACACCCCAAGTACTACAATGGTTCTCCATGGCAATTTGTGATGGGCCATAAATGATGGTTGAACCCGTGACACCCATATCCCATAACTAAATAAAGGAAACACAGGCCAGAGGAAAGGGAGATCTCCAACTCTGTAAGGGAATTCAGGAAAAACTCAGTAAGTGGAATTGAAAATGTTCAGATCAGCCACGATTTCATTGAAGAGCAGAGCAGCCTTGATAAGCAGAATGGCCTACCTCTGCTCCTAGACTTATAGGACTCCCTGCATTGTGGACAAGGAGCTAGAGGTTTTGCAGATCGGCTGGTGGAGAGGAGGCCCATCACTTTTCCAGCAAGCTGTTACTAGAGGTCATGTAAGTTAGAGATTCCATATAATGCATTCAAATAAGGTAGTTACCACTCAGTGATGAAACTCTGAATATGCCATCTGTGGTTTGAGAGGAAAATTCTTTTTGATGTCAAGAATCTGAATTTTTCTTTCTCACCCCATATTTTTCTACCTTAATCCCATTGTTCATGTTGTACCATAGGGTGGAGAATTCTGCCCTAAGGTCATGGGGAAGCAGTGATCCCCCTGCTCTGTTACAACTATCAGGTTTATAAGATTATCACATTTTGTGATTATTCCCTTAAAGGTAGGATAAATGAAAGGGCTCACATTGGGCTTGGGGGAGGGACAGAGGGTGAACACAGGGCAAAACCCTTGGGCTCATGGAGTAAGAGGGCCTGGGCTCCATCCTTCAAATGGGATACAATGGAGGCCATTCACGTGCGCTCCGTTACAAGATGCTATGGCAACATGTGAGTGCCTGAACCTGCACAGCCATGAAGGACATGGTTTCCAGCTGCAGAGCGTGAGATGCTTTTTCATGTGTCAGCTAAGATGCGGCAATGAGTGAGGGCAGGGTGAGGAGATTGTTGTGATGGCAAAGACCACAACAAAGTGTCTCGAGTCTGTGAACATGTTGGTGAAGGAAGACCAAAAGAAAACTGACAAATTATTCCTCAGCTCATTCCAGACAGATTCCATTTCTATTGAGATTCCATGCTTTCTGACTGAGACATTAGGCTTAACATCTGTCCCAGGGACCTTACACAGTATGCAGAGCCAGATACATATTGCTGGCAGGCACCTATAGTCCTCCTGGTGTAACTTGAGTGGCCATCACATCGAGGGAGTGAGAAGAACTTGTCCAAGTTATGGAATCACCAACAATGGATGTATTTCTTTTATTGGCAGGCCCTTAACTGGATTGTATTTTCATTCGGGTTCAGAGTTAACAGCAGGATACTAATTGTGTTCGCTAGATCCTGGATCAAGGATGAGGGAATACTCAGCATCTGATTCCCCCTCCCTCTTTGGTCAGGAAGGCTCTGCACAGCTCAGATCGTTATGGCTTGTCAAAATAAACTGACTCAAGGTCCTCAGAAATCCAAAGAACTGAAAGAGTATCAGACCACTTCAGGGCTGAAATCCAGTCCAGGCCAAGATCATTATAGTCATTCAATAACCTATATAGTTTTAATCAGACTTGGTTTTTCCCTCGAGGCTATAAGTTTGAAGGCAACCAAAACAATGCAAAAACCTTGGCACTGAGTTGGGCCAAGAACAAGTTTTTCAATTTGCTGGTTTTTGAAACTCTGTTATTATAATTGAATTAAAGGATGACAACCAAGTTAAAACTAGACAAAATAGTAAATTTTTGCTTCCATTCCATTAGCGCATTAACTCTTCCGTCAGAACATATCATTGTATTTTGTTTTGTTTTGATCCTATATTAACTTGTTTGGTAGACTGTTTTCTTTAGATTTTCTGTGAGTTAATTTCTATTTTATGTTCTCTAATACTTTTGAGCTTGCATCGCAGCAACAATGAGTGTTCTTTATCTAGAGTAATTCGTATTTTATATACTTCAATGAGGCATTCCCCCTAATCTTTTCTTTCTAGACTGCTTCAGCATAAACCTTTTTAATCTTGCCCTCCAGCTTATTCACTCTGACTTGCTCCATCAGTGGATAGATACAACTTGTGTAGAGCAATTGTGAAGAACATAATGGACTGAAGCATGGAATTTCTGCAATGTCGAATGGAACAATTTGGCTCATCAAGTCCACACCTACCCTCTGTAGAGCATCCCACCCAGACTGACCCCCAACCCTATTCCATATTCCATATTACCATGGCTAACCCACCTGGCCTGGACACAATGGGCAATTTATCATGGCCAATCGACCTAAACTGCATATCTTTGGACTGTCGGAGGAAATCAGAGAACCTGGAGGGAACCCGCACAGACACGGGGAGAATGTGGAAACTCCACACAGTCACCTGAAGGTGGAATCGAACCCAGGTCTCTGGCGCTGCAAGGCTGCAATGCTAACCACTGAGCACCGTGCTGCCCATTTGGCCTATAAAGAATTGTCACTTTTTTGTTAGCTTTTCCCTTATCATCGATTTGCTCAAGCAAAGATTGTTAAGTGTGAAAAAGTAGGAAAATTATGTAATATTAATATTTTAAGAAAGCAAGAGAGGTGAGGATGAGTGGGAGTCAGTGGGATCAGACAGTTCATGAGGTAGTGGGTGCAGTGAGGGTTTCTGTCTTACCTCCTCAGGCCATTACAGTCACACAGACTGCAACATTAACATTTATCACTCAAACATATTCCATTCGCTGCTGATGCAGCCCTGAAAGACCCCATCTCATAGCCTCTGCACTGGGGAAAATACAGACATGGAGTCATGGAATTTTTACAGGACTGCAAAAGGACCTTCAGCCCATCATGTCCACACCAGTCATCAAACACTGAGCTATTCTAAGACAACACAGTGTGGAGTTGGAGGAAAGCAGCAGACAAGGCAGCATCAGAAGAGCCAGAAAGTTGATGTTTTGGGTTAGGACCCTTCTTCAGAAGGAGGCAGTTCCAGGATTTTGACCCAGCAGCAGTGAAGGCATGGCTAATGTTTCCAAGGCAGAATGGTGAGTTCCTTGGATGGAATCTTGGAGGTGGTGGTGTTCCCATGTATCTGCTGTTCTGTTTTTTATTCACTCATGGGATATGGGCATCGCTGACAGACCAGCATTTATTACCCATCCATAGCTGCCTTTGAACTGAGTGACTTGCTAGGACATCTCAGAGGGCACTTCAGAGTCAACCACTTTGCTGTGGGTCTGGAGTTACATATAGTCCAGATCAAGTAAGGACATTAGTGAACCAAAAGGGTTTTTCCTGACAATTGGTAATGGTTTCATGGTCATCAGTAGACTCTTAATTCCAGATACTTTTAAATTAAATTCAAATTCCACCATCTGCCATGGTAGGATTTAAACCCAGGTCCCCAGAACACTAGCTGAGTTTCTGGATTGATAGTCCAGTGATAACACCACTAGGCCAGGAAGCTTAAATAGAACCATAGAGACATACAGCACAGAAACAGACTCTTTGGTCCAACTCGTCCATGCCAACCAGATATCCTAAATTAATCTAGTCCCATTTGCCAACATTTGGTCCATATCCCTCTAAACACTTCCTATTCATATATCCATCCAGATGCCTTTTAAATGTTGTTATTGTACCAGCCTCCACCAATTCACCTGGCAGCTCATTCCATACACGCACCGCCCTCTGCATGAAAAAATTGCCCCTTAGGTCCCTTTTAAATCTTTATCCTCTCACCTTAAACCTATATTCCCCTACCCTGGGGAAAAGACCTTGACTATTCATGCCCCTCATGATTTTATAAACTTCTATAAGGTCACCCCTCAGCCTCTGATGCTCTAGGGAAAATAGCCCCAGCCTTTTCAGCCTCTCCCTACAGCTCAAACCCTCCAATCCTGGCAACATCCTTGGAAATCTTTTTTGAATCCTTCTAAGCTTCACAACATCCTTCCTATAGCAGGGAGACCACAACTGAATGCAATATTTCAATAGTGGTCTAATCAATGTCCTGTACAGCTGCAAAATGACCTCCTTTACTCAATGCACTCATGAACAAAGGCAAGCATACCAAATGCCTTCTTCAGTATCCTGTCTACCTGCGACTCTACTTTCAAGGAACCACGAACCTGCATTCCAAGGTCTCTTTGTTCAGCAACACTCCCCAGGGCCTTACCATTAAGTGTATAGGCCCTACCTGATTTGCCTTTCCAACGTGCTGCACCTCGCATTTACCTATATTAAACTCCATCTGCCACTCCTTGGCCCATTTGCTCTCCACTACAACAGTAATTTAGGTGTCATCTGCAAATTTACTAACCATTCCTCCTATATTCACATCCAAATCATTTATATAAATGATGAAAAGCAATGGACCAAGTACCGAACCTTGCAGCACACTGCTGGTCACAGGCCTCCAGTCCAAAAAAGCAACCCTCCACTATCACTCTCTGTCTCCCACCTTCCAGCCAATTTGCATCCAAATTACTAGCTCTCCCCCGCATTCCACGTGATCTAACCATGTTAACAAGTCTACCATGCAGAACTTTGTAGAACACTTTACTAAAGTCCATATACACAATGTCCACCACTCTGCCTTCATTTATCCAGTTTGTCACTACTTCAAAACTCAATCAAGTTAGTGAGACATGATTTCCCACGCACAAAGCCATGTTGACGATCCCTAATCAGTCCTTGTCTTTCCAATGCATGTAAATCCTATCCCTCAGAATTCCCTCCAGCAAGTTGCCCACCACTGCTGTCAGCCTCACCGGTAAATAGTGGCACCACATTAGCCAACCTCCAGTCTTCTTTCACCTCACTGGGACTATCGATGATACAAATATATCAGCAAGAGGCCCAGCAATCACTTCTCTAGCTTCCCACAAAGTTCTTGGGTAAACCTGATCCTGCCCCGGGGATTTATCCACTTTTATGCATTTTACAAAGCCTAGTACCTCCTCCTCTGCAATACGGACACTTTTCAAGATATCGCTGTTTATTTCCCCACGTTCTCTAGCTTCCACATCCTCCTCCACAGTAAACACTGATGCATAGTACTCATTTAGTATCTCAGCCACCTCCTGCAGTTCCACATGTAGGTGGCCTCGTTAATCTTTAAGGCGCCCTATTCTCTCCCTAGTTACCCTTTTGTCCTTAATGTATTTGTAGAATCTCTTTGGATTCTTCTTGATCCTGTTTGCCAAAGCTATCTCATGTCCCCTTTCTGCCCTCTTGATTTTCCTCTTAAGTATACTTCTGCTGCCCTTATACTTCTCTAGGGATTCACTCGATCCCTGTTGTCTATACCTGACAAATGCTTGCTTGTTTTTCTTGACCAGAACCTCAATTTCTCTAGTCATCCAGCTTTCCCCACACCTACCAGCCTTGCCCTTCACCCTAACAGGAACATCCTGTCTCCAGACTCCCGTTATCTCATTTTTTGAAGGCATCCCATTTTCTATCTGTCCCTTTACCTGTGAATATTCAACCCAAACCAACTTTTGAAAGTTCCTGCAGTGCAGGAGTCTATCGTGCTTGCTAATCAATACTTTGTTTTGCACACTGGTGAGGGCAAATGGTTCTTCAGGAAGGAAAGTATTATTTCAGATTCAATTAGATTTAACATCATTTTGGAAAGGAACAAAGATAGAACAGGAGTAAACGTTCAAAATTGGGGAAGGCAAACTTCACAAAGTTGAGAAATAATCTGTCAAAAATGGACAGGTCACAGCTACTTTAAGGTAAGTCAGTGGTAAATCAGTGAAGGACATTCAACAATGAAATTCCACCGGCACACTGTAAAGGTGAAGTTGCTATAGACCCAGAAGGCAGCTCTCCCATTAGAGAGAGATGATTGGTGGCCGTTAAACCATGCCTCAGGTGAGGAGAAAGGTTTAGAATAAGAATCTTTCGTGGTGACCTCAGTCAATGCAGGAATTGAACCCATGCTGTGGGCATCACTCCACAATGTAAACCAGCTGTCCAGTCAACTGACCAATCCCTGAGAACATTAGCCTAGGTTTCTGGATTACCAGTCCAGTGATACTATCACAACACCATTGCTTCCCCATAGGCACAGTGTAGATATATTCCCACAAAGGAAAAAGGCAGTACTGCCAAATCTAGAATTCCCTGGTGATCCAGGAGCATACAGGGTAAGATGAAGCAGAAAAACTAGAGTTTATGACAATCACAAAAAAAGTATTAACTTAGGAGACTCAGGGAAATATAGAAAATACAGGGGTGAAATGGAAAAATAAATTAGGAAAAAATTTAGGAAAGGAAAGAGCATATGAAAAATATTGGCCAATAAAATTAAAGAAAATCCAAAGATATTGTTCACTTTATTATGACCAAGCAGTGACCTGGAAAAGGGTCAGATCTATCAGAGATGTATGCAGTAACTGGCCCGTTTTGTTTCCAATTTGTTTCTAATCCTCACTAAATACAGGTCAGATACCAGAGGATTAGAGATCTGCAAACATTGTACCATTGTTCAAGATGGCCGCATGGGATAGGCCAAATAATTATAGGTGGGTCAATCTGACCTCCATGGTGGGCAAATTACTTAAATCAATATTGAAAGATAGGATTAACTGTTACATGAAGATGCATAGATTAATTAGGGATTGTTAACATCGTGTTGTTAAGGAAAAGTCATTCCTTCTGAACTTAACTGAGGCCTTTTGAGGAAGGGACAAGGAGCATTGGTGGGAATAATGCAGTCAATGTAGTCTACATGGATTTTAGTTAGGTATTTGACAAGGAGCCACATGGCACATTGTTAAGAAAATTTAAAAGCATAGAGTGCAGGACAATGTTACAAATTGGAACCAAAATTGGCTCATCAGCAAAGGGGCACATAAACAAAAATTGCTGAACTGAACCGAAATTCTGAAGAAGGGTCACTAGATCCAAAATTTTAACTCTGCTTTCTCTCCACAGAAGCTGCCAGACCTGCTGAGATTTTTCCAGCAATTTCTGAGTTTGTTTCTGATTTCCAGCACCTGCGTTTCTTTTGGCTTTATTGCTTTCTGAGATAAATCATTGAGAAGCACCTTCCCACTGACCTGGCCGATTGTTCTGTTACTTAGAGTAGCCATGAGGCTAAACCTTTCACCCAGACATAGCGATTGTCCGGAATTTTCTGTCCACTCTGGTGATTGAGGTGGAAACTATCAACTCCCTTAACAGGAACCTTATAATCATAGAATCCCTATAATGCGGAAGCAGGCCATTTGGCCCATCGGGTCTATACCAACCCTCTGAAGAGCATTCTACCCAGACCCCCTATCCTTGTAACCTTGCATTTGCCATGGCTAATCCACCTAGACCGTATATCCCTGGACACTATGGTCAATATAGCATGGCCAATCCACCGGCACATCTTTGGACTGTGGGAGGAAACCGGAGCACCTGGAGGAAACCCATGAAAACATGGGGAGAACATGCAAACTCCACACAGACAGTCACCCGAGGGTGGAATTGCCATGATGCAGCAGTGCTAACCACTGAGCCATCATCCGTTCTGAGGAAAGGACACCAGACCCGAAACGTTAACTGTTTTTTACCTTCGCAGATGCTACCAGATCTGCTGAGCTTTTCCAGCAACTTTGTTTTTGTTCCTGATTTACAGCATCCGCAGTTCTTTC
>NC_063332.1:29031846-29075022 GCF_021869965.1 Rhincodon typus | reverse complement strand
GTCAGCCTTCCTGCTCCTATGATGCTGCTTGGCCTGCTGTGTTCATCCAGCTCTACACCTTGTTATCTCAGATTCTCCAGCATCTGCAGTTCCTACTATCTCCTCAGAACATTACCTGGATCTCTGGATTAATAATCTAGCAATAATATCACTAGGCTATTGCCTCTGCACAAGAAGTTGCTAGAGAGAGGGAGTAAAAGCTAGAGGGAGGCAATGGCCTAGTAGTATTATTGTTAGGCTATTAATCCAGAAACTCTCCTCATGTCGGAAAAGCAGGTTAAAATCCTGCCAGATGATGGAATTTGAATTCAATAAAGAATCTGGAATTAGAAACCTACTGATGACCGAGAAGCCATTGTTGATTATTGGGGTAAAACCCATCTGGTCCACTAACATCCTCTACAGAAGGAAATCTTTCACCCTTATCTGATCTGGCCTACATGTGACTCCAGATCCAAACAATGTGGTTGACTCTTAACTGCCTCTAGGCAATTAGGGATGGGCAATAAATGCTGGCCCAGCCAGAGACATCTACATTCTGTGAGTGAATAAAACAAAGATAGTGGATGTATTAGCAGTAAACTTCTAAGACTCCTAGATTCAGGAAGAGTCCCAGAGAGTTGGAAAGATGCCAACCTCACATCTTTGTTCCAAAGAATGACTGCTGATGCCACAATATTTTGCAAGTTACATTAATGACTTGAATAAGGAAAGTGAATGCATTATATCTAAGGTTCTTGAGTAAATTTGCAGCTCGGGTTGTAGATGCTGTGGTTGGTTCGTTCACCAAGCTGGTTCGTTAGTTCGCAGACATTTCGTTACCCTGCTGGGTAACATCATCAGTGCAGTCTCCGATGAAGCACTGTTGTGTTTTTCGGTTGGTATTTAGCCAACTAACAAGAAAAGGACACAACCAATACTCACTCGTCTCCATTCACATGGATAAGGAGAACCACCAGTTTGATTGGGACATCAGGATCCTAGGACAGGCCAAACAGAGATAAGCACGGGATTTTCTAGATGCCTGGTTCTCCACCAAGAAGGCCATCAATAAACATGTAGAATTAGACCCCATATATACACCACTGTAAAGAGAAACTGGAAATGAGGTAACCAATTCCAACGGACCCCAGCGTTTAAATATCAGGCGGAAAAACACAACAGCGCTTCATCGGAGGTTGCACTGATGATGTTATCCAGCAGGGTAATGAAACGTCTATGAACTAATGAACCAGCTCGGCGAGCCAACCAACCACAGCATTATAACTAAGTTTGCAGATGACACAAATATAGAAGGGAAGGCAAATCGTGAGGATGACACAAAGTCTGCATAGACAGACTATACGAGTGGGCAAAAACTTGGCAGATGGAATATAATGTGGGAAAATGTGAGGTTCTGCATGCTGGCAGGAAGAATAGAAGTGCTGATTATTATTTAAATGGGGAAAGACCGCAGGAAGTTGCAGGACAAAGGTATTTAGGAGTTCTTCTGCATTAGTTACAAAAAACTAGCATCCAAGTTTAGTAGGTAACAGGGAAGGCAAAAGGATTGTTTGTCTTTAATTTAAAGGGAAAAGCGTATAAAAATAGGGAAATTTTGATGAAACTATACAAGGCACTTGTTAAACCCACCTAGAATACTGTGAACAGTTTTAGTCTCTTTCTCTAAGGATAGATATACCGGTATTGGGGGCACTCCAGAGAAGATTGGTCCTGAGTATGAAGGGATGGCTCCTGAGGAAAGGTTGAGTAGCTTGGGTTTGTTCTTATTAGAGTTTAGAAGAATGAGAGGTGACCTTATTGAAACAGATGTGATTCTTAGGGGGTTAGACAGGGTAGATCCAAAGAGCTTATTCCCCTTTGTAGAAGAGTCTAGGACCAGAGGGCACAATCTCAGAGTAAAGGATTTTTCAGTTTAGGTCAGATGAGTGGAGGCATTTCATCTCTTAAAGGGTAGTGAATATGTGCGATTCTTTACCACAGGGAGAGGTGGCATGGTGGCTCAATGGTTAGTGCTGCTGCCTCACAGCACTAGGGACCAAGGTTCAATTCCACCCTCAGGCAAACGTCTGTGTGCAGTTTGCACATTTCTCCCCATGTCTGCTTGGATTTCCTCTGGGTGCTCCGATTTCCTCCCACAGTCCAAAGATGTGCAGGTTAGGTGGCCTAATTATGGGAAATGCAGGGTTATAGGGAGAAGGTGGTGGGATGCTCTTCAGGGGGTCAATGTGGACCCAATGGCTGAAAGGCCTGATTCCACACTGTAGAGATTCTATGACAGCTTAGTGAGCTTTGATCACTGAGTATATTCAAGGCTAAGATAGATAAATTTTTAATCATTAAGAGAATCCAGATTTATGGTGAAAAACATCTACTCCAGCCTACTAGATTGCCTTGATCCTTTGCAATTCACCTACCAGCACAACGGGTTCACTCCTGACCCTACACTCATCCCTGGAGCATCTGGATAACAAGGACACCTATATCAGATTCCTTTTTTTTTCCCTTTATTCATTCACGGGATGAGAGTGTCGCTGGCTAGGCAGCATTTATTGCCCATCCCTAATTGCCCATAGGTCAGTTCAGAGTTAACCACATTGCTGTGACTCTGGAGTCACATGTAGGCCAGACCAGGTAAGAATGGCAGTTTCCTTCCCTAAAGAACATGAGTGATCCAGATGGGTTTTTCCAACAATCAACAATGGATTCATGGTCATCATTAGATTCATAATTCCAGATATTTTATTGAATTCAAATTCCACCTTCTGCTGTGCTGGAATTCAAATCTGGGTCCCCAGAACATCATCTGGGTCTCTGAATTAACAGTCCAGCGATAATACCACTAGGCCATCACCTGCCTTGACTTTAGCTTCAGTTTAAACACTAATTCCAAACAAACTCGTCTCCAAACTCTGTAACCTAGGTCTCAGCTCCCCTCTCTGTAGCTAGATCTTTGACTTCCTGAACCATAGATCACAATCAATAATAATAGACGACAACACATCCTCCACTTTAATCCTCAACACTGTTGCCACACAAGGCTGTGTAATCAACCCCCTACTATACTCCTTATACATTCACGACTGTTTGGCCAAATTCCACCCCAACTCTATTTACTACTTTGCTGACAACACCACTGTTGTAGGTTGGGTCTCAAACAACAATGAGACAGAGTACAAGAAAGAGATTGAGTTCTTAGTGGCATGGTGTAAAGGCAACAATCTCTCCATCAACGTCAGCAAAATGAAGGAGCTAGTCATTGACTTCAGGAAGCAGAGTGGATGGTACGCTCCTGTCTGCATCAGTAGACCTCAAGCAGAGATGGTCGAGAGCATCAAGTTCCCGGGAGTAACAATCACCAACAAATCTGTCCCTGGTTTATCCATGTCGATGTGCCAGTCAAGAAAGTGCAGCAATATTTCTACTTCCTCAGGAGGATAGGGAAATTCAGCATGTCCACAAGGACTTGGACCAATCTTTATAGATGCACCATAGAAAGCATCCATTCTGGATGTATCACAGCGTGGTATGGAAACTGCTCTTCCCAAGATCACAAGAAACTACAGAGAGTCATGAACACAGCCCAGTTCATCATGCAAACTAGCCTTCCATCCACTGACTCCATCTATACTTCCCACTGCCTTGGGAAGGCAACCAACATAATCAAAGACCCCTCCCACCTTGGTTATACTCTCTTCTACACTCTTTCGTCAGGTAGATGATATAAAAATTTGAATACATGTATAAACAGATTTAAGAGCAGCTTCTTCCCTGTTTGAACAGACCCCTCAAATGTTAATTCAGATCTCTCTCTCTCTACACCTTCTCTGCAGCTATAACACTGTATTCTGCACTCTGCTCTACTACCCTGATGCACTTTGTATGGTACAATCTGCTAATTCACCTAGCCTGCACATCTTTGGACTGTGGGAGGAAATCGGTGCACCTGGAGGAAACCCAAGCAGATACGGAGAGAATGTGCAAACTCCACACACAAAAGAACACTTTTCACTGTATTTCAGTATATGTGGCAACAATAAATCAACTTAAAGTGGAATTGAAGTTTACCAGATCAACCAATATCTCATTGAACAGTAGGGAACATTCAATGGGCTGAATGGCTTGCTTCTGCTCCTACATCTTATGGTCTATAAGTCAGGATGGTGTGCGGCTCGGAGAGGAACCTGTAGGTTGTGGTATTCCCATGTGTCTGTTGTCCTTGTCCTTCCATGTGGTAGAGGTCAAGAAAGATGCTGTTGAAGGACCCTTGGAGAGTTGTGGCCATGCATTTTATATCTGGTACATACTGCTGCCATGGTGTGCTAGTGACAGAGGGAGATAATGTTGAAAGATGGGGTATCAGTTGAGTGGGCTGCCCAGATCTCAATAACATCTGTCATCCTGACTGTTGTAGGTGCAGCCAAGGGAGGAGTGTTCTAACAGAGTCCGAACTTGTGCCATGTTGATTGTGGCCTTGGTTGGAGAGTTGGAAGGTAAGTTTCACCGTAAAATTCCCAATCTCTAACCGATTCATATGACCATTGTATTTATGTGACTAGACCAGTTCAGTTTCTGGTCAATGGTAATCCTAGGCTATTAATAGTGGAGCGTTCAGCAATGTTAATGTTATTGAATGTCAAGAGGCATTGGTTAGACTCTCTCTTGTTGCAGATGAACATTGTCTGACACTTGCATGAAAATAACTTGCACAAATAATACTTGTCACTCATCAACCGAAGCCTGACTGTGGCCCAGATCTTGCTGCACAAAAGCATAGACTGTTTCAGTATCTGAGAAATCACAAATAACACTGAATGTTATAAGATCTCCTTGAATGTTTCCACCTCTGACTTCCGTTGGAGGGAAACATAGACACAGGAGAAGGCTATTCAACCTGATGAGGCTGCAGGCTGCCCCTCCATTTATTTAGATCATGGCTGATCATCTATCTCCACGGCACTACCTCTTTTTCCCTTGATGTTATTAAAATCCAGAAAACTATTAATTCAAGACCAGTATTGTAAGAGTGTGGTCTTCCTTGTTAAAGTATACCACTTTCTGGATCACTCAATAGCTGTAATTTTGCTACTACAGCTTTCTGGGAGAGATAATTTCAAAGATTCACCCTTCCAAGTGAAGAAATTCCCCTCCATGTCAGTCTTCATTGGCCTAAGCCCATATTCTGCAACTGAGCAAGATTCTCCTCTCCCTGAGGCGATGGGAAAAATGGAAAATGTGATTATTCAGTTAGATCAGAGTCCAAAAATCAGATTCTCACTGTCGAGATAAACTTTAACAATTACGTCCTCCCTCCTTAGATAATGACATGAATTTCTTGCCATAAGTTGACAAAAAGCCTATCTATATGCATTTGTGTTTCATTAATAACACATCTCACTGGAATTAACTTCCCCTGCCCAATTTATCATCTGCCCAAATTAGAAATGCAACTACCCAAACCAAGAGATTACCTGGTGACTTTGTTCTTCAGCCTCCAGTCTGTGAGAGTACACAGCTCTGGCTGCCTTCTCAATGGTCCTTGTCTTCACTTTTACTGTCAACTGTACAACTGCAGTAGGTACCTGCATGGGCTTAAAGTAAGATGTATTATTGGTCCATCACTGTACTCAGCAGGCAAACAACCAAGCACCAGCTTCACACCACTGGACAGGGGCAGGCAGCAGCTCTCAATGGGAATGGCTCCTTAGTGAAAGTGGAAAGCAAGCAACTTGTGGCACAGATGGTCACTTTAGCACAGAAAGTAAGGCAAGAGCACCCTCTGCCACCACCCTCTGTCTTCTACCGTCAAGCCAATTTTGTATCCATTTGGCTAGCTCTCCCTGGATCCCATGAGATTTAACCTTATTCAACAACCCAACATGCGGTACCTTGTCAAAGGCCTTGCCAAAATCCATGTAAACAACATCTACTGCACTGCCATCATCTATGTTCTTGGTCACCCTTCAAATACCTCAGTCAAACTGGTGACACACAATTTCCCACATTTGGTCAGTGAGAGATGGTGATACATAATTTGAAGGCATCTTAGGATCTGTCCATGGTTTCAAGTCTGTGGATTGGCCTGGATGTATTCACAAGCTGAGGGAATGGCCACAGTCACTGGGGGCAATTGAATATAATAGGATGGATAGGGATCAAAAAGATCATGGCTGATCTGGCCTAGGTCTTAACTTCTCTTGTTTGCAGAAGACAGAGTGAATAACACACCTCCCGACTCCCCAAAGTCTGTCAACCACCTACAAAGCATGATGAAATACTCCCCACTTGCCTGGATCAATACAGCTCCAACAACACTCAAGAAGCTTGATACCACCCACAAAAAAAACAGCCCGTTTGATTGGCACCACATCCACAAACATCTGCTCCCTTCACTGACAGTCAGTATCAAGATGCACTGCAGAAATTCACCAAGGCTTCTTAGACAGCACCTTCCAAACCCACGATCACTTGCATCTAGAAGGACAAGGGCAGCAGATACTTGGGAACACCACCACTTGCAAGGTCCCCTCCAAGACATTTACCATCCTGACTTGGAAATAAAGCACTGTTCCTTCACTGTCACTGGGACAAAATCCCGGAATCCCTTCCCAATAGCATTGTGCTTGTAAATACAGCACATGAACGGCAGCAGTTCAAGGAGGCAGCTCAGCACCTTCTCAAGGGAAACAAAGGATGGGCAATAAATCCCAGCACAGGCAGCAATGCCTACATCCATGAATGAATGAATGAAAAAGAAGTTTAAGAAAGTAGTCTGTCTTTTGATTCTTCCTACCATAGGCATGACCTCACAATTTCCTACACTAACATCCTTCTGTAAAGCTTTTGCCCACCCACTCAACTTGTCTATATCCCCTGCAGATTCTGTCCCCCGCTATTTTTATAATTACAGCAAATTTGTACATATTACACTTTGCCCCCCATCAAAATTATTAATATAGATAATAAAAACTTAGATAATCAAAGGTACACAGAAGAAATACCCACCAATGACCAATATGTTTTCCTGAGAAGTTGGTCTTCAGCTGTGGCAGATAGAAACAGGTTGAAAGGTTTTCTGCTACTGATTTTAATCTCCCACATCTCTCACTCTCTCACTCTTATAGATCTGGCATTTTCATGCTCTTTTAGTTGCTGTTAAATTTCTCCAGGTCCTCCATTCTTACAATACCAGTCTCAACAGTCTTGGATAAAGACATAGAGGCCAGTCATGATCACACTGGCCTTAATATCAGAAGAGCACAGAGCCAACAAGGACATTGGCATATCAACAGTCAGAGGCTCTGAGACTTTAATGGCATATGAAGGGGATTGACCAAAAAGCAGGGAAGATGAAATGTCATTGGAGAGACAGGGATAGTGATACAATGGGAGAGGTGAAGAATGGGGTGGGGATATTTTGCGGGTCATAGGGTGGTTATTACTGAAGAAAGTTCAGATTTTTAAACTCACTGTTTAAAATTGTTCTGAAAATCAACTGCACGGTAAGCTTTTCACATTGTCAAAGCAGCACTTAAAATGGGAAGACTGAATAGCTGTTTCTTTGAAAGGAGATGGAGTTCAGGGCAGGAATGAAAGGCCACCAGCAGGGATACTTGAACCATCAGAGTTATATTTTATAATCAATCTGCTCAGAGATGTTACCACACACCTCTAGAGCAGGTGAGACTTGTCCAGATATCAGAGGTAGGGACACTACCACAGTGCCCCAAGAACCCTCAGTAATCAGGAGTCCAGTGATCTGCCTTCAATTCCCACTTAGTCAGGGTGTCAACATGTTCACCATAAGTATTCACATTTGTCGACAGTGCCTTAAGTGTTGGTTAAGGGCATGGCCTCAAAGAAGGGGCCAAAGAAAGTGGCAACCAAGTAACACATCATAGACTAGAAGAAGCAGAAGAAGAGCAGGAAGGAGAGCTTGGACAGCTTCCACATCAAGGTATTGAAGCAGGTCCACGTGGATATTGGCATCTCCACTTCCACCATGACTGCCATCAGCTTCCTTATCACCAATATCCATCAAGAGCATCAGCTGTGAGGCCTCCTGCCTCTCCACAACAGCAGACCACCTCCTGCTGCCAAACATGCCATTTGCAATTGGACAAAATGGTCACACAATCTAACAGCTGTAAATAAAGTGTCTTGCTGGATGATCTTTAAAAAAAACTCCACACTGGCCTAAACTCATGAAGTACATGAAGTACTATTGTCTGATTGACACTTTGTGATCCCTCAGGTTGACAAGAAACAATGTAGCAAGGCACATTCACCTAAAACCTCACCTTCGCAATGGCCAAGGCACACAGTCTATAAGACTAAAAGCCAACCAATCATATTACAGCTTTCATATCCTTGCACACAAGACAAAGGCTGCTAGGCCAGGGCTCCTGTGCTAGGTCTTGGGAGGGAGTGGTGGTGACACGGGTCATCTGGGCAGCCTCTAAGTCAGGGCCAACGTACAAGCTGACTAGTGTCTTGGAAGGAGTATTGTCAGGTTTGTAGGTAATCCAGCAATAGCAACTGCCTCCAGGCTCCTGTGAGATTGGCAGCAATGAGCTGTCCTCTCAAGAACTAGAGCAATGTAGAATCACGTTGAGTTCATTTTGCCTGGGGCCTTGGCAAGGAGTGAGACTAACCTCTGAAATTCAGCTCTTTTGTCCATGTTTGAACCAAGGTTGAAATGAGGTCTGGAGTTGAGTGGTCCTGACAGAACCCAAACTGGGCATCAGGTTATTGCTGAGCAAGTACTAAATAAAAACCAAAAGAACTGCGTATGTTGTAAATCAGGAAGAAAAACAGAAGTTGCTGGAAAAGTTCAGTAGATCTGGCAGCAACTGTTGAAAAAAAAATCAGAGTTAATGTTTCGGGTCTGGTGACCCTTCCTCAGAACTGATGGTAGCTTGGAAAACGCCAGTTTACATGTAGAAAATAGGGAGGGGAATGGGGTAGGGAGTAAACAATAGGATAGGGCCCGAAGAGAGAGAAGAGCAGTTGGATAGACAAAGGAGTGGATAACAATCTGGCTGGGAGGGTGAATAATTGTTAATGGGGATTGTTAGTAACTAACAATAGGTAATGTGTAATGGCAGGCTGTGTGATAACAAAGGCCTAGCGTGTGGGGTAGGGGGCTGGGGTATGGGAGAGTTTAGACCCTAAAATTATTGAACTTGATATTGAGTCCAGAGGGCTGCAGGATCCCCAAGCAGATAATGAGGTGTTGTTCTTCCAGCTTGCATTGAACTTCGCTGGAACACTGCAGCAAGCCTGAGACAGAGATGTTGGCCAGGCAGCAGGGTGGTGTGTTAAAGTGGCAGGCAACTAGAAGCTCGGGGTCTTTTTTGTGAGCAGAACGTAGATGTTCTGCGAAGCAATCACCCAGTCTACGCTTCGTTTCCCCAGTGTAGAGGAGAACATGTTGTCAACAGTGAATGCAGTAGACGAGATTCTGGGAAGTGCAGGTGAAGTGTTGCTTCACCTGGAAGGTATGTTTGGGCCCTTGGATACTGGGGAGGGAGAAGGTAAATGGGCAGGTGTTACACCTTTGCCAGTTGCAGGGGAAGGCACCATGGGGCTGTTGGGGGTGAAGGAAGAGTGGACCAGGGTGTCCTGGAGGGAATGGTCCCTGCGGAGGGCAGACAAGGGAGGGAAGGGGAATATGTGTCTGGTGGTGGCATCTCGCTAGAGGTGGTAGAAAAGGCATCTGATGGTCTTCTGGATGTGGATGCTGGCAGGATGGTAAGTAAGGACAAGGGGAACCCTATCGCTGCTGTGGGAGGGAAGAGAAGGGGTGAGGGTGGAAGTGCGGGAGATGGGTTGGACACATCAGGGCAGGAATGAAAGGTCAAAACGTTGTCGACAATGGAGCTGTGGAATCCTCGGTTGAGGAAGAAGGTGGACATTTCGGATGCTGTGGACATTTCTACTCTATTATTCCTACCAAGTATCTGCAACCTCTCTACACATCTGCTCTTCTAGTACCCATTTGAGGGTCTATAATACAGTCCAAACAGAGTGACCATCCCCTTCTTGTTTCTAAGTTCTAATCGTATGGCCTCATTTGATGACCCCTTAAGAATATCTTCTCTAAGCACTATTGTTACGTCCTTCCTTATCAAAAGGGCAACTCCCCCTCCTTGCTTACTTGTATTTCTGTCACGCCTGTAGCTTCTGTATCCTGGAACATTGATCTGCCAGACCTGCCCTTCTCTCAGCCATGTATCCCTTGCCTTACTTGTCATGCCCAATGACATCACCTCTCACTTATTCAGATTAAGTTGCACCAGGCATTCCTAAAAATCAGATGTCGACCCAGTGAAGCTACAGTACAGGACCATGAGTATGCAGAACTGTGGAAAGAACATGCAATTGACAGGGCCAAGTGATCTCGCAACCAACGGATCAGACAAAGCCCTGTGGTTGTAACAAGTACTGGAAAATGGGGTTAAAATAGTTAGGTGGCTGTTTTTGATCAATGCAGATTCGATGGGCTGAGTGGCCTTGTTCTGTGCTGCAGACTTCTATCACTTTCTGTTCTTGGCATGTTGTCCCATACACCCTATTGAACTAGGGTTGATCTTTGTGCTTGATGGCAATGGTAGAAGGCCGGTGGGGGGAATATGCTGGGCCATGAGATTACAAATTTGGTTCATTTCAACTCAGCTGCTGCTGATAGCCCACATTGCCTCACGGATGTGCAGTCTTGATTTGCTAGGTGGGTGCTTTCAGTTTTGGATCCTTCTGCCAACGAGAAAATGTACATTTATACAGCACTGTGCTGAACATCAGCTTTTGTATTCTCATGCTCAGGTCCTATAGGGGTTTGAATTAAGAACCTTTAAAATGAGGACAAGAGAGCAACTAAACCACAACTGACACACAGCAAACCACCTTGATAAACTATGATAACCAGCTGTCTAGTTTAAACTCTACTCATATCAACGGTATTGTAAGACTTAACGTTTTTGAGAGGCATGAAGAAAATAAGTGTTGCTTGGCCTGCTGCGTTCATCCAGCTCTGCACCTTGTTGTCTCGGATTCTCCAGCATCTGCAGTTCCTACTATCTTCTCTTAAAAATAATATGGTAGTTTCTGGAATTTAAAACAACTTCTGTAAACAGCCTTCTGAAAGAGATTTGTTATTTTTTGTGAGAGAGATTTTGCTGGGTCTGTGCCTAGATTTGCTGGATCACCTGGTCGTATAAATATCAGAGAGTTGGGTAGTTTGGAATTCTTTCCTGTCAGGGAACTCAGGTGAGTTATTTCAAGAACATCTGCTCCAACTCAATCAATTTCCTGGCATTTTCATTGCTCAAACAGCACACCATACCTGGGTACAGACCCAGGAACATACCTCCTGGCATCACTGTGATGGTAAAGGAGTAAGTTGACTAAATGCATATATGTTGCACAGTTTCGAACAACAGAAATCTTTGAACTAGGGCTAATCAAGTGAAAGATCATTTAAGGGTAAACTTTTGTTCACTGTTGACTGAAAGCGTTTGGAGGAACTATCAGTCTTTATTAAACAGGGAAGCTTTTATCCACATTTTTGTTTACAATGTGCTAGAGCTATTACTGTCTGTGCAATGCAAGCCAGGTGCTTTGGCCTGTAGCTTTGCTAACTAGTCCGAGGTCTAATCTGATTATGTCTTGTCAACAAATATGTTTTAGGGTTATTAACAATAAATTGTGAACAGGTGGGCTGGATGGACCTGCCTGAAACTAATACTGTGTTAATAAGGTCATTGTCACAGAGATCTACAGCACAGAAAATGGCCCTTCAGCCCATTGAGTCTGCACTGTCAGAATCAACCAGCTAACTATTCTAACCCCATTTTCCAACACTTGGTCCATAGCCTTGTTATGCCTTGGCATCGCTGCCTTCCTTAAAATTTTACCTGAAGGCATTGGCTTTTACCAAAAGCCTGGGTTTTGGTATTGTTGCCCAGTGCTGTGGCTGATGTAGTCATGATGGTGGAATTTCGGATGTGCAGCCTGAGTGAGTGCAGTGTATCTAATTTCCCAAAATAAACCAGAACTCTTTAATCAGCTACACTGAAGCAACACTTTCAGTAGCTTCCAGCACTCTCTGCCCAGTGTGTTTTCTTGAATTAACTTTGTAATAACAAGGGGAGGAAAGTCCAGTCCCTACACAGCATTGCTCATGAAGGTTAGGCAGTGAAAACATCACCAGTGGTTAAAACCAGTTCAACAGCTACAGAAGTATTTTGGTGAATGAAGGACCAAAGAGAGTTGAGAATTAGAAAGCGCTGTCCAACTGGGAAAAGAGTATCTTCCAGGAATGGAAAATGATTGATTCATTTCTGCAATCGTTGGTAGGCTTGTGTGATGGAAGTGAGCTCCATCCTGTGTCACTAACATTCGGTGTCATTTCTGAATATTAGAATTGGGAACCAGACTAAAGCATGGGGATTTTAAAGAAACTTATGTCTGTGTAATCCAAGAGAGTTTCCCCTCATATGAGTGTGTGTGTGTTCGGAAAGTGAGCCTGCTGTCAGGAGTAGAAATGAAACCTGCTCTAGTTTAATTACAGGCAGATTATTCAGTTGACGGATGTTTGACTAATACCATGGGGAATGTTTGTTCTCCCTTGTCTGGGAGGACTACTGTCCTGACTGTAGTTGGGGTGGGGTGGGGTGGTGGAGGTGGGTGGTGAATCTCTACAGACCTGAATTCCCTCAGCCCACCATATCGCAATGTCATATCAGTGTGATATATTCAATCCTTAAACTCTTCGTTGAGTCATTTCATGTTCTGGGAACAATTTTGGGTCAATTTGAAATGTTTTCTCATTCCTGTTGATCTAAAAGTATAAGGTGAATAATTTGTTTTTGTTTGCAGTTTTATCAACCTTCAGTACAGATTTATCAATTATCATAATTTTTAAAAATCTTAACCCAAATCATGTTATTTGTTAACATGGTGTGTTCCTGTCCAATGAAATACTCAGTATATTACAGTAAAGTCCTGTACACAAAATATTGTCACTGTCACTGTGAGCTCATATTTTCTCCATCCATGGGTTTATGGATCGTTAATTATCAGATGTTCAATACTTCGCTCAGAAAGAAAGCATGATTTGCATTCATATATTACCTTCCATAAACATGGGATGTTCAAAAGAACTTTTAGAGCCAAGAAAGTACTGTTATAATGTGGCAATGTCACAGTCAATTTGTGCACAGCAACTCCTACAAAGAGCCGCGAGATAATGAAAAAAATTGTTTCTGTGACACTGATTGTGTGATCCACATTGACCAGAACATTAGGGATAACTATTTCCTATTTTCTGCATATAAACTGACGTTTTCGCAGCCACTATCAGTTCTGAGGAAGGGTCACCGGACCCGAAACATTAACTCTGTTTTCTCCTTCACAGATGCTGCCAGACCTGCTGAGCTTTTCCAGCAACTTTGTTTTTGTTTCTGACTTACAGCATCCGCAGTTCTTTTGGTTTTTATTAGGGATAACTCCCCTACTTTGTCATGGGATCTTGCATCTGAGAGGATAAACGGGCCTTGGTTTAACTCATGTAAAAGATCGTAACTCTGACTGTGTCGAACTCCAACGGTTACTGAAATTTCAGGATCAATGCTCAACTCTTTGGAATGAGACTGAAACCCACAACCATAAATCTACATTGAAAGAAGAAATGCTGGAGATCACAGCATGTTAGACAGCATCCACAGAGAGAGAGCGAGTTAATGTTGAGTCTAGATAACTCTTCATCTAGATTTGAAACATTAGTTTGCTGTCTCTCCATGGATGCTGGCTGACCCGCTGTGATCTCCAGCATTTGTTGTTTTCAGTACAGATTCCAGCATCTGGGGAGACAATAGCCTAGTGGTATGATCGCTGGACTGTTAGTCTAGAGACCCTGGTAATGTTCTAGGGACTTGGGTTTGAATCCCGCCAAGGCAGACGGTGAAATTTGAATTCAATAAATATCTGGAATTAACAGTCTAACGATGACCATGAATCCATTGTCAATTGTCGGGAAAACCCACCTGGTTCACTAATGTCCTTTAGGGAAGGAAACTGCCATCCTTACCCGGTCTGGCCTACATGTGGCTCCAGATCCACAGCAATGTGGTTGACTCTGAACTGCCTTCTGGGCAATTAGGGATGGGCAATAAATTCTGCCTAGCCAGTGACGCCCTCTTCCCATTAATGAATAAAGAAAAAAAAATCTGCAGTAATTTGCTCCTGCATTAAACCACATTGATGGTCATCTTCAAAAATTCTTTAGACTCTAGAACAGTTCCTACAGAATGGAAGATAGCTAATGTAACCCCGTTATTTAAACATGATACAGAGCATGAACTGAATACAGAGGAGCAGGACAATGGGACTATTAGATAAGTCTCTAAATGTGTTGAGATAGCTCTAATGCGCAGAATAGCCTACTTCAGTGCTGTATAATTCTTGGACTTGGCTATGTTGTGAACTGGCATCCAGTCAAGTGGCTGCCATAGACAAGGTGTTTTAATATTGCTAACTTGATTGTTTCTAAAGGTCCCTCAAGCATGGAACAAATATGACAAATGATCTGCATTATAGAACATGGTTATCATATTTATTATAAACTTGAGATGCCTCTAGTTTTACCTGCTTTATACCCTGGATCAAGCTGAAGATAGAATGTGCAGCTTCAGGCTGAAACTCTGCAGAGGCTGAGGTATATTTTATGTAAAGATTGTAAAGAATTTCCAAACATTTTGTTCTATGTTTCAAAATAATTTTGAAGTACTGTTAGGCATTGAATAGTATTTAAATTTGCTAATCTATTTTTGCTGCTTCATTTTACAATAAATTATAAACTGGTAGTTTTTGTCCTAACCATAGTCTGAGGAAAACAGTGTTTTAGTAGTACAACACGGAGTTTTGCTGAAAAAAATAGACACATTTTCTCGGAGTATTTTGTCTTGCACTTGTCAGGACAATTAAGAAAAATGCCAATGTACGGGGAAAACAGTATTTATACTGCATGAGAAGAGAGTGCTGATTTATTGCCAAGTGAACTCTGATTGGAAGAGGAATTGCCATGGAGAATGCACTGGGTAATAATGATTGACAGTTACTGCACAGTTTCCTTAAATTTTAAAGCAGGCAGGTTGACTCCTGACAAATCAAAGTCCTTTTTAAACTTCTGCCAGTCCCTTTTGAGTACTACAGTTCAGACTATGATGGATTTGAAAAGCTGAATAGACCTCCTTTGAGTTGGTGCTGAATTTGGTTTCAGTTTCCCAAAACATTTGACAGGCCTTGATTAACATATAGAATGGGCTTAACTCCCATTTGATCAGCATTCAGTGGGAGAACAGAGAGGAGAGTGGAGGGAGTGAGATTGATGAATAGATTGAACTTGAAAATTAATCTCCCCAAGCAAGGGGCTTAAGATCCTGTTTCACTATTTTGAAGAGGGATTTTTTTTCCTGGTGTTCCTGCCAATATTTATGGTTCAATCAACTTCACAAAAAGATACATTATCTGCTCATAGATAGTAAGAACTGCAGATGCTGGAGTCAGAGACAACACAGTGTGGAGCTGGAGGAACACAGCAGGTCAGGCAGCAATAGAGGAGCAGGAAAGTTGACGTTCCCAACCCAAAATGTCAACTTTCCTGCTCCACTTTATCTGGTCATGACTACATTGTAGTTTGTATAGAGCTTGTTATGCAGAGGTTGGTTACTGCTGTGTTTCAACTCTTATTTTTGCACTGAGAAATTGAACACAACGATAGTGGACCTGTAGGGACTGGTGTGAAATCAACACAGAGGGCAGCACTTCATGTAATAAAACCCATGTGAGAGCTTGCCATATCTGAACTGAAAACAATACAGATTTCCCAAATGTTTAGAAATGAATTGTAAGTATATACTGATACGTGGAACTTTCTTGGTCATGTCAGAGTCCATCTGATTCCTTGCCCATTCTTCATGCATGAACGTGGTCAGTGAGCATTCATAGCTAACTAGAATTTCTCATCTCAGCCTGACACTTCCTTGATCAAGTGCCTTTTTGAACGCCATCACTGGGTAGTAATCAAGAGTAGGAACTTTGACACAATTGTTTCTCTCCTGCTTACCATAAATGCTCCGCTTCTCACTGCACACGTGCTGGGGTTTACCCAACAGATTTGCAAGTCCAGCTCAGATGTTTAAGCATATTACATATGAAAGTTTCACATGTTGTAGTTAGATTGGCACAGACCGAGAGAAAAGAAAGAGAGAATGTGCATTTGTATAGCATCTTGCACTTCTTACAGTCAATGATAATGAATGCTTCAGGTAGACCTGGCTGTACTAGTGAATGATAGACTTACAAAAGCAATACCACATTACCCACAGATTTACTCCAGGACCCATGCTCTCTGGGGGAGAAAAGGTGTCAGTTTTTTTAGTTTCACAATTTCTTCTTCACATTACACAAACAAACCACTGAAAATGAGAAAAGCTGAAGGAGCCAAGTGTCACAATCAACTCCAAAGATTAGCAGGAGAGTCAGACAGATAAAATGCTGCCAATCAGTTTACACACAAAGCAGCTTTCAGCTGGCACGGTTCATTAGATAAGCTGCACGAAGCTTGAAATCTCAAAGTCCCAAAAGTGGGTGTTAACTTCAGTATGTTTTTAATGTGTGAGGCCCACTTCAGAGAAGTGAAAGTTCCTCCCTGGATCTGCACAGTTCTGAATGGCTAAGTTCATTATTGTTCATGTATTAATAAATAAATAAAGCACTTTGTCAGTGCATCCATGACATAACAACAATAACTTATACTTTTGTAGCACTCTAAATAAAATGAAATGTCCCAACATTTCACTTACATATGTGTGTATACAGGCACAAATAACACAGAGCTACATACTTCAAATGACCGAATGTTTCAACAAGGAGACATATTTTGAAGAGTGGTTTAAAGGAAGTTGGAATCACAGACAGCATATTCCAGAGTATGAGGCCGAGGCAACTGAAGGGACAGACATCGTGGTGGAGCAATTAAAATTGGGAATGCACAAGATGCCAGAATTTACTGCAGATATCTGAGAGGGTTGATGGGATGGAGGAAATTATAGAGATAGAAGGAGCTGAATGAGCCAAGGAGGTTTGAAAATAAGGATAAGAATTTTAAAATCCAAATTTTGCTTGACTCAGATTCAATATAGATCAGTGAGTACAGGGGTGAGAGGGGAATGAAGACAGACAATTAAATGACTTCAAGTTTACAGAGAGTTGAATTTGGGAGACTAGCCAGGACTACATTGGAATAGTTAGGTATAGAGGTAATGTAGGTATGAATGAGGCTTATTTGGTAACACCACTGTTCAGGCTGGTATTGAGACATTTTACACCATGCTATCGTGTTATGTCCCTTGTATGTGCTAAGGCAGTGGAGATACTATATTCTCAGAGCTGTTTGGCTTTTGCTCATTTTTAACTATATACCAAATAATCATTGTTTAAGAAGCTTGTAGACTTTAGAATGTTGTTTAATGAAGCCTGCCCTGCATTCATTCTGCTTTCTCCAAACACAAGCCTTGTCAATTGGGTCACCGAATAGAGTTCTGAATATTGATCAATTTCTGAGTCTTTGGGTGCTGTCAATACAGTAGCTCAACCGTGGCCCCAGCAGAGATCAATGACCCTCAAAACAAATCAGCATACAACTAACATTTAGACCATA
The DNA here is from genome assembly GCF_021869965.1 of Rhincodon typus. Classification (NCBI taxonomy): domain Eukaryota; kingdom Metazoa; phylum Chordata; class Chondrichthyes; order Orectolobiformes; family Rhincodontidae; genus Rhincodon; species Rhincodon typus. The sequence continues at coordinate 29,057,300 of NC_063332.1, read as the reverse complement.
CTTTTCAAGTGAAATGTAAATGAATTATATCAACAGGAAGGCAGTTGACTCTATGTCCAGCAGCAAGGCTTCAAGGAATTGATACAATCTTTCCATTTTAAAGCTAGCACTTTGACTCAGAACATCAAGGCTGTTGGTGAGATCAACAGCAATTGAGTGGCTAGCCTTGGCTCTTAACACCTGTATGTTTTCCCAGGACACAAGCTTACAACCACAACAATATGGATCCATATACCAGAGTAACAATCGAGCACAGACATTGCTGTTTGGGACCATCATAAGCCTCAAGAAGGAGCAGAATAAGTGATGGAACAGGGAGATACAAAGGCACATAGTCAGATTAGCTGAGTGGGCAAAACAGTAACAGATAGAGTTCAATGTGGGCAAATGTCAGATCATCCACTTTGAAGGCAAGGGTAATACATTGGACTGTTTTTTTCAATGGTGAGAGTCTAGAAACTGTGTAGGAGAAAGCTCTTTTTAATTCATTCATGGGATGTAGGTGTCACTGGCCAAACCAGCATTTATTGCCCATCACTAGTTGCCCTTGAGATGGTGGTGGTGAGCTGGCTTCTTAAATCGCTGAAGTCCATTTGGTGTAATGTTGTGAGGTTGGGTAGAGTACTTGTAGATTGGGAAGCAGGAAGTTAGAATTTGGTGTTTGTGCTTAGAGGTTTAAAATGCATGTCTGTGAGCAGCAGCTTGAAATTTTGCAAGTACACGGAGAGCATGCAGCAGTTTTTACCAAGACAACAGGCTTTTGAATTTAGCCAATCAATTTGAACCAGGCACTTAGATACTAAAAAATGATTAAATTTAAATCTGTTGGTTTTGACAACATAAGACCAATCCTATTGTGAGAAATATTGATATGCCATCACAGGTACAAAAGAAGGGGTCAGTTGGACAAAGATAGAGCTAGCTGCCATCTGCCAGAGCTAATGGCCATCAGCTCTCAAGAGACAATCGCTGACTCTCACAGCCTCCTCTTTGTCTTAGAGAAAGCATCATCTAAATAACAATGGTACCAAAAGCACAACTAGTTAATATTCCTGACAGAAGAATCCATGGAGAAGGCATTCCTGACACAAGAATTGATGGAGAAGGCACAGAACATTCCAGAAGACATGTAATCCTGGCTGTAATTTCGAGACACTAAATTCTTTTTTATATATAAGAGGGACTTGCATTTATTGGAACAGCATGCCATTAGAATCCTGCTTTATTCGGGAATAGTCAGTAGTTAGAAGGGATTTATTTGGTTTGTTAATAGTTTAGTTAATTTGTTCACTGTCAGAGTTAGAAAAATGAATTGTTACTTGTTGATTTTAAAGAGAGTGTCAGGGATTTATTTTGTTTAGCCATAACAAGTTGCTGAAAAGCAGGTTACACCAATTTTCACACTCCTTTTACAGATTATGTGGGTGGCATGGTGGCTCAGTGGTTAGCAATGCTGCCTCACAGTGCCAGGGACCCGTGTTCGATTCCAGCCTCGGGCGACTGTCTGTGTAGAGTTTGCACACTCTCCCTGTGTCTGCGTGGGTTTCCTCTGGGTACTCCGGTTTCCTCCCACAGTCCAAAGATGTGCAGGTTAGGTGGATTGGCCATGCTAAATTGCCTGTAGTGTTCAGGGAGGTGTAGATTAGGTGGGTTATAGGGGGATGGGGTCTGGATGGGATGCTCTGAGGTTTGGTGTGGACTTGTTGGGCCAAAGGGCCTGTTTCCACACTGTAGGTGCTCCTTGTTGGCTATTTTGGTTTTAGTTCTCAAAGGGGGTCAACCTCCGCTATCTAACAAATTGGGGGCTTGTCATCTGGAATTTGGACAGATTTAGGGTACAAAATGTCCCAACAGATTTAAACAGACTTGGGGATTAGTGCCCAAGATATTTAAAATCAAACTTAAGTGAGAAGTGGAAAATCTGTTTAAGTTTGGTTGCTTGTTGTTGGTTCAATGAAACATGGAGAAATGGCTCTGATCATTGCTAAAGAGGTTCTGGGGATCAAAGATGCTTTCCAAATTTGCCAAGAATGTTTAGAAAAACAGAAAAAGGTGACACTTTTAAAATTAGCAGACAGGATAAAATTGCGTTTAAATAGTGATAATAAGAAAGCTGAAATTCTAACGGAGTTAGCCAAGCATTTAGGTATATCAGAAAAAACAGTCAAGTGCAGTGGAACTAGAAAACATCAAATGGCAAATGATACAATTGGAGTTAGAAGATAAAGAAAGGGAAAGAAGAGTCCTAGCTGAAAAAAAGAAAGGATAGCTGAAGAGAAAGAAGGGAAAGAATGTTTAAATGGGAAAAGATTAATTTAGACCTTGAAGGAAAACACTTCAAACGACAGAAGTAAAAGTACAAGATAGAAGTGATGATGAGCAAAATCATCATAGCCAATAGCCTGGTAGGGATAAATACAAAGATGCACAAACATTACCAAAATTTGATGAAAAAGATGTAGAAGCCTTTTTCATTTCCTTTGAGAAATTAGCTAAACAGATGAACTGGCCAGAGACTGTGTGGGTAATGTTAATTCAGACCAAGTTGGTCAGCAGGACTAGTGAGGGTTTGCAGCGCTATCAGAGGAGGTGCCAGGAGAATATGAAGAAGTAAAATAGGCTATTTTGAGTGCCTAGGAATTGGTACCAGAAGCATTTAGACAATGGTTCAGAATTGTAAGAAAGGAACCAGGTCAGACTTATATCAAGTTTGCAAGAATTAAATAGAGCAACTTTGATAGATGGATGAGAGCATTAGAGATAGAAAATACATATGAGGCTCTTAGAGAGATTGTTCTGCTGGAGGAGTTTAAAACTCCCTTCAGTTGAAACAGCGAGAAGAGCTGCAGAGATGGCAGATGAACAAATTAGTGCATAAATCGAGATCTAGTTTCCGACAACAATTTCATTCTGTGAGGGATAGAAATAGGGAAAGGAGATCCTTCAATGAACAACAAAAAGTAGATCACACTGGGAACAGTTTACCACATGTGAAAAAAGAAACCCAAGAGGGTGAAAAAGAGGTGAAAGACCTCAGGTGTTTTCACTGCAATAAGGTGGGACACACAAAGTCACAGTACTGGTGGTTTAAGAAAGGCACTGGGAAGAAGGATGTGGTAAAAGAAGATAAACCAGTAGGATTAGTTGAGGTAGTGAAGGAAATCCCAAGAGACATCGAGGAGCTGCAGGAGATTGCACAGCCTAGTCATGGGCTGGATAATAAGAAAACACCCAATCTTTTCAAAGACCTTTTTTATCCCCCTTTATTCATTCAGAGGATGAGGCCATCGCTGGCTAGGCAGCATTTATTGCCCATCTCTAATTGCCCAGATAGCCGTCAAGAGTCAACCACATTGTTATGGGTCTGGAGGCACATGGATGGTAAGGATAACAAGATGTAGAGCTGAATGAACACAGCAGGCCAAGCAGCATCAGAGGAGCAGGAAAGCTGATGTTTCAGGCCTAGATCCTACTTCAAGGGTCTAGGCCCGAAACGTCAGCTTTTCTGCTCCTCTGATGCTACTTGGCCTGCTGTGTTCATCCAGCTCTACACCTTGTTATCTCAGATTCTCCAGCATCTGCAGTTCCTACTATCTCTGGATGGTAAGGATGGCAGTTTCCTTCCTTAAAGGACATTAGTGAACAAGATGGATTTTTCTGACAATTGGCAATGGATTCATGGTCAGCATTAGACTCCTAATTCAGTTTTCCTTTTATTGAATTCAAATTCCACCAACTGCCTTGGTGGGATTTGAACTCAGGTCCACAGAACATTATCTGTGTCTCTGCATTTATAGCCCAGCGATTATACCAGTAGGCCATCCCTTCACCTGTATGGGTAAGATTTACTCAGATAGAACAGGGGGAGTAGGTACAGAAATTAAAATATTGAGAGATACAGGAGCCAGTCTGTCTCCAATAGTAAGAGGTGAAAATATTTGCACTCTTTCTGAAACATTGCCCGAGAGAGTGGTAATCTGTGGAATAAATTGTGAAAGGAGTATAGTTACCCTGTGTAAGATAAGGCTAAAAAGTCCAATCAAGACTGGGAAGTGAGAGTGTGAGTAATGGAAAAATTGGCTATTCCAGGAATACAGTTTATTCTTGGAAATGATATAGCTGGGTGAGATATAACAGGTGAGATTGATGTGCACTGTAGTGGAAAAGCCAAAAGAAAACCACCGAACCAAGGAGGTAAAAGATAAATACCCTGGAATTTTTCCAGACTCTGTGGTGACAAGAACCCATAGCCATAAGTTAAAACAAGAAGGGAAAACAAAAGAGAAAGATGAAGGATTTGAAGTCCAGTTAACTGACACCCTGTTTGATAAGGTGGTGAAGGAAAAACCTAAGCAGGTGGTGGGTCAGGCAGAGGCGTTTAGTTCTAAAAGATTAATGGCGTTATAACAAAAAGATGAGATGATAAAAGATTTATATGAGAAATGTGTGGATGTTCACCAGATTGTGTTGCCGGTAGAATACAGACAGGAAGTATTGCGGGTAGCATACCAATTATCTGTAGGAGGTCAAAGAATGTGGAAGACTCAGGCTAAGATACAGAAGCATTTTTATTGCCCTGAATTACATAAAGATATGGTTGAATTTTGCCATGCCTGTCATATGTGTCAGATGGTAGGAACGCTACAGGCAGTGATAAAACCAGCGCCTTTGATGCCAATTCCCGCATTTGAAGAACCTTTTACATGGGTTACAATTGATTGCATAGGTCTCTTTGCTAAAACCAAAATGGGAGCCAGTACTTGCTAACAATAGTAGATGTGTCTATCAGGTTTCTAGAAGCAATTCCATTAAGGAATGTCAACGCAAAAAGGGTTGTGGAGGATGAGATAACACAGTGTGGAGTTGGAGGAACACAGCAGGTCAGGCAGCATCAGAGGAGCAGGGAAGTGGACGTTTCAGGTCAGGACCCTTCTTCAGATAAAAAAAAGGATCCTGACCTGAAACAACAGCTTTCCTGCTCATCTGATGCTGCCTGACCTGCTGTGTTCCTCCAGCTCCACACTCTTCTCTCAGACACCAGCGTCGGCAGTTCTTACTATCTCGAAAGGTTGTGGAGGAGTTGCTTGCTTTTTCTACCCATTATGGACTACCCAAGGAGATTCAATCAGACCAAAGGTCCAATTTTACTGCCAAATTGTTTGAGGAGGTCATGGATAGTTTAGGTATTAAACACTTTAAATCAAGTGCATGTCATCCTGAATCCCCAGGAGTATTGGAAAGATGGCATCAGACCCTAAAGACAATGCTGAGGACTTATTGCCAGGATTACCCAAATGTTTGGGATAAAGGTATCCCATTTATATTATTTGCTATTAGAGATGCTCCAAGTGAATCAACTCAGTTTACTGCATTTGAGTTGATATTATGAAGTAAGAGGGCCTTTAAAATTAATTAAGGAAACGTTGATAGGTCTGAAGTCAAAGATCTCACAATTAGAACATAGAACATAGAACAGTACAGCACAGTACAGGCCCTTCGGCTCATAATGTTGTGCCGACATATTATCCTACTAAGATCAATCTACCCTGCATACCCTACATTTTACTATCCTCCATGTGCCTATCCAAGAGTCGTTTAAAAGTCTCTAATGTATCTGACTCCACTACCACTGCCGGCAGCGCATTCCATACACCCACCACTCTGTGTAAAGAACCTACCTCTGATATCTCCCCATACCTTCCTCCAATCACCTTAAAATTATGCTCCCTCATAATAATCATTTCTGCCCTGGGAAAAAGTCTCTGACTATCCACTCTATATATGCCCCTCATCATCTTGTACACCTCTACCAAGTCACCTTTCATCCTTCTTCACTCCAATGGAAAAAGCCCTAGCTCCCTCAACCTTTCCTCATAAGACCTGCCCTCCAGTCCAGGCAGCATCCTGGTAAGTCTCCGCTGCGCCCTCTCTGAAGCTTCCACATCTTTCCTGTAATGAGGTGACCAGAACTGAACACAATATTCCAAGTGTGGTCTAACCAGTGTTTTATAGAGCTGCAGCATAACCTCACAGCTCTTAAACTCAATTCCCCTGCCAATGAAAGCCAACACACTATACGCCTTCTTTACAACCCTTTCAACTTGGGCAGCAACTTTGAGGGATCCATGGACATGGACCCCAAGATCCCTCTGCTCCTCCACACTGCCGAGAATCCTGCCATTAACCCTGTATTCTGCATTCAAATTCGACCTTCCAAAATGAATCGCTTCACGCTTTTCTGGGTTGAATTCCATCTGCCACTTCTTTGCCCAGGTCTGCATCCTGTCCATGTCCCGTTGCAACCTACAACAGCCCTACAACAACTCCACCAGCCTTTGTGTCATTGGCAAACTTATTAACCCACCCTTCCACTTCCTCATCCAAGTCATTTATAAAGATCACAAAGAGCAGAGGTCCCAGAACAGATCCCTGCGGCACACCACTGGTCACCGAGCTCCAGGCTGAATACTTTCCATCTACTACTACCCTCTGTCTTCTATTGGACAGCCAGTTTTGTATCCAGACAGCCAAATTTCCCTGAATCCCATGCCTCCTTACTTTTGGAATGATCCTACCCTGGGGAACCTTATCGAATTGCATTGGATTATGTACCTGAGGCGTGAGAAAGATTAAACAGAATAGGTGAATTACTAGACAACATTTGAAGGTGGCACAGCGCCTAATGAAGCAAGAAGCAGATAAGATATCCAAAATTCATACATTTGTCCAGGGGGATAAAGTAAAGTATTGTTGCTGTTAGCAGTGGCAGGAGATCCCTTCAAAGCAAGGTTTAGTGGTCCCTGTCAGATTGAGAAGTCAGGTGAATTACCTGGTAAAGATGCCAAATAGGAAAATAATTTATCAGTTATGTCATGTGAACATGCTAAAACATTTCTATGACATGGAAAAGGAATGAGAGAAACAGGTATTAGTTACTGCCACACAGAATGAGGAATCAAATCCAGATGATGTGGATTTTGATGTGCCTCAGAATAAATTGAATAATGAGGAAGTCCTTAAGGAATGGGATAGGACAGTCAACTATCTGTCCCAACAACAGGGACCTGAATTGAAAGACTTGTTACAGTGCTATGAGGATATCTGTAGAAATAGAATGGGGATGACTAATGCCATAGTACACGAGATTGACGTAGGGAATGCTGTTCTGATAAAACAACACCTCTACAGCCTGAATCGTAAAGAAGCACAGGTTCAGAAGGAAGTAGAAGCGATGCTCCAAGAAGACAGAGAGACAAGTCAAAGTGAGTGGAGTTCGCCGATTGTGTTGGTTCCTAAATTCTGCGTAAATTATCAGAAGGTCAATGCTGCGACCAAATCTGACTCACACCCAATTCTAAGGCTGGAGGATTGTGTGGGACAAGTAGGGCAAGCCACTTACATCACAAAGTTGGACTTACTTCATGGTTATTGACAAGTACCTTTGTTGCAGAGAGCAAAAGAAGTTTCTGCATTTGTAACCCAAGATGGGCTGTATCAATTTAAAGTAATGCCCTTTGAAATGAAAAACGCACCAGCCACTTTTCAAAGGCTTATGAACAGAGTTGTAGCAGAATTAACTAATTGTGCCGTCTATATAGACGGCTTAGTGATTTTTAGACATTCGTGGAAAGGTCACATGAAGTATTTGGCAGAGCTCTTTGAGAGACAATGGATGGCAAAGTTGGTCATTAACTTGGCAAAAAACAGAATTTGGGAGGGTGGAAGTGACATTCTTAGGGCACAACATCGGATATGGATGGACGACATCGAGGAACGTGAAGTTGAAGGCCATCGAGGAATTTCCAAGACCATCCTTGAAGAAGGAAGTGCTACAATTTTTAGAATTCAGTGGATTCTACGGGAAATTTGTATGAAACTTTAGTAGTGTAAAGGCACCGTTGATGGATTTGTTAAAAAGGAATACAAAATTTCGGTGGACAGAACAGTGCCAGGAGGCATTTGAGAATTTAAAAGTAGTGTTAACCACTGCACCAGTTTTAGCCATGCCAAATTTTTTGAAACACTTCAAAGTCACCTTCAATGCAAGCAATATAGGTGTTAGAGCTATGTTGCTACAGGAGGAAAATTGTGGAATTGAAAGGTTGATTCATTATTTTTCAAAAAAACTCAATATCCACCAGAAAAAGTATTCAATCATTAAAAAAAAGAGTTATTGAGTTTGGTAATGGCCTTACAACATTTTAATGTTTACGTTGCAAACAATGCATCAGAGACAATTATGTGCAACAATCACAAACCTTTGACATTTCCGGAAAGATTTAAGGGCAAGAATACCAGATTATTTCATTGGAGTCTTATGTTACAAGCATTTTTTAATTTACAGATTGTACATGTTGGGAAAATATTATTGCAGATGCTTAATCACAAGTTTAAAAGAAAAATACTTACATCAGATAGAAATGGTAGTGTTCAATGTTTTATATAAATAGAATTAGGAAAAAAATGTGTAACTCTAGATTAAGGAGCAATGGATCTGTTTATATAATGGAGTTAAGGTTTAGAAAAGAAGTAAAAAAGAAGCCATCCTTTCATAATAGTAGTTCATTCTTTTCTTAAGGGGGAGGTGGTGCAAAGTTGGGTAGAGTACATGTGGATTGGGAGGTAGGAAGTTAGAATTTGGTGTTTGTAAAATGCTCGGGGGGGAAGCATTGCGTAGTCCCTTTAAAAGATGATGTGCTTTTTCTGTTCTTAGAGATTTAAAATGCATGTATGTGAGCAGCAGCTTAAGAACATAAGAACTAGGAGCAGGAGTAGGCCGTCTGGCCCTTCGAGCCTGCTCCGCCATTCAATAAGATCATGGCTGATCTTTTCGTGGACTCAGATCCACTTACCCGCGTTCTCACCGTATCCTTTAATTCCTTTATTGTTCAAAAAAAATCTACCTTTTTTTTAAAAACGTTCACTGAAGTAGCGTCAACTACTTCACTGGGCAAGGAATTCCATAGATTAACAACCCTCTGGGTGAAGAAATTCCTTCTCAATTCAGTCCTAAATCTGCTCCCTCTAATCTTGAGGCTATGCCGTCTTGTCCTAGCTTCAACCTGCCAGTGGAAACATCCTCTCTACTTCTATCTTATCTATTCCCTTCATAATTTTATATGTTTCTATAAGATCCCCCCTCAATCTTCTGAATTCCAATGAATATAATCCCAATCTACTCAGTCTCTCCTCATAAGCCAACCCCCTCAACTCCAGAATCAACCGAGTGAACCTCCTTTGCACCCCCTCCAGTGCCAATACATCCTTTCTCAAGTAAGGAGACCAAAACTGCACACAGTACTCCAGGTGTGGCCTCACCAGCACCTTGTACAGCTGCAACATAACCTCTCTGCTTTTTATTTCAATCCCTTTAGCAATGAAGGACAAAATTCCATTTGCCTTCCTAATTACTTGTTGTACCTGCAGACCTACCTTCTGAGATTCAGGCACAAGGACACCCAGGTCCCTCTGCATAGCAGCATGCTGCAACTTTTTACCATTCAAGTAATAATCCTTTTTCCTATTACTCCTAACAAAACGTATGACTTCACATTTATTTACATTGTATTCCATCTGCCAGACCTTTGCCCACTCATTCAATGTATCTATGTTCCTCTGCAAAGTTTCATAGTCCTTTGCACACTTTGCTCTGCCACTCATCTTGGTGTCATCTGCAAAATTTGACACCCTACACGTGGTGCCCAACTCCAAATCATCTATATAAATTGTAAATAATTGCGGTCCCAACACCGATCCCTGATGCACACCACTAGTCACTGACTGCCAGCTAGAATAGCACTCATTTATCCCCACTCTTTGCTTCCTGTTAGTCAACCAATCCTCTATCCATGCTAATACTTTACCCTTAATGCCATGCATCCTTATCTTATGCAGTAGCCTCTTGTGCGGCACCTTGTCGAAGGCCTTTTGGAAATCTAGGTACACCACATCCGCTGGGTCCCCATTGTCCACCTTGCTCGTAATGTCTTCATAGAATTCCAAAAGATTTGTCAAGCATGACCTGCCCTTCATGAACCCATGCTGCGTCTGCCCAACGGGACAATTTCTTTCAAGATGCCTTGCTATTTCTTCCTTGATAATAGACTCAAGCATCTTCCCCACTACAGAGGTTAAGCTAACTGGTCTATAATTCCCCATCTTTTGTCTACTTCCCTTTTTAAACAGTGGCGTCACATTTGCTGTTTTCCAATCTGCTGGGACTGCCCCAGAGTCCAGCGAATTTTGGAAAATTACCACCAGTGCACCTGCCATTTCTCCCGCCATCTCTTTTAGTACCCTGGGATGCATTCCATCAGGGCCAGGAGACTCATCAATCCTTAGCTCCATTAGCTTGCCCAACACTACCTCTTCCGTAATAATGATTGTTTCCAGGTCCTCACCTACCTTCGTCTCTTTGTCAATTACTGGCATGTTATTAGTGTCCTCCACTGTGAAGACCGATACAAAATACCTGTTCAATGCCTCGGCCATTTCATCATATCCCATAACTAAATTCCCCTTCTCATCCTCTAAAGGGCCAACGTTTACTTTAGCCACTCTTTTTCGTTTTACATATTTATAGAAGCTTTTGCTATCTGTCTTTATATTCTGTGCTAGTTTTTTCTCATGTTCTATCTTACTTGTCTTTATAGCTCTTTTTGTGGCTTTCTGTTGACCTTCAAAGTTTTCCCAATCTTCTAGTTTCATGCTGTTTTTGGCCACTTTGTATGCCTTCTCTTTCAATTTGATAGCCTCCCTTATTTCTTTAGACAACCATGGCAGATTACTCCTTTTCTTACAGCCCTTCCTTTTCATTGGAATATACTTTTGCTGAGCACTTTGAAAGATTGCTTTGAAAGTCCTCCACTGCTCGTCAACTGTCCCACCATAAAATCTTTGTTTCCAGTCTACTTTAGCCAAGTCCTCCCTCATTCTATTGTAGTTCCCCTGTTCAAGCACAGGACCCTGGTATTGGATTTTATCTTCACACTCTCCATCTGTATTCTAAATTCAACCATAAGCTTGAAAGTTTGCAAGTACATAGAGAGGTCTCAAATTGAAACATTTGTATTGAAAGGCTGTACAGTTAGCAGGCCAAGCAGCAGTTTTTACCAAGACAACGGGCTTTTGAATTTAGCCAAGCAATTTGAATCAGGCGCTTAGATACTGAAACCAATTAAATTTAAATCTGTTGGTTTTGACAACATAGGACTAATCCTATTGTAAGAAATATTGATACAAGAGTGTAGAAGGAGGTGACAGTTGGACAAAGATAGAGCTAGCTGCCATCCACCAGAGCTAACGGCCGTCAGCTCTCAAGAGAGAATTGTTGGCTCTCACAGCCTCCTCTATGTCATAGAGAAAGAACCATCTAAATAACAACAGTACCAACAGCACAACGAGTTAATATTCTTGACAGAAGAATTTATGAAGAAGGCACAGAACATTCCAGAAGATATGTAACCCTGGCTGTAATTTCGAGAGACTAATTTCTATTTTTTTTATATAAGAGGGACTTATATTTATTGGAACAAAACACCATTAGAATCTTACTTTATTCAGAAATAGTAGTTAGAAGCAGTTTATTTGGTTTGTTAATATTTTAGTTAATTTGATCACTGTTACAGATAGATAAATATATTGTTACTTGTTGATTTTAAAATGAGTGTCAGGGATTTATTTTATTTAACCACGAGAAGTTCTGAAAAGCAGGTTACATCAGTTTTCACACTCCTTTTACAGATTATGAGGCAAGGTACTCCTCTTTGGGTATTTCGGTTTTAGTTCTCTGCTTTATAACAGTAGGTACACCCACAATGTTGTTGGCGGGGAATTCCAGGATATTGACCCAGCAACAGTGAAGGAACAGCAACTTATTTCCAAGTCAGGATGGGTGAGTGGCTTGGAAGGGAATTTTATTGAATCACTATGCCAAACGCAAGAAGTAACGTAATTGAAAAGGCTAATGAAATGTTGACCTTTATCCCCAGGGAATACAGCAGGGATGTGGTTATATGTCCATTTTACGGCACTTTAGTCAGACCCTATTGTGTTCAAAAAGGATATTTTGTCTTCAGAGGAGACATGATACAACCTCATTAGAATGTTATAATGGTTTAGAGGGTCAGCCGACATAGTTAGCTTGTGTTTTCTGGAGCTTAGACACGAGATGTGATTCAGTTGACGTGTTTAAATAATGAAAAGAAAAGTAAAATAAATATAGAAAAGCTATTTTCTTTTCATGAATCCAGAACAAGGGTGCATAATCTTAAAATTAGAACCAGCCATTTAGGAGTGAAATCAGAATTATGTTTTTTTACACAGACTCATGAAAATGTGAAATTCCTCAAAAGTTTATTGGTGCTATCATATTTGACTTTTCTCAAGCCTGACATGGACAGATATTTGGTTACGAGCTGCACCAAGGGAAATGAATCAAAGATAGATAAATAGAGTTGAGACCCAAATCTGCTATGATCTGGATGACTGATGGAATAGTCTCAAGGCAATGAATGACATATTCCTTTTCCTGTTGACTTTTATGGACTGAATGCTGCACAAGTTGGAGAAAAACTCAGTAAAGAGGCTCCCAAGTTAAAGTGATACCCACTCTCAAAGCATTTCTTATACAGGAGACCTTCTTAGTTATATCTGCTTCACACATTGAACTCAAACATTACCTGTGCTTCTCTCTCAGACTCCACTCAGGGGTCGCTCGAAAGTGCAGAGTTGTACTTCCATTCTGACATTGTAGGGTGGAAATGTCAGGAAGGAAAACCACGTCCCCTTCCCACAACAGTCAACTGTTGTATTCTGACATTTAAAAGTTCTGACAGCCACATTAACAGCTGCTGTCAAACCACAGATACACAAGATAAATATGATGTTACGGCTTTGGGAGGGTAGGATGCCAATTAGAACAATTGGGGTGGACAAAAGTGCTGATTTAGCCAGTGATCAGCCATAAACTCATTCAATGTGGGAGCAGACCCAATGGGCCAACGACTTACCTCAGCTCCTACACCTTAGGGAGTTCTTCAAGATAGTGCCCTAGGCTAATAATACAATCTATAATAGCTAAAGCATCTTCAACTGCTTTACCAATGGCCTACCCTCCACCATGAGGTCAGAAGTGGGAATATTCGCTGATGATTGCATATTTAAGAGACAGATCATCACCTCCAAATTGTCACGTGGTCACAGAGTCATACAGCATAGGATCAGGCCCTTTAGCCCATTTTGTCTATGCTGACCAACAAACTCCAAAATGCACTAATCCCATTTGCATGCACTCAGTCCATAGCCTATCACGCCCTGACATTTTAAGTGTTCATCCAGATGCTTCTTAAATGTTGAGAGAGAGTACCTGCCTCCACCACCCCCTCAGGCAGCACATTCCATATTCTATCACCTCTGGATGAAAACATTTTTTCTCAGCTTCCCACTTGCTCCTCACATTAAACTTATGCCCTCTGGTCTTAGAAAGATCTGCCATGGGGAAATGATTCTCACAATCTACTATGTCTATGCCACTCATCATCTCTCTTACCTCAATAAGATTGTCCCCTCAGCCTCCTCTGCTCCAAGGAATACCAAACCCAACCTATTCAGTCCTTCATAACTGAAACTTTTCATGCCAGGCAACATTCCGGTGAATCTCCTCTGAACCTTCTCCTGTGCAACCCTATCCTTCTGAGTGTGGCAACTAGAACACTGTGGCCAAACCAATGTTTTATAAACAAGACTTCCTTGCTCCTAAACTGTGCACCCCAGTTAATGAAGGCAAGCATCCCATATGCCCTCTTCGCTACCCTGTCTACCTGTGCTGACACCTTCCAGGATCAATGGACTTGTACACATTGGTCCCTTTATTCCTCAGTCCTAACCAGGGACTTACCACCTATTGTGAATATCCTTTCCTTATTAGACTTCCCAAAATGCATCATCTCACACTCACCAGGGTTAAATTTCATCTGCCAGTAATCTCCCCAATTTACCATCTGATCAATTTCAGACTGTAGCCAGAGACCATCCTCCTTGCTAGCAACAGTACCCACTAATTTTCCTGTCATCTGCTCTAAATTATGCTGAAGTCAAACAGGACCCAGATGTGGAAAATATTACTATTCCTTCATTGTCAGTGAATTAAAATCCTGAAACTCAAAAACTTGAGTAGTCAAGAAGGTGATACATCATCACCATCTCAAGAGTAACTAGGGATTGGGAAGAAGTGCTGACCTTTCTGGTAAGGCCCACATCTGTGCTCAAAGATGAAGGATGGAATTGCATTTACAAAAGATGCAGACAGTCACATGCAAGTCATGTCTCATGTCACCCCTATAATAAGCAAAGTCTTCAAAACATCCTTTCAAAAGAATAAGGCATTCAATCAACAACAGTTCAAAGTTCACTGTCATCCTGAAACAAACAACATACCTATGTTCACCCATCCCTCACCAACACAGACACAAGGACAACAGGAATTTCTTCCAGAAGGTAATTAGCAGAAATCATGTTATGTCACAAGAGCTGCCACAGTTACCAATTAAATTGACAAACACTACAACATAAAATTAAATTGAAGCAGAATGAATCACAGATCCTCACAGAGCTCTGCTCAGATCACAACCAGGTGAGTATCACAGAACTCAGCCTATTTTTAAGGTAAGGGCCATTTATTCAAATACAAAAGCTCCTGTAATGTTTAAGTAGTGATTGGAACCAGGTGGACCTTGTTAACTACATTGGGAATGCTAATCTAGGCCAATCAGGAAAGACTTGGCTGACCAATAAAACTAGGAGATTAAAATCTCCTCAATTGTGGACTGATTCCACACTGGCTGGCCATAGCCAGTGTACTGTGCGCCAGTAAATAAAGTCAAAAACATAAGTTGCTGGAAAAGCTCAGCAGGTCTGGCAGCATCTGTGAAGAAAAAAAATCAGAGTTAACGTTTTGGGTCCGGTGACCCTTCCTCAGTTCTGATTTTTGTTTCTGATTTACAGCATCCACAGTTCTTTCAGTTTTTAGTAAATAAAGGGTGATGGGACACTGGCCTTTGTGCAATTGTTTCAGTGGTGACGGGAGAAAACAGGACATGCCTGAAGAACATTCACATGTATCTGTCATCTTGGAGTTGGGGTAAGCATTTCTGGCATCGTGCCTCTATTTGGGAAATTTGATTCATTTGACCCTGCTGTTGAAGACTGAGTCCAGTATGTGGAAAGAATGCAATATTTTTCTGGGCAAATGAAATTGGGGCTGATGAAAAGTAATGAGTAGTCCTTCTGACTGCGTGTGGACCCACTGCATTTTCGATTATAAAGTGCTACTGAAGGAAGACAAGGCGGTGTGGTCCGTAGCTTCCAGTAGAATTCAGCGTTGGGCCCTTTTTTTTCAGTGTGTACAATTACCAGATGGAACACCGTCCAGGAAGCCCAAGTGGCTAATGTGGATACCTTCAGCTGCCTCCCACTGGCAGATACTCCACCAGAGGTGTCTTCCTGGGAAGAGTCTCTGTTTTGGTTTTAAACTTTCTGAACACCCTGCCAGTCACTGTGGACAACATCCAAATATGGACACTAAAGGATCCTGTCCCAGTGAAACTGAATCAGCTGGTGGTAACGGGTGAAGCAGAAGGGCCATTGCAACTAGGACTGAAACTTTTTTGGGATAACAAGGTGTACAGCTGGATAAACATAGCAGCCCAAGCAGCATCAGAGGAGCAGGAAGGCTGACGTTTTGGGCCTAGACCCTTCTTCAGAAATGGGGGAGGGGAAGGGGGTTCTGAAATAAATAGGGAGAGAGGGGGAGGCGGATAGAAGATGGATAGAGGAGAAGATAAGTGGAGAGGAGACAGATAGGTCAAAGAGGCGGGGATGGAGCCACTAAAGGTGAGTGTAGGTGGGGAGGTAGGGAGGAGATAGGTCAGTCCAAGGAGGACGGACAGGTCAAGGGGGCGGGATGAGGTTAGTAGGTAGGAGATGGGGGTGGGGCTTGGGGTGGGAGGAGGGGATAGGTGGGAGGAAGGACAGGTTAGGGAGGCGGGGACGAGCTGGGCTGGTTTTGGGATGCGGTAGGGGGAGGGGAGATTTTGAAGCTTGTGAAGTCCACATTGATACCATTGGGCTGCAGGGTTCCCAAGCAGAATATGAGTTGCTGTTCCTGCAACCTTCAGGTAGCATCATTGTGGCACCAGGAGGCCCAGGATGGACATGTCGTCTGAGGAATGGGAGGGGGAGTTGAAATGGTTCGCAACTGGGAGGTGCAGTTGTTTATTGCGAACCGAGCGTAGGTGTTCTGCAAAGCAGTCCCCAAGCCTCCACTTGGTTTCCCCGATGTAGAGGAGGCCACAACAGGAACAGCGGAAACTTTTTTGGACTTGGTGAGACCAGATTTCCTTAGAGGACAGTATATTGCTGTGGGAAGCAAGAGTGATTGTTCCGAGTAAAGATCACTACCAGATACTGGCCGACCTCCACCAGGGTCATCCAGGGGATTTCCAAGATGAACATGCCGGCAGAAAGCTATGTCTGGCAGCCAGGGTTGGATGTTGATATAGGTGTGTTGGTGGAGCAGTGCCCAGAATGCCAACAAGGACACAAATTGCCACAACAAGCATCCGCACATTCATGGGAATGGCCAGGTAAACCCTGGACCGAGCTGCATGTCGACACTGCCAGTCCGTTCATGGGCTCAATGTTCCTGGTCATTGTGGAATTCCAATCAAAGTGGTTGGACGTGCATAAAGTTTGTTCAGCAAACTCAGGGATGACGATTGAGAAGCTGCAAGCATCATTCATGATACACAGACTCCTGGAAGTATTGGTCATGGACAATGGGATGTCATTTCCTAGCAGGGAATTCGAATATTTCCTAACATCCAATGGCATTCGGCACATAAGGACAGGTCCATACCATCCGTCATCCAATGGTCTAGCAGAAAGAGCAGTCCAAATATTGACGGCAGGCTAAAAGAAACAGCCTACAATGTCAAGTGAGACCACACTGTCCCAGTTCCTGTTTGATTATAGGACCACCCCCAACACGCAACAACAGGTATAGCTCCAACAGAAGACTCTGCACCAGGTTAAATCTGACATTCCCAGACCTGAAGGGGGAGTGAAACAGCAGCAGGAACGCCAATGATGTCTGCATGCCTCCTCTAAGCGAGAGAGACAATTCAATTCAGGGGATGAAGTTTGGTGTGGGAAACATGGGCATAGCCCTGTAAGGGTACGAGGCGTGGTTGGCGCGAGGTCAGGTCCCATGACTTAGTTCAGCTAGGTGATACAGCCATGAACAAACGTGTGGATCATCTGAAAGCCATTACCTTGCAAATGGGGTAGGAGCAAAGGCCCCTCAGAACAGCCTGAAAGCCTGTCAAAAACCGTAGGTGCTCCCCCTCTGTCTGGTGTCGAGAAAACCTCAGAGTCCAAGATGGATGCAGCCTCGATACCGTTGTCACCAGAAGAAGAGGAGGAGGCTCTTCCGAGACCATCTTCTGCATGCAAGAGATGGCCTACTACCTGGTACACGCCGCCCGTGTCTGAGTCCAAGTCAAAGGAACCTGACCTGGGGCAAAAGCATCGCAAGAGAAGCTACAAATAAAGAACCAGGCCTACATCCCTGGACTTGGTAGATTGGGGGGGGTGGTGAGGGGAAAGGGGGTGCTGTAGTGAATAGAACCAGGTGGACCCCATTAACTATGAGGTTCTTGATTGGCCCAGGTTAACAACCCCAATCAGGAAAGCCTTGGCTGGCCAATATAACCCAGGGGATTAGATTCTCCCCAGTGGAAGACTGACTCTGAGCTGGCTGGCTACAGCCAGTGTACTATGCACAAGTAAATGAAGGGCAATTTGGTGTCAGGGTATGAGCCTCTGTGCAATTGTTTCACAGGTTATAGATGAAGACTGGGTTGCTTTATTAATGCAGTAAAACTAACTGTACTCCAGACATACAATCAAAAGCATCTTATTCTCAAGACACTCACAGGGTGTCCAGTCATTTTAAGTTGGTTTGGCAGCAGTTCAGAACCACAGCCAGCAACTTGTAATATTCAGTTTTCCAGAATTATAGAAGTTCTACAAAAAGGCAGAAATTAAATTATGTGCACAGATTCATCCAGTTCTACAATATGTAATGACATCTGCACGCACTGTCAACTTTTTGAACTGTAAATGCCTGTGCTGTCTTTACAATGTAATCAGCTTGTGTAAATGTGGGATGCTTAGCTTCCAATTCCTCCAGTGAAGATACTACAATACCTTCACTGTCAGGAGGTTGAATTGCAGCATTGCATGTCCTAGACACAGCTTTCACTGTAAATGTGCTCATGGGAATATGTAACAGGAATATAAATACATGTTTGACTTTAAAATAGAGACTAAATTATGTCTGAGAATTAGTAGGAACTGCAGATGCTGGAGAATCTGAGATAACAAGGTGTAGAGCTGGATGAACACAGAAATTTCTGAAGAAGGGTCTAGGCCCGAAACGTCAGCCTTCCTGCTCCTCTGATGCTGCTTGGCCTTCTGTGTTCATCCAGCTCTACACCTTGTTATCTCACTAAATTATGTCTGCTTGCCCTGGTCCAATTATTCTCCTGCCTCTGAAGATTATATTTGGTTTATGCTTTGAGGATAAGCATTAGCCAAAAACAGAAAGCGCCTGAATTATAAAAAAAATCCAATTAGTTCACAAATATCTGTCTGGGATGGGAACCTGCCATTCCTAGGCAGTCGGGTTTGCGTGCGTGGTCAATTCGTAATGTTCTCTAAAGTGGCCTGACAAGATGGTCAGTTGAGAAGCAACAAAGCAGATTAAGAGAAATCAGACCGAGATATCAGGGACAACCCAGACAGGGCATCGGGCCTCAGTTCTACTGATCACAGCATCTGCTGAGCAATGTGGACAAGTTCACAAGCGAACTCCGAACCATAGCGGCTCCGAGAATAGGTGATATACAAAGCAATTGATGTCAAGTCAGAAATGACAGAGGTGGATAATAAAGCACCTGGACTGTTTTCCCCCCCCCCTAGCCTTTTAACTAGCTCCTTGAGAACTGTCGACGTGACATCCCTCACCTTAATTGCTCTGCTCCTCTCATTCAATAAACCTATCTCTCTGAACTGACTGCACTCCGTGCTGTCTGATCCAATCCTGACTTTGTAAGCAAACCTGCATCAAGGGTGGTGCTGTTCTTGTCTGCCGTACTGACCTCTACATTGTGGAAACTGATCGCCAGCTCTACGACACCTCCTCCTATCTCCCCCAGACCATGACTCCACCATTGATGCAGGCTATTGTGTCCATGACTGTTACCAAACTCATCTCACCCGGGGATTTCATTCCCTTCCCTCTTTGCCATAACAACGAGGGAATGCCCCCTGGTTCACACTTTCCACCAGTCTCCACATCCAAACGATCATTAGCTGCTATTTCTATCTCCTCCAGTGGGATGCCACCACCAAACACATATTCCCTTCCTCTCCCTTGTCAGCTTCCCACAGGGTCCATTCCCTCCTCCTCCGCTCCTAACACCGCTACGAAACTTTCCTGTGCAATTGTAGAAGGTTAACACCTTGCCGTTTGCTTCCTCCCTCCTCATTATCCAAGGGCCCAACTTCCAGGCGAAGCAGCAATTTACCTGCACCTCACTCAGTCTAGTTTGCTGTATTCACTGCTCACAATGTGATTTCCAATACACTGGGAAACAAAACACAGACTGAGTGACTGCTCTGTGCAACATCTACGTTCTGTCTGTAAAAATGACCTTGAGCTTCTTGTTGACTGCTCTTCGACACACCAGTGTGCTCCCATGCCAACATCCCTGTCTCAGGTGCTGCAGTGTTCTAGCCAAGCTCAATGCAAGTTACAGGAGTAACACCTCGTGTTCTGCTTAGATACTTTTCAGTCATCAGGACTCAATATTGAGTTTAACAATTTCAGAGCATGATCCCACCCCCACAACACCAGCTCCTGTCATAAAATGGGTTGCTTTTAGCACAGCCAACCCACTTTCAATTACTCATTATTATTTTTCTATTTTCTCATCTTCCCTGGCTAACCATAAACCATCCCTTTGTCTGCCTATACCTACTGTCTCTTCCTCTCTCTCTCTAGTCTCTTTCTCTATCTATCCGCTCACTCAGTTTCCTCCCCAATCCCAGTCATCAGTGCAAATACCACCTTTTCCTGGCTGCTTCTAATTGTGAAGAAGGGTCACCGGACGTGAAACATTAACTCTGTTTCTCTCCATAGATGCTGTCAGACCTGTTATGTTTCTCAGCAAGTACTGTTTATGACAAAGATGCAGATGGATGAAACTGTGAATAGATTTAGACACGTGGATAGATATTTTTAAAGTGGGTGGCGAGCAAAGTATTATGCCTACAGAGAGCTTGATGCAGGATGAAAAAAAAACAGGATTTTGCATTTTGGCACGCAATGTTAACTTTTATGAGTTCGGCATCAAGAGGCCTAATAAAAAACAGGAGTCAAAGGGAATCAGGGGAAAACTCTCAGCTGGTCAGGGTCATATTCTGGCAAAAAGACGAGGTTGTGATTGTTAGAGGTCAGTCATCTCAGCTCCAGGACATCTCTGCAGGAGTTCCTGAGGGTAGTGTCCTAGGCCCAACAACCTTCAGCTACTTCATTAATGACCTTCCATCCATCATAAGTTCAGAAGGGGGTGTGTTTTCTGATGATTGCACAATGTTCAGCACCATTCGCAAGTCCTCAGACACTGAAACAATCCTTGTCAAAATGCTGCAAGACCCAGACATTTTCCAGGTTTGATCTGACAAGTCGCAAATTACATTTCTGCCACAGATGTGGTATGCAACAACCATCTCCAACAGGTGAGAGTGCAACCATCGCCCTTGACATCTAATGGCGTTACCATCACTGAATCAGAAACTGCACTGGACCAGCATTATAAGTACCATGGCTACAAAAGTAGATCAAATGCTAAGAATACCACAGCAAATAACTCACCTCCTGAGTCTCCAGTTCCTGACAACCATCTACAAGACAGAAGTGTGAGGGAATACTCCCCACTTGCCTAGATGAGTGCAGCTCCAACAACACTGAAGAAATTTGACACCATCCAGGACAAAGCATCTGCTTGATTGGTTACACATCCACAAGCATCCACTCCCTTCAATGCAGAGGAGCTGCAGTGTGTATTATCTATAAGATGCATTGTTTAATAAGTCTCCGTTGACAGCACCTTCCAAACACATGACCACTTCCATCTAGAAGGACAAAGGCAGCAAATAGTTGAAAACACCACCATCTGCAAGTTCCCTCTCAAAGTCACACGCCATCCTGACTGAGAAATATAATGCCATTCCTTCAATGTTGCTGGGTCAAAACACCGAAATCCCTGCCTAATGATGTTGTGGGTGTACCTACATCAAACAGTTGTAGCCCTTCAAAAAGGCAACTCTACACCACCTTCTAAAAGGTATTTGATAGAGTGTCACATCAAAGGTAATTATGGTAAATTAAAGTTCATATTGATGTTTTAGCATGGATGGAAGATTGGTTGGTTGACAGAAAACATAGAGTATGCATTAAGGTGTGACTTGACCGGATGTGATGAGTGGAGTCTGTATTGGAGCCTCAAACATTTTCAATTTACATTGATAACTTAGATATTGTGAATGAAGGTATGGCAGCTAAATTTGCAGGTGACACCAAGTTAGGTAGGAAAATATATTGTGAAGAAGCAAGGGCTTTCAGATGGTTATAGATAGGTCGACTGAGTGGGCAACAATCTGCCAGGTGGAAAATAATGTGAGAAAATGTGAAGCTGTTCACTTTGGTAGGAAGAATAAATAAGCAGGTTATGACTTAAGCAGATGACAATTGCAGAATTCTAAGCTGCAGACAGTTTAGATGTTCTGGTGCATGAGTCACGTATAGCATGTAATTGAAAATGTGATGTCATCCTTTATAATGAGAAAAATTGAACATAAAAGTATGGAATTATTTAGGGCATTGTTGAGATCATATTGTGTGCAGTTTTGGTCTCTTTATTTATGGATCGATCGAAATGAATTGGAGGTGGTTCAGAGGAGCTTCACCAGATTGATACTTGGAATAAGCAGGTTGTCTAATGAGGAAAGGTTGGACAGTTTGCACTTGTTTCCACTGGAGTTTAGAAGCGAGGGGTGACTTGATTGAAGCATATAAGATCCTGAATGGTCTTGACAGGTTGAATGTGGACAGGATGTTTTCTTTGATGGATCAATCCAAAACTAAGGGAAGCCAATATAAATTAGGGCTCACCCTTTCAGGACAAAAATAAGGAGATTCTTTTACTCTCAGGAAATTGTACACTTTTGAACTCTCAGTCTTCAGAAGACAGTGGAGGTGGGGTAATTGAATATTTTTAAGAGGGGTGGGTAGATTCTTGTTAGGCAAGGGAATCAAAGGTTATTTGGTGTGGATGGGAATATGGAATTCATAACACAAACAGATCAGCCATGATCTTGTTGAAGAGCAGACTGGGTTCAAGGGGTCACATTCATAGTCATAAAGTTTCCATGTTCATAACTGGGGAAGGGCATTATTGCTGGTCCAGCCAGAAAAGGCCAAAATCCACAAATGAACAAAGACAAGATGTAAAATTAACAAGGTTGGACAGGGGAATGTTAGAATTGTCATACGGAGGTGACAAAAACAAGGTTTTGTTTTCACAGCAGATGGGTTGAGGCATGGAAGCAGGCAAACATCTGAAAGAGGAGCTAGGCAATATTTGAGAAGATGTGGGATCAAAAGCTGAACATGGGGTTGAATAAGACACTGAAGTTGTAAACATCTGGTTCAAACTGAGAATGAGGTAAAGGATGAAACTGGTGGTAAGGACTGAAAATGATGCCCTTAATCTTCCCCCATGTTTAACTAACAGAAATTGAAACTCATCCAGGATCCTTTCTTTTCCCTTTCACTGAATATGACTATTTATTGCTAGATGTATTCTAGAATA
Organism: Rhincodon typus; assembly: GCF_021869965.1. Taxonomy (NCBI): domain Eukaryota; kingdom Metazoa; phylum Chordata; class Chondrichthyes; order Orectolobiformes; family Rhincodontidae; genus Rhincodon; species Rhincodon typus. Next base: position 29,034,303 of record NC_063332.1, on the reverse strand, counting down.
CACCTCCTCCCACCCACCTTCCTGCAAAAACACCATCCCCTATTCCCAATTCCTTCGCCTCCGCTGCATCTGCTCCCAGGATGAGACATTCCACTCCCGAACATCTCAGATGTCCTCGTTTTTCAAGGACCGCAACATCCCCCCGTCAGTGGTCGAGAATGCCCTCGACCGTGTCTCCCGCATTTCCCGTAACTCATCCCTCACACCCCCTCCCCGCAATAACAACCAAAACAGAATCCCCCTCATCCTCACATACCACCCCATCAACCTCTGGATCCAATGCATCATCCTCCAACACTTTCGCCATCTGCAATCCGACCCCACCACCAAAGACATTTTTCCCTCCCCACCCTTATCTGCTTTCCGGAGGGACCACTCTCTCCGGGACTCCCTTGTCAGCTCCACACTCCCCTCCAGCCCCACCACACCCGGCACTTTTCCCTGCAACCGCAGGAAGTGCTACACCTGCCCCTACACCTCCCCCCTCACCCCCATTCCAGGCTCCAAGAAGACTTTCCACATCAAGCAGATGTTCACCTGCACATCTGCTAATATGGTATACTGTATCCGCTGTTCCCATTGTGGCCTCCTTTACATCGGGGAAATCAAGCGGAGGCTTGGGGACTGCTTTACGGAACACCTATGCTCGGTTCGCACTAAACAACTGCATCTCCCAGTCGTGAACCATTTCAACTTCCCCTCCCATTTCAACTTCCCCTCTTGCATTGCCACAACGATGCCACCCAAAGGTTGCAGGAACAGCACCTCATATTCTGTTTGGGAACCCTGCAGCCCAATGGTATCAATGTGGACTTCACAAGCTTCAAAATCTCCCCTCCCCCTACTGCATCCCAAAACCAGCCCAGCTCGTCCCCGCCTCCCTAACCTGTCCTTCCTCCCACCTATCCCCTCCCCCCACCTCAACACCCAACCCCATCTCCTACCTACTAACCTCATCCCGCCCCCTTGACCTGTCCGTCCTTCCTGGACTGACCTATCCCCTCCCTAACGCCCCACCTACACTCACCCTTACTGGCTCCATCCCAGCCTCTTTGACCTGTCTGTCTCCTCTCCACCTATTTTCTCCTCTATCCATCTTCTATCCGCCTCCCCCTCTCTCCCTATTTATTTCAGAACCCCCTTCCCCTCCCCCATTTCTGAATGAGGGTCTAGGCCCGAAACGTCAGCTTTCCTGCTCCTCTGATGCTGCTTGGCCTGCTGTGTTCATCCAGCTCTACACCTTGTTATCCCAGGAAAGAATGGCAGTTTCCTTCCCTAAAGGGCATTAGTGAACTAGATAGGAATTTGTATCAATCAACATTGGTTGTCATCAAGTTAGCTTTTCTTTTTATTCCAGATTTCTACTGAATTTGATTTTCACCATCTGCCATGGTGGGATTCAAACCCATGTCCTCAGAAGCCTGGGGCTCTAGATTACTAGTGCAGTGACCTTACTGCCACACCACCACCTCCCCACATAGATCTGATCACACATCCTGATAGATGATTTACTGGTCACTTCAGCACACTTCCCACCAGAAACTGAATACTGCTCACTTTCTCAAAGTGGCTGGCTTACCAAATCTATAGGATCTCATTGATAGAGCCTAGGTGGGCATATAAATGCTCAGCTCCTCTAACTTATATAGGCCAAATGCTGGCAAATGGGACTGGATCAGTTTAGGATATGTGGTCAGCGTGGACGAGTTGGACTGAAAAGTCTGTTTCTGTGCTGTACAACTCTATTATTCTATGGCTGTCTGCTCTCTTCACCAATGTAATGGCCCATTTGAACTGACTGGCTTCCATTCCATCAATATTCAGTTTATATGAGGCCACCTGAATGACATCAGGAGCTATTCTTTTGAGGTGGATATGTCTTGGCCACCAGAGGATCCATCATGCGTCATAACTGAAGACAGCAGTGTGGAATTGAAGTAATGCAGCTCAAAGAAATTATGATGAGACACATGTCTCTACAGGGATAGTAAAGGGGCATACAAATAAGCGTGATGAAACAAGGATTTGACTTGGCTGATATGTGTTTAGCATGCTGAAATACAACCCTAGAATGGACTCAAAGGAGTTAGTATTAGGGCAAAGCAAACAGCACAGGACAGGAATCACTGGAGCAGGTACCAGTAGTGTTACGAAGGTATGAGTTGTGTTCTACTACAGCAGTAGCAAGGGAATAAACCAAGGCAATATAAATAGCAATCTACTTCACTGAAACTTAGATACCTCCCACCAGACCACGCATTACTATAATACTGACCACAGCAGACTTCTGCTCCAAACCCAAATGATATCATGAACCTGCACTATATCTAAAGCACCTGCATTCATCAACTGCTATCCAAAGATAAAGAACACTATACAGTAATTCAAATTTAACAAATGTTTCAACACCAAGTTGTTCATGGTGATGTCAGTGTTGTTTTCCCTAGTACTTCTGCT
>NC_063332.1:29016346-29031346 GCF_021869965.1 Rhincodon typus | reverse complement strand
CTGCATGATCCCACAACTCCAGTCTGTCCTGCTCCAACAACTATCTGGACATCGGAATATCCAGGCCAAAAGTTTTCACACTGCTAATCTTATTACAAAAATCCTTGTTATACCTTGGTTGAACTACAATAATTTTTAACAACACACTATGTTCAGAATTAATGCTAAACAATTCCATTGAACATGAAAATCTTAACTAATATTTGTGAAATGATAATTTTTGTCTTAAAAGATTTTTAAAATGTGGAATTCATTATAACTATTTGTTAATGATATTTTAGGCTCTGTATTAATCCGGTCAACATTGTTTAGTCTGCTGATTGAAAGTGTAACTTAAAAGTGAAGTATAATCACTGCGTTTAATCCCTGGTTTGCTGTCAGTGAGAATACTTCAGTGTGATTAGCTGCTTATCCAGCTTGCTAACACCATTGCTGTTGGATATCTGGAAATCCCTTTACTATGGTGCCAGGTTCAAACTGCTGTCGGGCAAGGGGAAATCCATGACACAGAGATCACTAGATCTTTGAGGCTTTGAGGTCAGTGTTTCTTCAGCTGCTGAGTGCAAAATCTAGCCCATGGTTTCAGGTTTCTCCCCACTACCCTGAACTTCATTTGCCAATGCAAGAATATAAAGGTGAACATATCCTAATCACCATTTCTATGAAGTGAAGCTGCTGTCAGAAATGAATGAATTTCCATTTATATTCAGGAGCAGCCAGTAGAAACTGAGAAGAGACGTGTATTGGAAAGTATCAATACATCATGATATCTTTTAATTGTTTGTGCAGTGAAATAACATACAGCAAAATAACACATTTCCAAATTTTCCCAAAATCCTAACATTGTAAGATTTGGGGTTAATTTTAACTTGAGTTGCAGCACTGTGTTGGTGAAAAGAAGTGGTTAGAAGGAGAAATTTACAAAGTGGACATAACATACACACAAAAAAATGCTGCAAACTCTCAGCAGGTCAGATAGCATCTGTGGCAAGAGAAGTCGTATTAACATTTCAAGGAGATGAATTTTCAGATTTTCAGCATATGTCTTGATGCGTTTACCCTAACTGAAATACTTCGGTCAGTTTAAGAATATATTCCAAACTATGGGCTCAAAGAGAAAGAGTAACCCTGTTTGGTCGCCTGGTTCTTCTCCCTCACCCTTCTCCCTCCTCCCTTGCTGCCCATCCAACAAAAGCAAGTTTGATCACAACTTTTTAATTTGCTGATGTACTGTTCATTTTTGCATTTTAAGAATCTCAGATTTGAGTTGAACCGTGCCTCAGTGACCATCTACGTGCTGCACCACAGGTACCTGTAAACGAATCCGCTTACCCTGACTTTCTGTCTGCATGCAGCGTGACACGGTCACTTCAACAAGTTGGAAAACTTGTTAATGAAATAATTCTTGGCTGGGAGTGAGCTATTCTCTTGCCAAGCAACAATATAAAGGGTCAGCACGTTGCAGCTCCCCACCCACACCCTCTTCCTTCCATTGTGAAAGGGATGTGTGGCTGAGGTGCGTCACGGCTCCAGGCTCCACTCAGCATTTCTAGTGAAGTCCGCAGGGGTCACCAGTCAGAGACAGCATTGGGCTTTGTTTCAGATAGAGCCATTCCCTTGAGAATTACTGCAGCCAGTAACAACTGCTGTCTACAACTCTGAGAGCAAAATTGGTATTTATACATTTAGAAGATATGTTTATTCATTTACCTACTTAGCATGCATTTCCTGTGGAGTTTCAGTAATGCCTTGTATATCCGTTCAGTCATTGGTCTGCTTTTTAACATGCAGAGTATCTTTCTAAAACAATTTAAACTACATATTAATTAATACACCATGTAGAGAATTTTGTAAGTTTTGAGATATTTGAATATTACACTAAGGTCAGTATTTCAGAGAATGCTGCTTTCAATTAATTGCTTTCAGAATGTTTGACTTCTTGAAACCTTTTACTGAAGAGTTCATTTGCCAGTATTTATCCAAGGACTTGTAAATCCCAAGTGTTATCTTGTTTAAATGCATATAATGATGTCACTTGTGGTTTATTTTTGTTGTTTTGTTTTGAATATATGACAATACCTACACACAGTGATTGGCAATATATATGCAGACTATACCAACATGGAGGAGAGGGGAATGTTGGTATCACAGTTGACTCTGGATTTGTCATTATCCAGAATCTACATGTGCGCACATCTTGGCAGGGTTTCTAGAAAAAGGGTCTGGACCCTTCTTCAGAAATGTGGGAGGGGAAGGGGAATTTTCTGAGAAGTCACTATGTGACATAATTTTTTTGTATTCTGTACTGCTAATATTTGAGCCATTCTGCAAAGGGAACCCAGGATTCAAATTTGCGTATCATTGTTTAAGAGGTGGGGAATGCTACCTGTTACGAGGCACCCAGCTTCCATGTGTCATATGTTCATGATGCTTTTACTTTGGCTTCAGTTGTGTTGGCATCACAGACTTGCCTCTGTATTCCACGATTACAAATATCGGCAGTGCTAGCTGAACCAGACCTGATGTGCTGATATGGCAATCATGTGAAAGTTCACCAACTGAAACATTCACCCTATTTCTTTCTGCACAGATACTGCCAGAACTACTGAGCTATTTCCAGCATTTTCTGTTTTTATTCCATGTGTCATGGTTATATCTGGTTCATTTCACAAGATTTTGATTAAATGTTCAAGTAGCTCCATCATATAACACTGTATGTAATTTGTGTTGTTTCTGTCAAAATTCCAATTTTTAGAGCCTTCCTTTTAGTTTATTCAATGCGGGTTTAATCCTCATGCGTGAATGTTGTAACCCATCTTACATTCTGATACAAAATCAGAAATTGCTGGAGGAGCTCCCAAGGTCTGACAGCATCTGTGGAGACAAAGCGGAGCTAATGTTTTGGGTCCGGTGACCCTTCAGAACGAGTCAGAAAGTTTTGATATCCTTCCTATAATATAAAGCCTATGTGCCCTGATTTTATTAAGGTATTGTATAAGCTCATCGCTGTCATCTGTATTTATCATTAATACTTACTTTTTGTAATGAAAAATAGAATTCCATTACTTTTAAGTTTGAATTTGAGGTGCTGCCTATAATATGCCACACATTTGTCCATTCACCATACCAAACCTTATTTCATTCTGAACATAATTACTATTGTTTCTTCTTGCCAAGATGCAACACTTAATTGACGTTGAATTCCATCTTCTACTTCTCAGCCTGCTCCCACATTCTCGTTACTATCCTTATGTGGCTTCTTTAGACCTTCTAAATAAAGAAAGACAATCATAAACAGTAGACCTTGTCTGCCTTTATCCAAATCATTGATGCTGAAATCAGTGAACAGAAGTATACCAGACATGTCTATACACTCTCAAGCAGTCTGGGAAAGTCACAGAATCACAGATGTGTTCCAGTGAAAGAGGCCATTTGGCCCATCATGCCTGTGTTGGCTCATTAAGTGAGCATCATTACTTAGTGCCAATCTCTTGCGTGTTATTTTTATCCAGATAATCCTAACCCTAACACCTCAATACTGTCTTGAATGCCTCAACTGAACTTGCTTCCATCACATTTCCAGGCACTGCATCCCATACCCTAACTACTCACTGAGTGGAAAGGTTTTCTTCACCTTTGCTTCTTTTGATTGATTGATTGATTTATTGTCATGTGCACGGAAATACAGTGAAAAGTTTTGTTTACAAGTTGTACAGGCAGATCACAACGTTAGCTTCCATGATGGTCTGGGCTGTGCATACCACCTTCTGTAGTTTCTTACGGTCCTGGGCAGAGCAGTTGCCATACTAGGCCGTTACGCACCCAGACAGTATGCTTTCAATGGTGCATCTGAAGAAGTTGGTGAAGGACCTTATGGACATGCCAAATTTCCTGAGCTGCCTGAGGAAGAAGAGGCATTGTTGTGCCTTCTTGATTGTTGCCTTTACATGGCCTTTTATGAAAGAGAACAGTTGGTCCCTACTGCCTCTGTCCAGTCCATGATTTTGAAAACCCTTACTAGATCTCCTCAACTTTTTTCTGTGCAAGGAGAACAACCCCAACTTCTACAATCTATCCTCATAACTGAAGTTCCTCATCAGTGGAACCATCCTTGTAAATCACTTCTGCGCTCACTCCAATGCGTTCATGTCCTTCCTGTAATGTGGCACCCAGATCCCTCCAGCTGAGTTCTAACAAACATTGCTTTCTATTTCTTTTTCTAAAGTCCATGTACGATCTATCCATTGCGTTTCCCACGTCTGTCTTCTCCTCAGAACATTCTGAGGCTCTGTCAAGCATGATTATCCCTTTTGGAATTGCTGGTGGCTAATTGTAACTATTTTCCCTTTATCCAGATAGGTGGTAATTTGATTTTTAATTAAAGGCTGAAGTTTGCCTTCCACATATGTTAAACCAGCTAAGTCTGTAATTACTCAGGTTGACTCAGACTTTTTTTTGACATTGGCCATTTTCCAGTGCCCTGCAATATAATTTCTAGGACCTTGCAATTTCTTTGCTCATCTCCTTTGAGTCCATAGGATGCAACCCATCAAACTCTGGGGCTTTTTTTCCTTCAGTTTAACTACCATATCTAAAATATTTCCTTTTGCCCATCATTAAACAATCAATCTCAGTGTTTAAGGATTCCTTTCTATTATCACTGTCCTTGTTTAAAAAAAAATGCAAAGTGCTTACTCTCATCTTGGTGTTTATGGAACCTTGCTTTGCACAAATTTATTTCACTGTCTTACAATAGTATTTATATATTGTTTGCTGTAAAGCTCTTTAGGATGTCCTGAAGTTGTGAAAGGCAATATATATAATTCAAATTCTTTCTTTTAATTAACTCCACTATTCATTAATCACCAACAAACTGAAAGTCCTTTCCCTTGGGATCTATGTCACTATAATCATGCTTGACAGAGCCTCAGAATATTCTGAGGAGAAGACAGACGTGGGAAATGCAAAGGATGGATTGTACATGGACTTCAGAAAAAGAAATAGAAAGCAATGTTTGTTAGAACTTAGCTGGAGGGGATCGGGGTGCCACATTATAGGAAGGACATGAACGCATTGGAGTGAGTGCAGAAGTGAATAGTTCCACTGATGAGGTTATAAATACTATATAGTTATAAATATATCAGGTGCTCCTTTTGATGTTTTCTTAAATTGCTTTCCTCATTGGTGGTTAAATGCTACTTTTCACTCATTTTCTCCATTGACATGTTTTTTTCTGTAATCCCCTTAGGACCTCTTCAATTTTCCTTGGTTTCTCTTACATACATGCTGGTCCCTCACTCTGTCTGTCCTGACCCCTCTCACTGACATAATTCCACTCTCACTTGCAATCTGTAGATCTCCAGAGACGAACATCTCTTCCTGCTACTTGCTCATTATTTGGTATTGTGTTGCCATAGTCCTACCAGACCATAGGGCTGCTTTCTCATGATTGAGAGACGTCTGGTGGAGTTTTAACCTGAGGGCCACCAAACCTCAGGCAAGGGGAAGTAGTTGAGAAGGAGAGTCCTCCATTATAACCTTAACCGGTGCAGGAGTTGATCCCACGCTGTCGGCATCACAGTGCATTGCAAACCAACCGTCTAGCCAACTGATCTAAACTGACCCCCATACCTGTTTAAACATCAGCTGCTCAAATGAGAGCATCTGTCCCCAGAATGGGCACCTAGTTCGAAGAGGGAGTTGATTCTGCATTCTTCTACTCCTTAATGCTGCAGTGTTCTGTACCACCATGAGGCCCAGTCTTATGCTAAATTTCTGATTTCTAGGACAGTCTGTGGTGTAGTGTATTTTATGGTAGGAAAAGTGAATCAAGATTACGGAAGTCAGAATTATTTTCTTTGTATTATGAAAATGCATTCAGTGCAACCAGCTAATACATGGTTTGGACAAGGTCATTCGCATTCTGCGTGGGAATGCAGGAGGAGGAAGCAAGAGAAGCCAGGTTATTAGAACGAAACAAGTATCAAAGGGTTGGTGTAAAAATTATAGCTAGTTTGGAGCCAATAAGTCTACATAAGAATGGACTGTATTTGATGTTAGATTGTGTGCCCCATGATACAAATATCACATGACAATAATCTTGATTGGCTGCTGAGAACTCACTTGTCTTGTTTTAGTATTTTGCAGACATCAGTGGATATCCTGTCATGATAAGTGTTTAGACATCTAGCTTGTTTATACCTTTCATCAATAGGAAAAATAAGGAAGAAAACAAGTTGATTTTTGTTCTGGTTTCTGAAACAGCATGATTTTGTTTTTTTTTCTATTCCTTTCATGGAATACCAACAACATGGTCAAAGCCAGAAATTATTGCCCATACTTAATTTATCTTGAAATCAGGGCCCGGTTCAGAGTCCCCCACATTGCTGTGGGTCTGGAGTACCAGGTAAGAACAACAGATTACCTTCCCTAAAGAATGATCGTGAGATTTTCACGGCAATCAGTGGTAGTGTCAGTGTACTATTGGTGAGATTAGCTCTCAGTTGCACTAATTAAGTTAAATTCCACAAGATGCCATGGAGTTGGATCATGTGCCCCTAGGGCATTTGCCTGGACTTCTGCATTGTTACCACTATCCAACATTACCACTACCCCACGATCTCCTCAAGAGGTCTGGCACTCCTTATCATGTTGATGTCCTCTTAACAAAATTAGTTCAGAACAATTCCTTACCATGCTGGTCATTAGCTCAGCAATTTAAGCTGTTAATACCAGTTGAAGTGGGCATGTACCCAGCCAATTTTGTGCTGTCTCATAATCATTAGCTGCCTGTTATGTTTCATTGCAGCAGTCAATATATTCAGTGAAATAGCAGCCACGTGAAGCGTATTATTATCATGCCAATTTCACATCACATTCTAACCCATGTTTTACTGAAAATCCCTGGTGATTGCAGTGTTGTGGAAGTCGGCTGTGGGATGTTTCAAAGAAAAAGGGCAGGAGAGTGAGCTTGTTTGTTTCTGGAACTCAAATGTAACTCATTGGCAGTCATCCCCAACTTCTACAAGGGTTAAAGGAAGGCTGTTTGCTGAAGCAGTTCCTTCACAGTGACAATAGTATTTCCTTAATAATGTATGTGCGTTACTGCAGTATCCTCTGTGTAGGAAATGGAGCTAATAATAGAGCTTTAGTCTGAAGACTAAGGGTCCGGAATCTCTGGAATTGAAATTAACATTTTTTTCCTGGTTGTTTATGACCTATTCTGGGGGTTTTCTCTTTTGCTCTTGCTCATTGTCACACATATTCCCTCTAGCCCCAGATCTTACTGTTGATATTTTTCTCTCTCATTCCCTCATTCCTTTGGTAATTTATTTTACCCACCCCTTTTTTTCTCTGTCTCTTCTCTCTCCACCTTTCTCTCTCTTCCCACACTTTTTTCTCTCTTTCCCTCTCTTCCTCCATTTTCTTCCCTCTCCCTTCTATCCCCATCTCTTTCCCTGTTCTACCTCCCACTATTTCTTTCCCTCTTCCTCCCCCAGTTCTTTCCCTCTTACCACCATTTCTCTCACCCTTCCCCCTCCCTTTCTCTCATCCTTCTCCCTCCCTTTTCTCTCATCCTTCTCCTTCCCTTATCTCTCACTCTTCCCCTTCCCTTTTCTCTCACTGTTCCTCCCCCTTGGTTTTTCTCTCCTTCCATTTTTCTCTCTCTCTCTTTCACTTTCTCTCCCTTTCCCCTACTTTTATCTCTCTCCTCCCTCCCCCCACCGTTTCTCTCACTGTAATTCACATTCTCTCTCACTGCCTTTGCTTGACCCCATTTCTCTTTTTCTCGTCTGAATTCAATGTGAGAAAGAGGCAACACTGCATTCTGTCAGCACAAACGTGTTACTTCTCAAAAATCAAAAATTACAATTGCTCCATGGCAGAGCCTACGAATCACAGCATCATAGACATGTTTCCACTGTCTCCATTGTGGTGTAAAGTCTGTCCTGTTGGCCCATCAGCCCTGGGTATGAGGATTTGACTGGCTAGTCACAGTATTGGAACACTGCAAATGATAAGAAACCTGGCAGAGGTGCTTTCCATCAATAATATATCCTTTTGTTGGTTGGGACCAGAGGAAACACATTCCAGATCATGACAGATACAAAGAAAAACTTGGAATTTGGAGCTATATTTATTATAACAAAGAAGGTTAAAGGCTGATTTGATACAGTTGTTTAAAAATCAAAGTAGGATCCGACAGTGGATAGTGAAAAACTGTTTTCAATGGTTGACGGGTACAGAATGAGAGGATTTGGACCTAAAGTTTAATGGAGGATGAGTTAGGATTGAGAAATAGGAAAATACTTTTTTCAGTATGGAAGATTTTGAGCATGTCTGATGAGTTAGTGACTGAAAGAGCTGGGTGGTGTCAGTATTTGAGAATGGTTAGAAACATGGTTGGTGAAGAGGGAGTATAGGAACAGAGAATGCACGTGGAATGATTACAGTGATTTTACGTGGAGAAAATGGACTGGTTGTACCAAATGGAGTTGCCATGAGGTAATTTTCAGGTAATTCTGTGGATGTGTTGAGATGAGAGCCTCGGATATGAGCTGTCAGATCCCAGTGACTTGTCTAAGGTTTGACTAAAGCATTTAGTCCATTTCTACTTGAATAGTAAATTCAACACTTTGTGCAAATGTAACTGTAATAGTTCAATATTTCCCAATATCCAGCTGCACTGAAAACTGAGTCTTTATTTAATGCTTTTATCATATCTAGATTTACATATTCACCTTTTTTCTGTGAAGTGAAGTGAATGAACCAAGAAATAGTGAACAGGTGAGCATAAGTTTTTGTTTTGAAAAATGGAAGATAGTTTAAGGAATGGAAGACTTGAGAGAGGTAGGCTGCTTTGAAAATTTAAGACCCTGGAAAAAATCTGAGTGCAGTAATCTCGAACATGGTAAAGATATAGTAGGAAGAACGTGTGGAATGGTGTACTTGGAAAATTACTCTGAAGAGCCTGCATCATCAAATGGGGTGCAGTTGGGGAGCATGGGGAGTTGTTGGTCAATTGGACTAAATGTTAAATCCTGGATAGTCAGGCAATCATTGAAATATTAATTGTGTCCAAGTGTGAAGCTTGGTTTAGATGTCTGTTACCTGGAAGGCAACTTTGCATAAACAGAAATAAATGGTATGAAGTTGTTTGTACTGAAGATCTTTGGACTCCAATCTTGCAGCAAAACTGTTGAGTTTACATTGTGCTTCTAGCTCTCCTTTCCTAAGTCACCGATATCCAGTTTCTCACCTGATCAGCCATTTTCGATTGTGAGCCCTGGCAATGAGTGTTTACAAGATGTTTGACTATATAGGAGTGTCACTGTTGTGTCCGGTCCTGTGTGAACCAGTGTCCATGTACATGTTCCTTCAAGCAGAAATCACTAGGTTATATGAGTAACAGTAACGGTTTCCGTTTACTAGCACAGAACCTTCAATATTTCCTTACATGATCTTTGTGTCAAATTTTGTTTAATAATGCTCCTGTGAAGCAACTTGAAATGTTTTACAGCTTTAAAAGTGCTGTGTAAATACAAGTTCTTGATGTTGCATCCATTGAAGCACTGGGGAGAAGATGCCTGTATTTATTTCAGTATTACAGTATAACTCCTGCAAATGTATAGTTCCAACACTGTCAAGTAATAATTTCCTTTTCCTAGCAATGTTCAGGTAATCCAAAGCAGCTAAATTTTGCAGACCTCAGCCACAATTTTACTCGTCATCATACCTGTTCAGCTGTATTGCGGTGTAGCCTAGGAGAAAATTCAAATCTTCAAATGCTTAAAACTTAAGTGAGGAGTTTTATAATGAATCTGTTATTATTGAACTATGTGAAGCATTTAAGGGATAGCTAGATAAATATATTAGGGTGAAAGTAATATAGAATAGTAAAAGAGAATATAGTAAGAAGAGGTTCACGTGGAGCATAAATACGGAAATAGACTTTGAGTTAAATGTTCTGTTTCTGTGCTCAAAACTTTACTTAATCCTATGGAAAAAGCTTAACCTAAATACAAAGTTATGACCTCCATCGTAAAACAGGAATGCAGTGCAAGCTTTAAAGAAACCTTCCAAGAAAGCTCATAATGCAGAGAACAAGGTGAAATTATTAACTTGGTAGTGTTCGGAAGGAAATATTTTGCAGACATGCTTCCTCTAATTGTTCAGTGTCGGTTCCGCAGTATGTGAATTGTCTCCATAGGGTTTTCTCTTGATATTGATGTGATCTAGGCTGCAGAATGCAAGACTGAAGAGGTTTGGGAATCGTGACCTTGTTTCCAAACAATCAAGAGCGTCCGCTTTAATGCTGCTTTCTTTGCCAGTGCATACGAGCCCATTCGCATGTCATTCAGAGAACACTGTTGCCTTACTTCCTGAAATAATCGCTGCAGTGAGGAGTTAAGAGCATACAAAATTTGAGGAGGCGTAGGTCACATGGCTCTTTGAGCCTATCCCACTATTCAATGGGATAGTTGCTGATCTTTAACCTTGACTTCACCTTCTGACCCAACTCCTACACCCTAAGTTCGAAACTGAGCACCTGAAGAGCTCTGGAGCAGAGAATTCCAAAGAAAGGGGGAGTGATATTTATCTTATTATGAGTTTTAAAGCAATACCAATCTAATGGATTAGGACCCAGAACACAAAATTGCTTAGAATTTGACAGTGAACCAGATGTTTTGCAAATGCAAATCATCATGCAACTTAACATGAGACATCACACTGAGGACAATCTTCTTTTGATGCTAAGAGTCAGTCATTTTGTATTCCATTTATTTGCCCAGAGTGACGTCAGTATGTTCCAGTGATATACAGGCTGTATAGGTCTCTTACAATAATGTATAAATATTTCAACTCAGCCTTGCTTTCTTCATTTAATCATTGTTAGGTAAAGGTGTGCTTGAATTTTTTTTTTGTCGCTGAACGCCATCATACTATGTGTTTTACAGAAAGCTTTGTAAAGTCAGTACAGTGCTTTATCTTGACTGTATCTTCACAGAGGCCCTTTATTTACATACGCATAGTACTTGACACTGGTCCAGCTTCCTCAGAGTCAGCTCTTAGAGTGAACAGAACCTCTGACACTTCTGTTTATATCTTTCAGCCAGGGCTCCCTGATTGGACCACATTAACAGCCCCAATCAGGGAACTCATATTCTATAAGGTTCACCTGGCTGACCTCATTACAAAGCTTTGAATGTAGGGTGCAAGAGCAGAATAAGGCATCCAGCCTAATGAGTCTGCTGCATGATGCAGTAAGTTCACTCTTCTGTCTTTTCCCCATAATCCTTGGTTCCCTTACTGATTAAAAATCTGTTTCAGTCTTGAATATGTTTAACAACCCAGCCTTGTCAGCCCTACTGTGGTAAAGAATTCCACAGATTCACTAAACTCAGAGAAGAAATTCCTCCTCATCACTGTCTTAAATGTGCAAACCCCTATTTTGAGATAATGTCCTCTGGTCCTAAACTCTGCCACAAAAGGGGAAACTACTTTTCCACATCCCTGTCAAGCCCCCTAAGAATCTTTTATATTTCAGGAAGATTGACTCTCATTCTTTTAAATTCCAAGAAGTACACGCCCAAACTAGTCAACCTCTCCTCTTAAGACAGTCCCTCCGTACCTGATATTAGCCTGGTGAACCTTCTGTAGATTTGAACCCAAACCTTCTGGCCCAAGGGTAGGGTCACTACCACTGCACCACAAGAGGCTGTTTGCAGTCTGTATTTATTCTCTACACATGTCCACCTTTAACAAGCAGACTTTTTTTGGTTTCTTCCAGGTATATCAGCCGTTGTCTAATGAAGCTGAAATCGCACAAACTAAAAAACTATTCCGGAGGCGACGGAACGACCGGAGGTGAGTCTTGTACCACTGGCCGTCATGGCAACTTGTGCTGGGTTAGAAACTCACTCATCTTGTAGGTTTGACAGTTTTATTTCTTCAATTTTTTTTTTTAAAAAGACCTTTAATTGGAACCAATTCCATAGTAATGCTACCTATGTTATCCCAGTTAAGCTGAAAACGTTAGCTTTTTTTAAAACATCATGTGCTGATTCTGGTTAGTATATCAAATATTTTACAATTTAGCTTGCTTTCCCAAGGAGCAGTTCTTTTTGTTTGTGGTTTTATTCTGTGCCATTTTCATGGTCATTTTTGTTTTGTGCATAAGAATGTGAAGGGTTTTTGTAGGAAAATTAAACAACACATCCCTTTCAGGGAACTAGTAAGTCACCTGTCCCAACAATGCTCCCAAGAACTGGGTTGAGACTGAATATAGCTCATATTACAATCCATGCAATAGGATAAGGAGGCCCATGCTGCAGCTGTCAATGAAGACAAGAAGGAGAAAATGGGGGAAAAAAAACCAGCAATCACCTGCTTCCAGTCATTCCCACATCTGGTCCCTGTACAAGCTGGAGCTTTTATTTTGTAACTTACTTAATTGTTTTCTTTCCCCCCCAGTAATCTTGCTGCATTGCACCATGACTGGTGGAGAGGGTAGTCTGTGCACCTGCTCCTAGGCCTCTTCCAATACTGGTCTGAAGCCAGCAGCTGGAAGGTGAGTGAGGGTGTTCTTGGGGTGACTTCCTCTGATTTGTTCCTCCTCTGTTCCTCCGTAGGAAGTATCCCTGGCCTCCACGTAGTGCCAACCCTCCCCTGGAGGTGAACGAATTTCCATACTGCTGTTCCTTGGTACGTTGTGCACCTTGGCACAATTGTTTGTAGAAGAACTCGAGCCTTACAGCTGGTAGGAAATATTCCCCCTTTTTTTCTTCCTGTTCCCATTCCCTGATGATGTGACTTGAGATTTGGTCACGAATCAATCATTTGAGTGATCTATTTAACTGTCAAACTTGCAAGAGGAGATAGTGCGAAATATTTGGATCTTTCCAACATATAAGACACTAACAGGTAGAATTTCGTATTTAAAAAATGCTTTGCATCACCTCTGTAGCTTGGAGCTGTTCAGTGCCACCTTTTACCTTTCCCTATCTTTCCTTGCACATCAACTTTCCCTTTGTCACAATAACCCAAGTTTAAATGTTTCATAATCTTTCTGCTTCATATTATTTGGAACTTTACCGTTTAGATAAACTATTGTGAATTGTAGTGCATTATATTTTGTTGACCATATCTATTTAGTGTTGTTGTTAAGTGCTTTATTGCAAGGAAATCGCTCAGGTATGTTATTTTTGTTTGAACACATCAATGTATAGAATTTTAGAATAGTTAGAACACAGACAGAGACAATTTAGTGTTTATACCAGCTTACTGCAAGACCAAGTCATTTCATCCCCCTCCCTTGCCTCTTCCCTGTCATCCTGCACATTTGTGATTCATTTTGAAAATAATTGCAATGTTTCCTTTGCTTTTGTTGCCAGTTTGCACTGTGCGACTGGGACTTGTGACTAGCAACTATGACCAAAATAAAAGGAGCTGAGCTCTATTCCATGATGGAATCAGCAAACCTGCCCTTGCAAAATGGTGATCTGTTGTTAAATATGGAGAAGATGCTTTTTTATTTCTCATGAAATTATTTTTTCAGAGCTTTATTTTATTGGAACAGTGCAGGGAGGTTGAAGAAAGATACAGACAGGCTGAGCCAGAAACTGTGGAAGATAACGTAGTGCGTGTAAAGGAATAAAGCATTACCCACACTAATCTTTTCCTGTTACTTTGTGAATAATGCTGCTGCCTATTATTCCTCCACTTGTTTGTTATTAGAGAGAATTGTATTTCATTTGACATTAGGAAGAAAACAAATTAATTTTCTAAGCTTTAAACCAAACAGTTTTGCCAACTGTCAGCAGTTTCTAGACAAACAGAATTGAGTGACCAAAAGCTTACAAAATATTTAGTCCATTCATTGAAAGATTTGTGTAATTGTTCAAGCTGTAAAAACGAGCAGTCACAATTTCTGGTTAGTTATTTGCATGTATATTAACTGCTGGCTTATGATTTGTTCATTTTTAAATAGACATTTGAGGCTAAAGGCTCTGCCTCAGGACCAGGAAAATTAATTTACATATCCTCCTTTTATTTTGTTTACAAATGGGATGTGCACATTGCTGTGTGTCAGAATGTTTCATTCATCCGTAGTAGCCCTTCAGAAGCTGATGGTAAGCTGCTTTCTTGAGTCCACTTGGTGTATTTATATTCACAATGCTGTTAGTGAGGGAGTTCCAGGATTTTGACCCAGCAATACCAAAGGAACAGTGATATATTTCTAAGTCAGAATGGTTAGTGGCTTGGAGGGTAACTTCTAGGTGATGGTGTTCCCATGTATCTGCTTCCGTTGCCCTTTTAGATGGTAGTGGTTGAGAGTTTCGAGGCGTATGTGCCATCTAAGGGCCTTGAGTATTGTTGGAGCTGCGCCTATCCAGGCAAATGGGGAGTATTCCATCACACTCCTAACTTGTGCCTTGTGGATAGCTTTTGGGAGTCAGGAGGTAAGTTACTCACCGCAGTATTCCTAACCTCTGACCGCTGTTATAGCCACTGTGTTTATGTGGCGAGTCCAGCTAAGTTTCTGGTCAATGATAACTCCCAAGATAACAAGGTGCAGGGCTGGATGAACACAGCAGGCCAAGCAGCATCATAGGAGCAGAGAGGCTGACGTTTCGGGCCTAGACCCTTCATCAGAAAAGGGGGAGGGGAAGGGGGTTTTGAAATAAATAGGGAGAGAGTGGGAGGCGGATAGAAGAGGGATAGAGGAGAGGATAGGTGGAGAGGAAACAAACAGGTCGAAGAGGCGGGGATGGGGCCAGGAAAGGTGAGTGTAGGTAGGGAGTTAGGAAGGGGATAGGTCAGTCCAGGGAGGACGGACAGGTCAAGGGGGCGGGATGAGGTTGGTCGGTAGGAGATGGAGGTGCGGCTTGGGGTGGGAGGAGGGGATAGGTGGGAGGAAGAACAGGTTAGGGAGGCAGGGACGAGTTGGACTGGTTTTGGGATGCGGTGGGGGGAGGGGAGATTTTGAAACTTGTGAAA
>NC_063332.1:28978528-29015846 GCF_021869965.1 Rhincodon typus | reverse complement strand
ATATGGCTTGATTTTCTGGGTGTGTAGTATGCTATGCAGTTCGAGGTGTGCAGTGCTATATAGTATCCCAAATGTGTAGTATATTGCAGTATTCTAGAGATTGTGGCATTGAAACTGCACAGCGTAACTTGGTATTCTAAGTGTGCAGCATATTATTATGTTTTCAGTGTGGTATTGTAGATAGGCATATTTATATTCTAGACATTACATTATAGGGTGGTACTCTGTACTGTGTTATGATGTTGTATGCTTCATCCACTATAGTTACAGAAAGCTCCTGCTTTGCATGTGGTGTGTTGTCCTTAGCAATTTGGGAGGCAGTTTTGCTGGGAGGATGTCAGGATTTATGCATTCCTGATGCTGATTTCTAGCACTGTCATCTTGTGATATCAAATGGGATAAAACCAGGAAGGCAATGGCTTGGACAGACAAAATGACCAATCCCTAAACTAACCAGTGCTACTGAAGAAAGCCAAATTGATTTGTTAGTTTCATCTTTCAAACTTTTGTAAGCTGCAACTATGTCATTATAGCAGCAGCTGATATTAAATTGCAAATCCACAAGCATTACAGGCCTGGGGCAAGGTCTATGTTTTCTGCAGAGCTTTAAGTATCTCGTTCAGGTCTGGACTATAGTTATGTGTTTCGGCTCCTGAGAGGTGAAGTTGAATCTTTGGATTCCTGTTATGTGGCTTTGACTGGTAGAAGAGTATTTCTCGAAGGTTGTTTGTGAAACTTGGACTTGGCTTTACATCAGATTTTGGCGATGATATATGTCAGTGGAGATTAAATCCCTCTGATTTTAAAGGGACAGTGATGTACTTCATGAAATGTTTCTCATGTCTACAATCCAATGACTGCAATTTATCATGTGGTGAACTATAGTGGGAGTTTGACAGAGGTGGATGTGGGGACGCAGGATTAGCTGTTGTCCTCTGTGTTTACATTGTGTTAATGCATCAACAGACTCAGTCAATTGTGTATCAACTTTAGGAATCATAGTTGAGTCTCACACCAAGTGTTTGACTAATTTTCGGTTTGTGGGAAGATTTTTAAAAGTCTAACACTAAATGAACCATCTGACAATAGGGAATGTATGAACACACAAAGATGAATCTTTCCTCAAGCCAGTGATTCTCTCTCTCTCTCTATGTGCCTTTTTGTCTCTCTCTCTCTCTCTCTCAAATAAAGTGTTATGAGTTGATATTTCAGTGACTAACATTCTGGTCAGGATCCAACAAGTTAATTTTAGACTGTGGTGCTACATTATAGGAAGTTGTTGGAACTCAAAGTAACAATCAGACCCACTTACTGCTGTTAACCTGCATAAGACAGCCCTGATTCAGAAGAACTGTGTCAAGTCTGTTGTTTGGAGTTTGTGGAAGTGGGCATGCAGAATTTTCAGAGCTCCATACAGTTGAAATGAGGATGATATTTTGTTGTATGTAAGTTGTGTCTGGAGTGGCTATTTTGAGCTGTATATCATGAAGGTGAATTGTTGATAATTGCAGATCTTGTTGCTGTAATTAATTGAGTCACTGAATGAATGGACAGTGTAGCTTTCAAGAGCGCTGATTCAAGTCATCCTGCAAGATTTGTAAACAGTGGATTGGTACCAATAATCACAATAATCCTGGCGCTGAAATGGAGACTGGGACTTAGGCTGTGTGTCTATTCAGCGAGGGCAATCTCTGTCAACAGGGATGTTGAAATTGAGTTAGTAATGGCAAATGGATATGCCAGGAGTCAGAATAGACATTTTATCAACACTTCACTTGAAACTGGTCCCTCTGTGACTGGATATTTGAAAACAAAATTAGCACATCTTGTTAATCTGTTCTTTATCCTTAAAATTTGTCACACAGAGCCCAAGTAAATCAGCACAATTAATTGCAACTTCAATTTCAAACAACAATGATTCCTGATTTTAGCGAGGAAAACAAACTAGTGTAGTCTGAGTGGGGAGAAGATTTGGACTACTTGGGTGTTCCCTTGTTATTCACTTGGCAAAGGAACTTGGAAAGGTGATAAGCCGCATGCAGCAATATGTTTATAGAATGAAAGGGAAGTCACAGCACGGAAAGAGGCCATTCAGTCAATCAGTGCCCAGCAATATCCCATTGCAATGCGAGCTGTCTGGCCTATGTAGGCCCAGTGACTATTAATGTGTAGTTCGAGGAGGTGGAATTTCATTTGGCTGCATGGTTAATGACTTCACCTCCATACAAATGTCTCTCCGTCCCAAAATTATTGATAAAATGCTGATGGATATGAAATCTTGGACCCGTTGGACTAACATTTGAGACTTGGGATACTGCAGGAAAATGACGGACCGATCACAGGATGATGCCCACTGTTAGATTTCAACTTTAGCACAAGCCTTCTTTCCCTAACTGGACGGTCAACACCTATCCTTTCTTTTACCTGCTACTTACAGATGCCAGCTGGGGAGGCATGAGTTTAGCAAACCTCGATAATTTCCTGCTTTCTACCACTCTAGTGACCTTGGCCATATGGAGGGATTGCCGCTGTGTTGGGACAGTGATATAAATGTAGAATTTTGTTTAGTAGCGGCATGGTTTGGTAACAATGGATGGCTGTATGTTTGTACTGCTGGTTAGCTTAATGCAAAAACTGACTGCACAGTGACTCAAGGAACACAGCACCAACACACAAGCCACTTGCTACAGGCCTCTTATTCACCTCTCATTCTTGCATCTGACAAAAAGACGTGATTATCTTGTTGGGATCTGGCCACTTTACTGAGGTGAGTGCACAGTAGTGATTTGGTTCACAAATGAGTTTGGTAGCATCTATTACATAGACCACCTTCTTTCTGTGTTCCTTGAAAGCCACTAACTCACACAGAGATAGACAAATCTTCAGACCCTAGCACCTTCCTGATCTTGAGGAGTGAAAACAAGACAGGGTCACCCTTGGAGATAATTTTGTAGGAGACTTTGAAAAAGTGCCCTTATAATAAGCAATCTCAGCCTGTGCAATAAAATTGTATTGGGCCATCCCAAGGACATCAAGCTTCATGGGTTACACATGTGCAGGCTCTCATGAATTGACCCGTTAGCATAGGTTCAGGGCAGGCAACCTTCTGGCCAGCTCAGCTTGGGAGGAGGGCAGCAAGGATTGCAAATAGCTATCCTGAAAACTTTGACTGTTTGATACGACACAGTTCCATGGCTGCAAATAATTCTTAGGTACCTACATAAGTGACCATTCTTTATGAATGGGAGCATGCAGCCTGTATACTTTCTGTTCAAGTCACTGAATCATGAGTAGGAATGAGAACATTGCTGCACTTCACCTCTCTGTAGCCCAGAGACACTGAGGCTAATTAGAACACACCTATCACCATCTCAATACCAATGGAAAAGTAGAGAGAGGAAGAGGAATACTTTTGCTAAATAGGGAAAGAAAGAAAGACTTCCATTTATATAGCACCTCCAGATGTACCAATGCACTTTACAGCAATTAATTCTTTTGACATGCACTGTAGGAACAAAAAAAAATGAAGAGTGAAGAATTCACGATGGCTGACTCAGAGACCTACGAATGTGTTGAATTGCTTTGGGTGTTGATGATGATTGACTTTTTTTAATTAACAAGATATTAAGTAAAAAAAAAGTTAATGTTTTCTTCCCCTCCCATCCCTTCAATTACTGAAACACCTACAGCCTTTATAAGTCTCCCTGAGTCCACCCAGGCTTGAATTTGTTAAAATTGATATCTTGTCTGTGAGTATATAAGGCTGCTCGATTTTTCAAGAGTCTTCCTGACTCTGATGCTCCGGTATTTGTTAAAAATTGAGCATGCTGTTTGTGGAGTATGAGACTTACTGGATCTGTTTCCCTTAGACTGTGCCAGCAAAGACCGCAGGGCAGTGTGGATTGTGCTTAGCTTTCTTGCTACTCATAGCTAGATTCTTTTGATAGTTGAAAACCACAAAGGAAGGCTTTTTTTTTGAAAATAAAAATGTTTTTAATCAACTTTACAGTGTGTTGTTGCTGGAGTGAACTCTTGAAAAACACTTTTCCCGTCTACTGCTTTCAAAGAGCAGGAAGCGAGTGGGTGATATGTTCAATCTATTGCTTCCTGCTTCTCTCCACAGTTCCCCACCACCACCCTCACCTTGCTTACTTCCTCCCTGAAGGTGTTGATAGGGAAGGTTTAGTGGTTGCTATCTGCCCTCCTGTACTTTGGTGTATGACTCTTGACAGTGAGCAGTAGTGTGCATGTATTGACACGTATGTATTGCCAGGTATCAATCAAAAGTGCAATGATGCCTGTTCAGTTTGTCTCTCAAACACTCTCCATTCCTAGTTCAGAACTACCAGCATTTATTCCACCCCCTTTCTCTCTTAATTCCTTTGTTTTTGTCTTAAGTCCCTTTCTCTCTCAAATTTCTATCATTTTCTGTATCTCCTTGTATCCGCACGCACACAGACACACACACATGTCCCAACCCATTCCTGTCATTTTTTTACAATTTGTGTCTATATTAAGATTGGAGGTCAAATTCAAATGACAAATCCATTGGTCAGGCCAAGATCTCATTCTGAAATTCTCTGTTTACAGTCGCCTCTCTACTTCTCAGGACATGCCCAAAACAGTATTTAAAACATTTTAAGTATAGGTTATGATGTGAGCTGAGTGATTACAATTCCCTGGTCTGATATAAAATTCCACTTGTCTTTGGAAGGTGTTAGGAACCCTCTAAAGTCATCAAAGGGATTTACTCAGCTTTTTAAAAAATCTACACATTGTAGCACTTCTGAGTTATTTTCTGTCTTAAATTTATTATACGCTGAATTGATAAGTTTAAATCCTCTGTCTCCAGCTTTGTTTCAACCTCTGAGCTTCTGACCATATACGTGTCTGTTTTCAGACTTGTTTATGTAGATTGGGAAGAAAGTGTCTTAGTATTTTCTTTTAGAAAATGCTCATTGAGCATGCTCCCTAAGCACAGATTGGAGACTGGGCTAGGGGTGATAACTGACTTGTTCAAACAAATGACCAGATAATGAGGTGTACTGAGTTGCACTCAGTTTCTTCAATCCATGGGTCTGCAGTCTTGTGTTCTGGCCAATATTTATCTCTTAGTCACCATCATGCAAATAAACAGACCATTCAGTTATTATATTGCTGTTTTTGGGGGCTTTCTGTATGATAATTGGCTCCTACATTACAACAGTGTGCCTTTCAGAGGTACTTTGTTATATCAAAGCATTTTTTGGTGCTTGTGAAAGGCCCTATATAAATGCAAATCTATTTTAACTCTTCTGTGATTGTTGACCTCCCTCTCTGTCTCTGCAAATTTATTTTATCCTGAACTTATCTGTACTGGTTTATCCTTTTGTCTTTAAGTCTGGTTCCCTGTCTCTTTCTGTACCTTCTTCCATCTTTGTCTTTTCCAAACCTAAACTCTGTCTCTTGCCATATCCTTATGTCTTTCAATCTCCCCTTTTCACCAATACCTCTGTAGCTTCAACGTTTTAGCAAAGATCTGTAGCCTGGGTTGTGGCCGGAGTTGTTGGTTCGTTTGCTGAGCTGACTGGTTTTCGTGCAAACGTTTCATCCCCCCTTGAGGTGACATCTTCAGTGCTGTCTAGCCTCTGTTGAAGCACTGTTGTTCTGTTCTGTTCTGAATTTATATGGTCTGGTCTGTTATGGTGGGAAGTTCTGTTTCCGGCTTTGCTCCGTAGTGATATGTAGATGGGTTCTATTTCAACATGTCTGTTTATGGTGCCAGTGGTACCACTACAGAGCAAAACCGGAAACAGAACTATCCACCATAACAGACCGACCATAACAGAACAGAACAACAGCACTTCAACGGAGGCTAGACAGCACTGAAGATGTCACCTAGAAGGGCAATAAAATGTTTGGACGGAAACCAGTCAGCTTGGTGAAACAACCAACAACTCCACCTTTATTCCTGCCTTTTCTCTCTGCAACTATCTCTCCTCTCCCCACCAGTCCCCTAACCTATCTCCTCCGCACCCCACCACCAACCCCACCCCTTGCTCCTTCTCTCTGTACGCTGGGTTTTTTCCTGTCAAGTTTGTCAGCTACAGTAATGAATGAGGCTCAGTTCAGGGCAGGAGGAAGTTCTGGAGACTGGAGCCGGGGACTGACTCAAGTTCCTCTGGCAGCCACAGGAAGAATAAAGCTGAACACTTGAGTGTAATCCCCAGAGCCTCAATGAAGAACTAGCTCCTCTTGGAAGCACAGAGATGACCTTTGATTCCCCTTTCATGTTTATAAAATTTCAAGGCGTTATTAGGTGCAGACAGGAAAGTGGAGTTGAGATCACAACCAGATCAGCCATGGTCTTACTGAATGGCAGAGCAGACTTGAAGACCTGAATTGTATGGCTCACTCCCTGAGTCCTATGTTAGAATTTGAGTCTAGGTACAACACTGAAGAGGTAGCTTTTAAGACTGTTTAATCCTGTTTAAAAAAAGGAATGCAATCACAACACCTTTAGTTGGCTTTTTTTTTTTATATTTTAGCAAGTTCTATAGAATTCAGATACATATTTCCATGATTTGTATGGTTCAATTTATTAAGTGGCAAAATATGTGATATGTACCCCAGCTTACCTTGTATGTTTGCACAATTAAAAAATTTACAGGAGGTGGAGTCTCCACAAATCTTCCCATCTTCAATAATGGGGGAACACAACACATTAGTGCTAAAGACAAGGCTGTAGCATTTGTATCCATTTTGGATCAACAGTATCAAGTGGAGGAACAATCTTGCCATCCTCAACATCTCTTCAGCGTTTGATTCACTCCTTGTGATATCATGAAATGACTAAAGACACAGGATACTGCAAGTACCATGGGGTTTGACACATTCTGGCACTGAAGGCACGCTTCAAAATGAGCTGCACCCTATCCAAGGTGTTCCAGTTCAGCTACAAAACAGGACAAATTCAACCTGGTCAGTTACCATCTCATCAGTCTACATTCAGCCATCAGCAAAGTAATGGAAGATGTCGTCAACAGAGCCAACAAACAGCACTTACTGAATGACAACCTGGTCACTGACGTTCAGTTTGGGTTCTGCCAGGCCCACTCAGTTCCTGGCCTCATTACAGCTTTGGTCCAACTATGGGCAATTGAGCTAAAATCAAGAGGGAAAGTGAGGGTGACTGCCCTTGACACATGGTATCAAGGAGCACCTAAAAAACTAGAAGCAGTGGGAATAAAGAGGAAAGGCACAGTGGTTGTAGTCATACCTGGCACATAGGAAGATGGTTGTGGTTGTTGGAGGTCAATCATCTCAGCTCCAGGACATCTCTGTAGGAGTTCATCGGGGTAGTGTCCTAGGTCCAACTATCTTCAGAGATAATAAGGTGTAGAGCTGGATGAACACAGCAGGCCAAGCAGCATCAGAGGAGCAGGAAAGCTGACGTTTCGGGCCTAGACCCTTCTTCAGAAGATCAGAAACTATCTTCAGCTGCTTCATCAAGACCTTCCGTCTGTCATAAGGTCAGAAGTTCACCAATGAACAAAGTTCAGCACTATTTGCAACTCATCTAATACTGTGCAATTCCATGTTCAAATGCAACAAGAAATGGTCAACATCAAGGCTGGCAAATGGCAAGTAACATTTGGGCCAGACACATGCCAGGCGATGATCATCTCTAATAAGAGAGAGTTCATCCATTGTCAAACGTGCAAACAAGGAGCATGAGTGGGCCATTTGGCCCCTCAAGACCTCTCCACCTTTCAATATGATCGTGGCTGATCTGATTGTAATCTCCAGTTCGCATTCCTGCCTACCCCTGATAACCTTTTATCCTTGTTTAATAAGCCTTAAAAATATTCAAAGACTCTGCTTCCGCTACTTCAGGATGATAATTCCAAAAACTTATACCATCTGAGTGAAAATGTCACCTCATTCTGTTTTAAATGAGTGATCTCTGATTTCCAGATTCTCCCATGAGGAAAAAATATCTTTTCCAAATCCACCCTGGCAAGATCCTTCAGGATTCTTATATGTTTCAAACAAGTCACCTCTTACTTTTCCAAACTCCACCAAATAAAAAGCTAGCCTGTCCAAATTTTCAACATAACAAAAGCTGTTTATTCCAGGTATTGGTATGGTAAAACTTCTCTGAATTGCTTTCATTGTATTTACATACTTCCTTAAGGTGACAATTACTGTACATAGCAGTGCAGATGTCGTCTCACCAATGGCGTATATAACTAAAGCATAACCTCCCTACTTTTGTATTTAATTCTCTCAAAATATATGATAAATTATAACCTTTCGAACTCCTATCCTACCTGCATACTAACCATTTGTGTGTCATGCATTAGGGCACCCAGATCCCTCTGCCCATTGACATTCAATGACATCAACCATCGCAGAATCCCCCAGATGTCAACATTCTGGGGATTACTATTGAACAGGAACAGATCTGGATCAGCCATGTAAATACTGTGTCTACAAGAGTAGGTCAGAACTTAGGATTCCTGCAGCAAGTAATTCTCCTCTGGCACCCCACTGACCACCTTCAACATTCACTCTGTTCACCAGTGACGCTCAGTAGCAGCAGTGTGTATCATCTACAAGGTGCACGGCAACAATCCACCAAGGATGCATGGACAGCACCTCTGTCACAAACCCAGCACCTCTACCACCTAGAAGGACAACCATAGCAGATACCACCACTACAAATTTCCCTCCAAGAAATACAACATTTTGACTCGGAACTACATTGTTATATAGTCATAGAGATATACAGCACAGAAACAGACCCTTCGGTCCATCTCATTCATGCCGACCAGAAATCGTATAGAAATCTAGTCCCATTTGTCAGCATTTGGTCCATATCCCTCTAAACCCTTCCTATTCATATGCTGATACCCTCATCCGCTTAGCCGAACTCGTCCTCACACTCAACAACTTCTCTTTCAATTCCTCCCACTTCCTACAGACAAAGGGGGTAGCCATGGGTACCCGCATGGGCCCAAGCTACGCCTGCCTCTTTGTAGGTTACGTGGAACAATCCCTCTTCCGTACCTACACCGGCCCTAAACCCCACCTCTTCCTCCGTTACATTGGTGACTGTATCGGCGCCGCCTCATGCTCCCACGAGGAGCTCGAACAGTTCATACACTTCACTAACACCTTCCACCCCAACCTTAAGTTTACCTGGACCATCTCTAACACCTCTCTCCCCTTCCTGGACCTCTCTGTCTCCATATCGGGCAACCACCTAGAAACCGATATTCATTTCAAGCCCACCGACTCCCACAGCTACCTAGAATACTCCTCCTCCCACCCACCTTCCTGCAAAAATGCCATCCCCTATTCCCAATTCCTTCGCCTCCGCCGCATCTGCTCCCAGGATGAGGCATTCCACTCCCGTACATCTCAGTTGTCCTCGTTTTTCAAGGACCGTAACTTCCCCTCCTCGGTGGTCGAGAACGCCCTCAACCGTGTCTCCCACATCTCCCGCACCTCATCCCTCACACCCCGTCCACGCAATAAAAACCAAAAAAGAATCCCCCTCGTCCTCACGTACCACCCCACCAACCTCCGGATCCAACGCATCATCCTCCGACACTTCCGCCATCTGCAATCCGACCCCACCACCAAAGACATCTTTCCCTCCCCACCCTTATCTGCTTTCCGGAGGGACAACTCTCTCCGTGACTCCCTTGTCCGCTCCACACTCCCCTCCAGCTCCACCACACCCGGCACTTTTCCCTGCAACCGCAGGAAGTGCTACACCTGCCCCCATACTTCCTCCCTCACCCCCATCCCAGGCCCCAAGAAGACTTTCCACATCAAGCAGATGTTCACCTGCACATCTGCCAATGTGGTATACTGCATCCGCTGTACCCGGTGTGGCTTCCTCTACATCGGGGAAACCAAGCGGAGACTCGGGGACCGCTTTGCAGAACACCTACGCTCGGTTCGCAACAAACAACTGCACCTCCCAGTCGCGAACCATTTCAACTCCCCCTCCCATTCCTCAGACGACATGTCCATCCTGGGCCTCCTGCAGTGCCACAACGATGCCACCCGAAGGTTGCAGGAACAGCAACTCATATTCTGCTTGGGAACCCTGCAGCCCAATGGTATCAATGTGGATTTCACAAGTTTCAAAATCTCCCCTCCCCCCACTGCATCCCAAAACCAGTCCAGCTCGTCCCTGCCTCCCTAACCAGTTCTTCCTCCCACCTATCCCCTCCTCCCACCTCAAGCCGCACCTCCATCTCCTACCGACCAACCTCATCCCGCCCCCTTGACCTGTCCGTCCTCCCTGGACTGACCTATCCCCTTCCTAACTCCCTACCTACACTCACCTTTCCTGGCTCCATCCCCGCCTCTTCGACCTGTTTGTTTCCTCTCCACCTATCCTGTCCTCTATCCCTCTTCTATCCGCCTCCCACTCTCTCCCTATTTATTTCAGAACCCCCTTCCCCTCCCCCTTTTCTGATGAAGGGTCTAGGCCCGAAACGTCAGCCTCTCTGCTCCTATGATGCTGCTTGGCCTGCTGTGTTCATCCAGCCCTGCACCTTGTTGTCTCGGATTCTCCAGCATCTGCAGTTCCTACTATCTCTATTCATATGCCCATCCAGATGCCTTTTATATATTGTAATCATACCAGCCTCCACCACTTCCTCTGGCAGCTCATTCCATACGCACACCACCCTCTGCGTGAAAAAGTCATTGTTCCTTCACTGTCTGGATTGAAATCCTGGAACTCACTCTCTAAATCTACTGTGGTGTACCTACACCAGATAGACTGTAGCAGTTCAAGAAGGCTGCTCACCACATTTCCTCAGGCATGGTCTGTAAATGTTGGTGTAGCCGGCGACAGCTGTACCACTTGAATAAGTGTTTAAAAAGTTGAAAGAGAAGATTTGATGGGTGAATCCTGTAGACTGGGTGCAGGTAACAAACACTTCAATTGGCTTGGTTCTGCTGGGGCTGGGGGAAGGAAAGTAGAGATAAGACACAACCATAATGGAAAACTGCAAACGTTCATTTGTATGGCACCTGTCAGGTGAGGGGACCATGTCTCAAATCCCCGTATTGCCACATTGGCCTCTCAGCAATGGTGTCTGTGTTTAAATAGATGACTTTATAGACTTACTCAGGGACATTAAAGTGCATGGTGCACTAGAGAAGTAAATATATGAGTTTAAGTATCTTCTGAAAGAACATAGTAAATCCGAGCTTAACTTTAAACGTATAAAATAATAGTGTCCCTTCACGTGCTGTGAATTTAGTCCTATTGACTATGTAGAGTACATATTTTTATTGGTGTTTGTTCACTGCTTAACAGAAAGGAGACTGAATGAAGTTACTGAAGGGTTAACTCAGCTATGAAATGCCTTTATTGCTTCTAGGCTGTCTGCCAGAGTGGGAGCCTTGCAGCTAGCCTCTCACACATTACATCACATGACTTGAACAAAAATGTAGCCGGCTAGTAAAGTGTGGAGACTAGGACTTGGCACTATCTGCCTGTAGCTATTAGCCTTTAACATTTCCCCCACACTACCCCTGAAACCCCTGCACCCACATCCCCTGCTCTCCTGCCCCTCCCACCCCAGTTCCAATCTACTGCAGACAGGGTGGGACTTTACTTTCTGTAGTCTCTGCAGCAGCAGGATGTGGTAAGGAGGGCAGGGGTCCGACATTTGAAGAGGCCCAAAAAAGGCTCATGTTTCAAAAAAAAAGTAAATTGCAAAATTGTTCACACTATTGATTTTTCCCATAAATTAACCTAGCTTTGATATCTACCTTTTGAAAGCGGGGAGTAAGATACATGTCCTCCTTGCTAGCTATTCACTTTTAGTTCCTGCTTAGGGCCACATTTGTGTGGACCAAGTCGTCTTGTTGTTTTTCAAAAACCGCTCACTACCACCACACCCCCTGCCCCTCCATTTCCATCTTACAAGACCCACAGAATGCTGCAGTGACTAATGTTCGATCCCATAATCTATCGAGAGGCAGTGCTCGAGCCATGTGAAGACTGAACTCTCAGCTGCGGCCTGGGAGACTTCTCAAATCAAATCTTCACCTGGCTCCGACCCCATAAAATCCAGTTCATAAGAATCAATAGGTTTTGCAATGGTTGCATTCCCGTGAAATTAAAATAGAAGTGCATCCTATAGAAGTTTCAAGTCATGGTTTAAAAGATTTGGTTCTCTGACTTCCACCTCACTTTTCAATGTTAATTTGGGGACTTCCTTTCATGGATGCCAGCAGGCCTCTCGTACCTCAGAGAAGAGGTCATTCTTCCTGCCTGAGCTATGACAGTGAAAGTAAGAGGACTGGAGGACAAGACAAATGAGCTAGGTCCTGTCCTTACCCTATACGTACACATTTCCAGGGCTGGCAAATACAACACTGATGAGGATCCCTACTGCTTTCCACCTCACTAGCACAAAGCTACTTAAAGCCAATAGTAACCCCACAAACTGCCCCTGACAAGATGAGTTAACTGATATTTCTACATGTTAAGAAGGCCAATTCCTATATACTTGCAGTTTAAATGATCATAGTCCAAGAATATGAGGTTAAATGACAATTCATTTGACCTAGGCTAGTGTCTGCTTGATTGTAACGGGTGAGTCATGTTGTACTATTGAAACGAAGGTGCAAAAAGTTACCACCTTTGGACGATGACAGCTGGACCTCCTAAAACTCAAATAGTATTATCAACTGTTATCCTGGAATCTGTCCCTCTGTTTCTAAATCTGTGGTGATCAGTGAGAGCTGATTGACATTTCTTCTTGAATTCATAGCTGGTGTGTTTTCTATTGCCATGGGGAAGAGGGGATAAATGAAGCCATTTTGAGATCAGATTATAGGCTTCCTTACAAATCCAAGATATCACAGATAGAAGGGCAGTTGCAGTTTTTTTTTTATCTTATGTGAATTGTAGCCAATTGAGAGAAAAAGAGCAAAAATAAATTTTCACTAGGGCTGCACCGTAAGCAGAGAAAATGCTAACTATATCATTCACTGTGCAAAGGGAAACATATGCTCAATTTTAAAAAAATGAATTTGTGAGAAATTAAAACAAGGCTTGGAAGCTTCAGTTAACTGAAACTAAGGGAGAATCCCTAGAAATCTCTTACCATGGTAGATAGTATTGGGAAAAGAAAATGAACAGAAGTAAAACCCTTTGGAAATGCGAAACACTTTTTAATTGGTTCTAGGAGATGTGAATGTTTACGAGACCAAATCAGGTTAAAAACTGGGGTTTCGATTGTCATTAAAAGTGAATGGTGACAAATTCTGTTCATTAGTTTCAAGTATCTGTTGCCTTCAAAAAGATAATCGTGTTTAGGTCATTGTGTTCCTTTTGTTTACTCATTTGATACAGGGAGAATTTAAAAATGTGAAATCTTGATGTGTGTCCCTCTCTCAGCTAATAACTGGAAGTTCAAATTTTGCTGTAAACCCTTACTGATTTCTACAGAGACTGTAATATTCCCCAGCATCGGTGTGAGTGGGCAGTGCTGTGTCTGACCAGAATTCATGAGCATTAGAAAACAATACATGTCATCGCATGTCAGGGGAGCTCTGCTTAAAATGGCCTGGAGCCTGCTCAGAGCTGTCCCTGTGCCAACCACATGCCCACCTGGAGCACCTCACCATTACTTCCCTTCCTGTCTTTTCACCCACAATCCCACCTTCAACAATATTGCAGCAACAGAGCTGGAGCAGCCCAGAAGAAACTCTGAGCTAATGCCAACTTTCTGGATGTGACCAATAATCTGTACCAGTAGTGAATTATTTAATAGACACCAGAAAGTGCACGTACGTCAGCATTTCACAATGTTTAGTGTTATGGGGTATTTGTTAGCGTAACATGTCCCCTTTAAGCAGTCACTGCAAGCACAGTTTGCTATCTTATTGTTTGTTCTGGATACTGCTGCCAACTTGTCTGGAACTTGCCAAGGAAATGCAGTAATCGTAAAAAACAATTTTTTTTTATTATTAACTCAGGTTGTGAGAGGGCATGTGTGCCCTTCTGTCTTCCTTGACCGCAGGCTATTGCCAAGTAGCAGAAAGGTCAAGAGAGGCATTTGACAATCAAGAACATTTTGTAGCATTGTGCTCAATTTGTAGCCAACAGAAGTCCCGTTGCTGTAGCAGTTGATAGGGTGACCCCCTTGGCTGTCTGCCTTTGGCTGAGGCCACGGTCACATGCAGAGGCTGACCTCTTGATTCAGGACTATTTGTGGAAGAGTAAGGGGATGCCAGAGGGTCTTATCAGCTGCACGTCACTGTTGCCTTCCACTGAGATGACATGGAATACCTGCTGGTGCCGTCTTGTACTGACCTTTTCCGTTCTGCTGTGAGAATGAGCATTGAAACCTTGTACTAACACTGGCATCACTCTGGAGTCAGGATTGAATGACCCACAAGCACTGACTTGGCTGCCTGCCTGCTGTCACAGAGATGTTTCCTCTTGCATGTGTGTGAGTATTTCTTACCTTCTGAGAGAATCATCTAATTCTCGGGTTATCCCTAGTTCATAATTTTTTCCTGGCAGTTGGTTTAATCCAAGTAGCAGCTTGGTTTTACCCCCAGGTAGACTGAGGAGAAGGGGATTATGTATAATCATCGCTATTAAAGCTCTGATTATTTCTAGGTTATTTGTGCTCTCTGAAGATTTAGTAAGTAAAGGTCATAGCCCAAACTAAAAAGTCCCAGACCCGTGCTTGGTTAGTTAACTCAATCACCTGGGCAGTGGGGATGATACAATTCATTGGTGTTTGCACTTCAGGGCAGGAGGAGGAAGAGAGAGAGATGAAATATTTCGACCTGCCCATTATTACCAAGTGTTCAGCAGATTTCATTCACTAAGATGCATAGAGCCATGGAGTTGTACAGGACCAGGATAGGCCCTTTGGCTCAGCATGCCCTTGCTGTTCATCAAACACCTAACTATTCTATTCCCAGTTTCCAGCACTTGGCCTGTAGCCTTGTATGCTGTGGCATTTCAAGTGTTCATCGAAATATTTCTCAAATGTTAAATGCGGATTCCTGGCTCTACACCCTTTCAGACAGTGAGATCTTCTTATAGCTGCAGTACTTTTGATGATAGGTCTGTTCACTGCTGTTGGTAGCAGATTAACATGATACATCACACAGAATCTATGTTGCACAATATTAAAACCTGTTAAAGACTTAAGTGTGAATTTTCCTGTAGCACACATAACCAGAACTTACTGAAAGTATTGGTACCAATCAGTTACCACTTCCTATCAGCAGAAGAGGAGTTGTTGTCGTAGCGACTAGTGTTGCCAGAAGGTGGTTCTTTGTCCAGACATGATGACAGTCTTTCAATAAGTCTTTCAATAAGTAATTTGTAATTTTTGTTTAGCCTGGTTTTTAATGACAACTTTATTATCAAGCTCTAAACAGTGCAGTTAACAAAATTGAATATTCCCTGCTCCTCCCCTTGTTGCATGTATCATTGGCTTAAATGCGATCTTTTTCATTTCTCAACTTTCTTTTCTAGCTCTGCCAGGACGTACTTCCTCTGCTGACTAGTTCTTTTTCCATGAGACTGTTCTTCACATGTACACCTAGTCTGTGAATATTAATGGAAATTTGACTGTGCGGAACCTCACAGCCAAACCCAACATCCACACATGAACTTTTCAGCAGAGGTTATTTGAACTAATTTGACTTGCACCAATAATTTCTCTCACTAACACTCACGCTTACTCACTTTTCAAAATATCTCTTAAATCAGAGCAAAGCACATTTCTGCCTATTGCACATTCCTATTGCTAGGCTTTAGGCAGGAAATTGGGTTGCCTCAGAGAAAATGGCACCTAACATTGACAGCTAAGTCCCAAAGATTGGCTTTGGTTTGCAGTCCACATTGCAGCCCTGTGGAGTTCTGCAAACAATAGGGAGCTGAACTGGTTAATATGTGTTCAGTGTTGTAAGGGTGTAATGAGAACTGCCTTTTTCTTTCAAAATAGTGCAGTAGGAACAGGATTAGAGGAAGAAATCTGAGCTACTAAACTTTAATATAACTGGAACCTTGCTGAGGCAGCATGGGTTTTATCCTCTTGTTCAATGCACACAGAACTGGGACTGACTAGAGACCTTTACAGGGCAGAATTGAAGAAGGGAAGACAGACAATGAAAGTACTGTGTTCTATTTATTTAATATTTTCTTCTCCTGATGGTAGGATGGTAACATTTCTCTTTAATTTAAATACGGCCTTGATCATTACCCAGAGGGATGTGGTCGTCTGCTTCTTGTTTATGGATATTTCATTCCTTTCCCAGTTTCCTTCCCTGCTGTGAAGCCAAGGAAGCTCTTGGCTGAAGAGCTGGTTTTGATTTGCATTTGGGTTTGGTCCCAGTCCTCTGGGCTTTGCACACTGGGCTCCACCCATTCTCATCAGCACAAACTAGCAAAGGAATTACACCTTTACTGGACAACTTTGTCGTACTCTTGCCCCCCAAAAAATTGTTATTCTGCTTAAACGGGAAGTATGTTTTGTTGAATTGATCCCTGATCCTAATATTTTACTACAGAGAGGCAAAGGCCTATGATTCCAGGACTACACTCCTGTTGAAAAGAATAGCGTCTGGAATTT
Source organism: Rhincodon typus (assembly GCF_021869965.1). NCBI lineage: Eukaryota > Metazoa > Chordata > Chondrichthyes > Orectolobiformes > Rhincodontidae > Rhincodon > Rhincodon typus. Next base: position 28,999,221 of record NC_063332.1, on the reverse strand, counting down.
GTGGTTCGCTGAGGCCTAGCTTGAGTTTTTGAAGTCTTTATCGATTGTCGAAGGGAAGTCAGTGATACTTTGAAATCCTGGAAATATGATAAAGTGTTCTGTTCAATATCTCAGTTGACTTTTTTTTTCTTTCTGTAATATTGAACTGGAAGTTTTGTAAATATTACAAAAACCCACTGTCTTCATGAGGGAGAACAGTAGTTGTGATGTAAAATAAAACTGTAACTGATATAAGGACTTACTCGAGTCAAAGTCTATAATTGATGATTGCAAAGTATCAGAAGTTACAAAATTAGGCCCTCCTGTGATTCATTAATAATTAGAGACAAAAAGTGCATTCCCCTTTTTATGTTAGAATATCTCACCCACACCAATCATAACAAACCTCTGCTCACTGTAGAACTATGGCCCACGTAAATACTCAAGCAGCATAAAACATGCAATTCTGAAGAAGGGATGTTAACTTTGCTTTCTCTCTCCACAGGTGCTGCTAGACCTGAGCTTTTTCAGCAATTTCTGTCCTTGTTTTTGATTTGTTATTGTAAAACATGCAGTTTTTGGTTCCTCCGAAAGGGTTTTATTGACTGAAACATACATGAGTGCTGCCTTTAGCCTGTTGTCACATTTCGAATGTGCGGAATTGATTTAAATAGGGGGTGAGAAATGCCATCCTTTCTAACTGCTTTCTTCTGGCCTGGAACTGGGAATGTACAAGCATTTGCCAACTTGCAGACGTCATCAACAGTAAACCTTTAATTGACCTTAGCATTTACAGCAATCAGCCTTTCTGGCCTTAAAGAGAGATAGTGCATCTCAAAAACAGCCCCACCTTAGTAACAATACTATATTGGGCGTTACTCCCCTCTTAGAAAACGCAATTTCATCTGACTTGTTATTAGCAATGGCACAGGATCTGAACTAGTTTAGGGGTAGAAGTCCAGTGAGTTATGTAAGGAGGACCTTTTCCCTTGAAAACTATGTCCCAAAATTTATTTAAACTTGCTGTATGTGACCCGTTTGCATTATTTCAGTGCAAGTCAAGCAGCCTGTTTGTACAGTTAAAATTCCACTGTCCTGTAACATTGTTACCTGAGTTGTATCTGTATGTAAATCATGAGTGAGAGTTCACAAGGAATGTGTCTCTCAACAAATTAGAACAAGTTGAATGATGTGGAACAATGATGAAAGGTAATGCATTCTTGCCTGGAGCATTTCTTGAAGTTTGGACACGTTAGTTATCAATAATTTGTTAATTCCGGACATTGTGGACAACAATTTGCTTTTAATCATTGTTTTCTTTTGTCGTTGAGCTGAAGTTGCAAATGGCAATAGGTGTGGAGAGCACTGGAGGGTGAATTCTCAAAACTGTCTCGGGTGTAGGCAAGTTGTAGCTTGCTGAACAGAAAAACAATTAGTTTAAAGGAAGAAGTATCAATTAAGCAAGGAAAATCAATGATGTGTCAATTGTTTATGAATGGTTAGGTGGTAAGGAGCAAATGATAGATCTATGATAAATAATAAATTTCAATGACAGTATCTTTAGTTTTGAAATAATTATTAATAAGATCACTACATTTATGAAATAGCTACAAAACGGTGTGGGCTGGAATTCTGAGTCGTTCCTGCTCTGTCATTGAAATGTTTATGAGGGGTGTGAAGGGGACATTCACCTCTCCTTTTTGCTTCCCTATTTGGCTTCCTGTGGGTTCCTTTTTTGCCAATAGATTTTATTGGTCTTTATCTAGATCTGGTGCTGGCCTTGAAATTACATTGGTTAATGTTGGTGTTTCAAACTATTAGCATGGCTCCAGAATCCCTCCCTGACACAGGCTTGCACCTTGGCATGGTACAGTATCAGTAAACAGGGGAGGAAAATGGAATATAACTGTGGGCCGGAAAGCTCGGCAGCTGCATACCTGGTTGTGTGCCTCTTATGTAATTGTTTTTATCCTTTGGTGTGCAGCTAGGCAGCTTCAGGGCCTCCAATCTGAACGTGATCCTGATGGAAAATTCAAGTGCCAGCATTCTGTCAGGGCAGTCTTGGACTTTATATAAACAGGAAACAGGTCAGAAGGCCAGGAATCTTCCCTACCGCCAGCCCCAAACCCTGGCCTCTTTTCCACTTCACTCAGTTGCAAATATGTTGGGTCTGCTTACGGGCTCTGGATGTGAGGAACCACTCTGGGAATCCTGGGCACAGTGTAAAAGCATCAAAGACGTGCCACATGGGTCTCTAATGACGTTTGTGCTTTGGAAGTGGTTATAGTGAGGAGGGTGGGGCACAAATGTTATGAAAATCCACCCTCAGATTTTTGAAGTCTTGTGGCAGCATAAGAAGAGTTAAGGGATCCCCTTGCTGTGCAGGACATCGGAAAGAATTTGTCTGCATGCTGTGTGGCCATTTCTCTGATGCAATTACTTCTGGAAAAGAGCAGGAGGGAAGGCTGACATCATGGGCATGCTTGCATGTGACTTGTTACTTCCTGTAATATCAGTCAGATCTTGTGCAAGGTTTCAATAATTGTTGAACATTTCTTGTTGCATTGTCATTTGAAGTGACAGAAGCCACTTTAATGGTCCTGTGTTGAGATTTGGAGGTTGAAATTAATCTTAAGCCGGTAGAACAGAATGGCTTGATTATTCACTGTGCCTGACCACTGAGGTTCACAGAACAACAGGTCAAAATCTGTTTAAAGACTTGTTTCCTAGTTCCATAGTGGCCTTCGCTTTGTTCAATATTAAAAACCTTGGCAATATTTTACAAGTCATTGGAAAATAAAAACTGGCATAGTGTAAAACCAGCTGCCAATTCAGGACATGCCCACTGAGGGCTACTGCACTGTTCTCACATGCATGATCTTGAAGCCCAGTGCCAATTCTCAGACCCTGGGTTTAATTATAGGGACCCTTCGACATTATGATCACCAATGGGGATTGCTTTTTAGATGTGCTAGTACGACAGTAACAGAACTGCAAGCCGGTCACAACACTGGGCTAAAATGTTGCTGTGTGCAGAACCCTGAGACCCCACCCTTGGGTCTGTCATTTGTGTTATAAATGCAGGAAACCTTTATCAATTTTGCTGTTCTGAAGACTGCATTAGTTTTTCCGTGCGTTGACCTTGAACTTCTGCTTGGGGTTGTTAAAAGTATTGCAGTCATCATTACAAGTTCCCTCTCAGCTTCTTTAATTTATCAGTAGAAGTTCTCCTCCATCAGGACTGCTGCCCTTCCCCTTTCTGAATTCATTTACCAGAAGCTGTAATGAAAACATGTAGGTGGCTTTTCCTGATGGGGTTTAACTTTGTTGGTTAGGCTCTGCGCACTGTTTAAATTTTCTAAAAGAGCATCTGAGTACCATTGGTGTACACAAGAACAAACCAGTTACATAATACACTTCTCTATTCCTCGTTTGCACTCTCTTTCTTTTCAGGTTTCTTTGCCATTTCCTCAATTAGATTACATTGACATACTAATATCCTACAAGGCTGATGCTGTTCCGGTTTCAGACGAGCCAAAACACTCAGCCTGAGTCACGCATTGTGTTCCTCTCGTCTGCTGCTGGTTGAAGTTCTGGTGGGTGGGGCACTGTCATTAATGTCATCATTTACTTTGAGCTAATGGCTAGGAAACAGCTGGCATTTTGTCAAGAAGACTGAACAAGTTTTCGATGGGGAGATTTGTTTTTGGAGAGAATATATTGAGGGCGGCATGGTGGCTCATTGGTTAGCAATGCTGCCTCACAGCGTTAGGGACCGGGGTTCGATTCCACCCTCGGGTGACTGTCTGTGTGGAGTTTGCACATTCTCCCTGCGTCTGTGTAGGTTTCCTCCTGGTGCTCCGGTTTCCTCCCACAGTCCAAATATGTGCAGGCTAGGTGGATCGGCCATGCAAAATTGCCCATAGTGTTAAGGGATGTGCGGAATAGGGGGATGGGTCTGGGTGGGATGCTCTGATGGTTGGTGTAGACTTGTTGGGCTGAAGGGGCTGTTTCCACACTGTAGGGATTCTATGTTCTATGATGTTTCTTGCCCTTCTTTGACTCCCAACATTGTCTATAAATGGGTTCAGACAGATCACATACTCTACCTCAGTAACTGGAGGGAAATTGAATGTATCCCAGCATCCTCTGGGGTAATTCAGAGAATCATAAATAGTCAAGAGAAGCCTTCAGAGGAATAGCAACTGAAGACCTCTCCATGTTGGAAGGTGACATATGGTTAGGAACCTGTCTGAGATGAAAGATTGGATAAACACAATCACTTGCCTTCAAATTTCAGTCTGTTGAACTCTTGCCTGTTTGTGATGGCCTTATTAAATGGCCTTTTCTAGAAGTGCAGAAAGGAAGGGGGTGTGTCCATGGTCTAGCTTAGTTTTGAAAGCTCTGGCATGATTCTCGTACTGACTGAGGTGTTGGGAATCAGATCTGAGCTATAAACCAAGGAGCAGACCAGGTACTTGGTGGTGTGTCAATGAAATTGTGCTGCACGCCTCAATCTCAGTGACAGTGGAGCCATGTCCTAATAATTTAGACCTGTAAGAGTAAAGAGGGAGGTGTGGGAAGCGGTTGTTAATCTAGATCTTCGTTACTGAGATTTTTAATTGAAAGGTAGTTGTTTTGTCACACGTCCTGTGCAGGACGGATCAGAATGCACAATTGGTAGACCTGCTGAGCTCACTGCCCACCAGGAAAAGTTCAGTGTAGTTGTGGAAACACTCTAAAAATTGTGTGGCACAAACCAATGATTCCTTTTGAGTTTCAGGAGCAGCATTGGCATTGGGGACATTGTGAAAAGCTCCCTGATGGGCTTTTATACACTGGAAAGCAGGAGAATTTAAATTCAACTGAAGGATCTGAAATGGGATGTTTAGATGGAGGTGGACACCTTGAGGGCCAGAGCAACTGACCCGGTAGCTGCTTTGACAAGGATTCATCTCACTTTCCCACCTTCATACCAGAAACTTCTCTCCAAGAACTCACCAAATTGCCCTTTGAATTGCTATACTGTCCAATTCACTGGTAGAGTATTCCACAATCTTGAATATAAAAATTCGACTTGACTGCCTTTCTGTACTACAAAAACAACTAAAATTGTTCATCTCATTGCTGTTTGTATGACTTGGCAGTGTGAAAACATTCTGCCACATTTACTGAACGAACAATGCAGACAGCACTATCAGAAAACAGTCAGATCTGAAGCACTGTGAAACGTCCTGAGAGATATGATAAGGTATCAGATAAACAGAAGATCTTTATTTCTTAGTCCTGGACCTTTTAATTTTTAACTGGTGTCCCTGGTGCTTGAACTCTTTTGCAAAAGTGGAAAAAAATGTGATGAATCCATTGGCTGAATAATGTTGAAAACATCTATAAAGTCACTTTGTTGTTTGAAATAGGTTCTAACTGAACTTCTTGTTTAGACCCAAATTTCTAATTTTGATAAATCACATCTCCTACATTTTGAAGCTTTGGAGAAGCCATAGAAATAATGATCAAAAAGCAGTAGGGGAGGCTCCAGCCAGACTGTGCAGGAGAATAAAGCTGTGCTTTCGTCCTTCAGACTGACCTGCTGAGCTTCCATTTCAGCCTATACAGTACAGACAGTTGTCTGTTCTTACTTCGCAATCTGCTATTTGGGTCAGAATAATGTAGAATGTATACGGCAGGGATGGAATGGTGGGGGATGGGGATGGGGAGTAGCAGTGGGGGAGGAGATTGAGTAATTTGTTTACACATTAACACCCTTTAAGAAGTGGGAGATATACCTGGAGAGTACCAGCAGTGGGTGATTAGTATCACAAGCTGCAATCTCCCTCTGTCTATGTAGTGTGTCAGGAAAGAAAAGCCATGTGATCAGGAATAGAAATGGTTTGATTATAAAGCCAGACAGAAGTAATCATTAACTTCTCCAGGCTGCTGTCTGTCTCCAGTCTGCCGGATGGTGTTGTTTTCCCTTTCAGATGCCACGGGGACACAGTCTGCAGGTTGTTAAAAGTTGTAAAGTTGGCCAATGGTTGGAGAGTTTGAAGGGGCAGTGAGTGGAAGAGGGGTGATGGGGAAAAGGAGAAATGGCAAGGTACAGAATTTCCTGGGCTTTACAACCACAGCAGTTTTCAGTAAAAGTATGACGTTGGGAATGCAATGTGTTTACACTATGTGCACTTCAGCTACGATAAACAGCACACAAGTACAAATTTTATATTGTGTTTATGAAACATTTTATGCCCTACTTATATTGTGGACTCCATATAATTTATCAGGAAAAGTGCTTTTAGTAGAATTATACTTCGATCTTTTTAAGCCACAAGTGCAATTTTCATGTAGTTGTCCTGTTGACACCAGTGAAAGCCCATTGACTGAATTTATATCATCCTAAACAAAAGGAACTCCTCTTGGACATGAGTGAGGGGGTAGGGCTTATAGATTGCATTGTAGAATTGGGTCTCCAGGTTAAAGAAGGAATTATTAAAGAAGAAAGACTTGCAGAAAACTTCCACAAAAAGCAAAGAGCTAATAGCAAAGAACACCACAGTAATGGTAAAACAACATTCATACTGTATGAGAGGAGAGTGCTGATTATTTTGCAAGTAGACCCTGATTAGTAGATGTGTTGCGATAGAGAATGCACCAGTTAACGAATAATGACAGCTAACTGCCAACCAGGTTGAGTCACATTTGTCAAGTCATTGCCCTGAGAAATGAACCAGAAAGTGGCTGTCACCTATTTTGTTACATTGAAACAGACGCAGTGAGTGTGCATGTTCTTTCTGTCAGCAAAGGAAAGAGCCTTGTGTATTAATACACATAGCTTCCAGCACACACAAGCCGAACTGACAATCCTAAATCAGCTGTCAAGATAATCCTCTGCACAGTCTGGAATATGCAGCACACATCCAGTCAGTAATGTAGGACACCGTGTGCGTTTTGTAAGAGTGGGCTGGTTGGGATATAGTACCATTGGAAACAGCCAGAGGAATATGCTGTTTGTTTAATATGATCCATCAATGTTTGGAACATATGGCCCACATACCGGGCACCACACCAACATTGAAATTCAAGCAACAAATTGCTCATTTATGTGGATAGACAGAACGTCTTTTTGCCTTGATGGTAGTGTCCAGTTGGTGGCAAACACCATACTCTATGGTAATACCTTTATCAAAGTACTCAGGACTCTCGTATAGTGTAAATGTTTTCCCTTCACTTTGTATCTATTCATTTCTTTGAGTTCAAAATGAAAAGCTTCACCAAAATGTGTTTATTTTTCAGTAATCCTAAATTCTCTAGTACCAACCAATTATTGGCCAAATAAATGTTCTCGTGATGGTAATATAGAGAGAAATGTTGATTTCTGTTGGTTAAATATCATTGAAAATCATGCAATTGGCTTGTTACTGTTGGGGAGAGTGTGCTGGCAATTTGACGCATGCTACACACACATTTGTAAATCAAGGTCCTTTATGATACCCAGTGAATTGGCCAGGTGCACAATCTTGAAAAAGACAAAAAGCTACCACCAACTACATTAGCTACAAACACATATTCCCAAAAAAGGAAGAATCCTAGCTTCCGAAGGTCTTGGAGAGGGTCTAGGCCCGAAACGTCAGCCTCTCTGCTCCTATGATGCTGCTTGGCCTGCTGTGTTCATCCAGCCCTGCACCTTGTTGTTCCGAAGGTCTTGAACTGGTTACAAAGCGGGTGCTAATATAGTTGTTCAGTCAAAACCAGTGAGCACTAAAATGATTGCATGCTCAGAACTGAAATGATTACCAGTCTTTTCCCTTTCCGTGTGACTTCTCTTCGCTCTGTTTCAATTACCTCATCTACTCTCACCGAACTCAATAATATTTGGCTGTAGAAGATGTTTTTTAAAAGAAAAATCATACGTTGGTTATTTATTTTTCATTGCCCCTCCCCTTTAATATTTTACATGCTTGAGACTTATCAATGGGTTCAGTCATCGAAACTTGGCAGAAAGGCTTTTCCCGTCTCCATGCTTGGTTATAATTTTTTTTAAAAAATCATTTATATATTGGAGAGAGGTATTAAATATGTTTTTCTCATGCAGTTGTGTCAAGCTGGGTTATGGTCTCACGACTCCTCATGTGAAGGCTTTGTTACAGTGTGATAGAAAACCAATTGTGCTTTTCTATATTGGGTTCTATTCCATAATTGTATCTGTGCCTTCCCAGCCCAGTGAAAACTGTTCTTTGAGTTATCTTGTGTGTTGCACTTTTTATAACCAAGTGAAGGTTTATATAAGACTTTTTCACATCTCCCAAGTGTTTTCCACACCATAAACTGCTTTGGAATGCTGTGATGTTGGCATAAACATTTAAAATACAACATTTATTTTTACGAAAAGCAAACGATTTTGTCTTTGCTGTAAACCTGTCAGGGGAGTGGCAGTTGTGCACCCTCCACACGTCTCACCACCCTTTGCCATTTTGTTGGCAACAGTAGAGCATTTTAAAATTTTAATCTCACCTCCTGCCCTGTCTCAGTTAGCAATAGTTGTCTGGTATTTTAATGAAGGCTTTAACCCATTTCAAATTAATGGATTGTTGCCTGAGTTAAAGTTGAGGAGGAGATGTGAGTTCCAGTCACACTGTTCAGATGCTAATATCGGCAACAGTAATTTCAAGGTTCAGATGCTTAATAGGACTATGTCTCAGTTAATCTGTTAGCTCTAAAGAGCAATGGAACACCTTGCCAAAGAGGCTGAAGGTATTTGTCTGAGAGTCTTTATGTAACAGGACTGTGTTAATACCATGATGGTAGCACTGACAGCTGCAGACAAATATCCTGTATCATAGAACACAATAGTTAGTGATAAAAGAAATGTATCAAAATATTTACACCTAACTTTCCCCTTAACTTGGTACCTCCCTTCCCCACTTTCACTTGGCACTGACATGCACTGCAATGTTGGCTGCCCCCTGCCATATCCTGAAGAGGCCATTTTTTAGGCTTTGAACTTTTAAATGTTGATTATTTAGTAGGCCATTTGACTATTAAGTGCGCTGCGGGTCTGCCTAATCCTGCTTATATATGATACACACAGCACTCTCTTTCTCTGCTACAGAATGATCAGAGCTGTGTTCTGGTTGAGGAGTGTGGAGGAGCTGAGGAGCATTTTATTTTTTGTTCATTTACAGTTTCTATCTGATAAGTAGTGAGGCATAATTGGCATCTTTGGCACAATAATTTTAAAGTTTGCAAAATGTATTTGCATGAAAATTATGGATGGCCTCTTCACTAAATTTATGCCTATATCTTTGTTGCATAAAAAAAATCTATATTTACCATATAATATAAGAAAAAAATGGGACAAGAAGACTCCAAAGACAATTACACTCTGTCTGGAAATAAATTGTCTCAAACTGTAAATCCCCCGCCCTCCCTTTAAGGGTTTAACTTACTTGAGTGAAGTGTGTGCAGCAGTTGCCCTGAGGACAGAGTTGCACTCTGTAATTTGCATGGCTGATGAGTAGCATACGCCTATGGATAAAGAATGTGAGCAGGAAGCAGCAATCAGCTGTCTGCCTCATTCACTGGAGACAGGCTTTTGCAGACAAAAGGAGCAGAGCCTATTCTCTTTTTCCCCTGTTTTATTGTTCAGGCCCCAGGTCTTGCAATGAATGAGAGGGCTCTTGCAGCCAGGCATGCAGAACGACCTTTGTGTGGTCCATCTCTTTTTATTGACGATGCATTACAAAGTGCAAGCAACCCACCAACCCCTCCCATTTTTATACATTACCTGATAATGTTAGCAGGTCCCATGAAGTGGGTCAGAGTCAACAGAAGCAAAATATCTTGCTGTTTTAAGTACTGAAGCAAGCTGTTATCCAGACCTTTGGCACTGCAAAACGATTTGTGAGTGCTCTGTCCTCTGCTACCGCCAATTTCCATTCTGAGACACTGTGCTTTTCCCAGTTTTACTCAATTGTCTAGCTGAGGTGGGAACAGAATACTCCATTTGCAGTAATGATATGGAACACGGGAGGCCAGATGCCCAACGCTGCAGTGTGATGCAGTATGCCCACCTGGTGTTGGCTGACCTGTACCAACCCTATCTTCCAATCATTAAACTGTACCCCACAAACTCTTGCTTGATAACACGCTCAAATAGATCCTCATTTGTTTGACTCGCTCACCAGAATGTATTGACATCTATTTTCTCTCTTCCCTTAAAGTTGCTGATTTACATTCAGCTATGATCTATAAAGCATAGGAGCAGAAGTAGGCCATTCAGCCCATCAAATCTTTTCTGCCATTGACTGAGATCAAGACTGATCTGATAATCCATAACTCAACGTTCTTGCCTTTTTCCCTAGCACTTGATTCCTTTCCCGATTTAAAAATCTGTCTGTCTCCACTTGAAGGTACTTAATGGCCCAGCCTGGACAGCCCTCTGTGGTAAAGATTTCCACAGATTCACTACGCCCAGGGTAGAAATTCTTCCTCATCTGTATCTTAAATTTGCGATCCCCTTATTCTGCGATGATGACACTTACTCCTCGACACTCCCACTCGGGAAACAACCTTTCTGCGTCCACCCTGTCAAGTCCCCTAAGAATCTTGTATGTTTCAATAAGGTGTGCTCTGATTCTAAACTCCCAACATTACGGAAAGTTTGCTTGGGCCATTGTGAGTCTGGGCAATGTTAGGACGCTGTATATACCGACACTAAACCAGTCCCAAGTCTGCCGGGATAGCAGGAACTGCAGATGCTGGAGAATCTGAGATAACAAGGCGTAGAGCTGAATGAACACAGCAGGCCAAGCAGCATCAGAGGAGCAGGAAGGCTGACGTTTCGGGCCTGACGTTTTTGGATTTCTGAAGAAAGATCTAGGCCCGAAACGTCAGCCTTCCTGCTCCTCTGATGCTGCTTGGCCTGCTGTGTTCATTCAGCTCTACGCCTTGTTATCTCCAAGTCTGCCGGGGCTGGGGGTGAGGGCTGGGGTTCACGACGATCCCTCTGCCTTGGGGTGGATTACGGACAACATTGACACGTGGTGGTGGGGGGGGAATACTGTTGCCTTTTTTAAAATCCTCATCCGCATGAGAGAAGAGGGATAGGAGGTGAATCAAAGTGGGGTCCCGTGGCTGGGACATACTGGGCCAGGATGTAACTTGGCTCATCGCTTTGTGTCTCAGAGCTTCGGTCTGAGTGAGAATTACACGGAACTCTGCAGTTCTAAAGTGTATGCTGAGGAATTTAAACCTTAACCTCCTACCGCAGCGGGGGGGATGGAGAGCGGGAGTTATTTTTACAACCCAGCGCACAGGGTGGTTTGGACTGCCACTTTAAGAACCGGAGCTCAGTTCATCTGGGACGAGCAAATAATGGAATCTCTGAACTGGCCGCACTGACATCTCCCTGAAAATTACTGGGCGGTTTGCAGGGCTGTGAAGATGAAAGGAAACCCGTCCTGGCCTACCTGGGATTTTCTTTGGCGCGACGGGTGGTTACAGTCAGGTCTCAGGAGTGGAATAAAGTTCCCGGTGTTTGTTAAGATTATTTTTGTCCTTGTTTTTCTTTTCTCTCTTGTTTTTCTTTTCTCTCTTGTTTCATTTCGGAGATGAATGTATTCCTGTTTTGTGTGCTGAGGGGCTACGTGGAGGACTTGGTGAGGGGTGGGGGGTGCGGTTTGGTGAAAAGTGCCCCACTGAACATGCTGTTATTTGATTTCAGTGCACGTTTTATGGAGTGTTATTTGAAGGAGAGTTTTGAAGTAATTTGACACAGATTCTTTCTTTTTTTTTCCCCTTCCCTGCTCCTTGATCACTGCCAGCATTTTAGTTGGATATAGCTGAGCCGGAGGGTTACGAGGAGCACAGTAAGGGTTGGGTGGGGTAAACAGTAGGGAGTGGCAGAGATTTGGTGGGGTGGGGGTGCTGTGTGATGGGTAAAAGGATACAGTTTACGGGAGCAGGCCAACACTTCCTCATTCTAGCATCACGACATCTGAGCAAGCCAACACAGTTGCCCGCTGAGTAGCTCCTGTAGCCAGGACGAAGCCAAATAAATGCACAACGTGTCAAACACAGAGATCCATTTAGAGACAGTGCTGCGGGCTGCTGGATTTACCAAAGATACAGTAGAAAAAAACTTGAGTCACAACTGTAAATAAACCAGACATTCATAAAACATTTATATTCATGTGTCTGCCCTGTTTTGACGTTAATAATTCAGACTAGGTTTTGGTTAGTTAAAGGCGTGTTACTGCATTGGCCGTTGTGAGCTCTCTGTCGCATGCCCAGTCTCCCAAAACAGTCAACTTAAACTAGAATGTGATGTTAATTTAAACAAAAAGAAAATTCCAGGCAGCTTTTGTACATCAAAACTCGGACTGGGCATCCAACCTCACATTGGTTTAAATATCACAACTTTTTTTTAACAGTCCCACGGTCACTCTCTGATGTTTAGAGAGGTCTTTGGACGGCACATCTCCCTAGTTGACCTGCTTTGCTGCGCTTGTACGGAGGAGTTAAAGCAAGTTAACCTGCCAGTAGCCAAGTTAGTGTGTTGGTGGGTCTGCTTCAAGGTGAACCTGTGGAAATTGTGAGCTGGAATTTCAGGCCCTGGTGAGGGCGGGAAAGGAATTGGACAGGCCTCAAATTGTTGATTTCCTTTTACTATTCACAATGTCAATCATTTTCATGAAAGCATGCGTGGGGCCTGCAGGGTTAGCAACACCCTGTCTGGTGTAAGGCTGATTGGGCTTCTTAAAAATCTTGTTAAGGCCAATTAATAGGAGCTGACTGAAAGTACTGTGCATGTCCATCAATGCTGTCGAAGCCTTTAGAGAGAGGTAGGTACTGTGGGGGATACAGTGCTTTATTTCTGCCTCCAAATCCATCTTGATTTAGTCCCTCCCACTCTCCCTACCCATCCCTCCGCCCCTTCAACTTTGGTTTACTTTGCCCTTAACAGGCTTTGCATGTAAATATTTAATTGGCTGCACGGGTGATTTGATTGATAGTGATTAGTTTTTAAAAAGATGCAAAAAAGTCAGCATAATGGTGGTGATTTCGGTGGTGCGAAGATCGCTCAGTTGTGTGTAATAGGACCTCTGGGTAGAGAAGAGAAAAGAAACTACTCTGCATCGACAGGGTATGGTTTAGGTGCCTGGAATTGGCAGGCAGACTTGAAGTTTGTGGAGGGTTTGGAAGCAGCATTGCAGTAGGCCCATGGGTCCTCCCCTTCTACCTGTGTGCTAGAGTAGCCTAAGGCCAATCAGTGAAGTGATTCGCCCTTCATAGTGGTGGCCTGGCTGCAAGAACCAACTTTTAATACATGTTTTAGCACAGTCAATGACATCTTGTTGTGGTGTGCTCATAGTCTCTTACCAACTACTGCAGCTTCAAGGCCTCTAACTGGACCTCCAATTTCAAGATCCTGCCTGCTGCCCTTAAATGGACAGGGAACCTGGCATCGTGCCAATTTAAAGGGATACTCAATGAAAATCCTGTTGAGTGCCTGTTTCCTCCCAGGGGGCATGTTGAGGACTTGGAAATGGTCCCAGCTCCTGCCTTCCTTCCCCAGAGAGAAATTCCTGCCCCATGGTTGCCATAGACAACCTTAGCATTTTGTTCACACCCTGGGTTTGTAGCTGTCTAAAGTTAACATATGAGAAGCTAGCTGTGCAAGAGTTTGACTCTTGGAGCCACGTGAGAGAGGGTCCATGGCCAGCTCTGTTCTTGTGAAAAATTGGAAATTCCAAGTGGGAGAGATATGTGTAACTTTGAATCCTCAGCAGCCTTTAGCCTGCTCAGCTCTATCTCTGTTTGTCCCTAATTGCCCTTGCATCATTGGTGGCCCATCCACCTTACTCATTCCCAACTGGCCTTTCTCTTTCTGTCTGAGTCGGAGTGAGCCATGCCAGACGCCTGCACTGGGTGGTGTCAGGCAAATGAGGGGATCCTGCTTTTGTGGGCCCCTGGGGCCCCATCAATAGCACCTTCCCCTAAAGTTATTCCCAACCACCCTCAGCTACTTAATCCTAGCTACCTCCCAATCCGGTAACCCTAAACCTGCCTGGCAAGAGTGGGACTTGCCTGTAGTCCCGGCCACAGCCACCAGGCGTGACAGGCATTGTTGTGGGGTTCTGGGACTATCGGCTATTCAAATTCCCTAAGGCAGGACTTCCTCTTGGTAAAAGTGGCAGAAGTGCTCGACTTAATACGAATAATGCCATTTGCATGGTTAAATTGCTGGTGGTGGGGGGCGGTGGTGTGCAGCTATTAGAATGGTAGGGTACTCCCCTCTTAATTCTTTTTAAGCTGATTAGGGGTGTGGGATCCTATTGGCAATAGGGATCCATGTGTGGCTGTACATTGCTGAAATGTGTCTTTGTTGCTGTCTGGTTTTAGGGGGGGGTGTGTGTGTGTGTGGTTCTATGTTGCTGTCATTTCCATGTTTGTGTTTTTTTCCCTTTTGCTAGACGAGTACACTCTGGTAGAGATTAGTACATTCATACATCAGTGATGACAGTAACCTAACCACATTTATTAAAAGAAAACATTGTTGGATTGACAAGGCCACTGGTAAATAGGAAGACATTCTCACAGCGCGATATAGGGCAAATGTTTGCTTCTAAGCCGTGTGTGTGTGTGTGTTTGAGAGAGAGAGAGAGAGAGAGAACGAGACATATAAAACTACCAGCTAAGTTGAAAGATCCTGACATATATAAAATATTTTACTTTTGGTATTTTCTTCCTGCCTCTGTCTTTACATCTGAACTGTTCATAACATCCTAAAAGACAGTGGTTTTGCAAACATTTTGAGCATCTGCTGAATTGTGGAGGAACAGTCACTAGGCCATTGTCTTTGGCAGTGGGAAGAAATTGAAGCTGAAGGGAAGATATGCATTATATAGTGCCTTTCATAATGTCATGATGTTCTAAAACCCCTTTACAGCCAATGAAGTATTTTGGAATGTAGTCACTATGGTAATTTAGTAAATATAGCCTGATGGTACATTGATATCAATGCACTGAACTTCAGGTTATAATGTAACCAGCAAATCCTTCTGTCATTTCGTATTCTTGCTAAACTAAAGTTCTTTTTTCCTTTTCCTCCTACAGATTCCCGAATAAGTCAGGAGCTGGGAAGCCGGTCGCACTGGTGTGTTGTTGCATACTGGGAGGAGCGGACTCGAGTGGGGCGCCTGTACACTGTCCAAGAAGCCTCCCTCGATATCTTCTACGATCTACCTCACGGGAACGGATTCTGCCTGGGACAGTTAAACTCAGACAACAAGAGCCAGCTGGTGACCAAAGTCCGGAGCAAAATTGGCTATGGCATCCAGCTGAGTAAGGAGCCGGACGGAGTGTGGGTCTACAACCGCAGCAACTACCCAATCTTCATCAAGTCAGTCACACTGGACAACCCAGACTCCAGGACGTTACTCGTTCATAAAGTGTTCCCGGGTTATTCCATCAAGGCTTTCGACTACGAGAAGTCTTACACCTTGCAGAGACCCAATGACCATGATTTCACGCACGAACCGTGGTCTGGATTCAGCGTCCAAATTAGTTTTGTAAAAGGCTGGGGCCAATGCTACACGAGACAATTCATAACCAGCTGCCCTTGCTGGCTGGAGGTGTTCCTCAATAACCGATAAGAGTGGTGTTATTAAAGGACTCGGATTCAACAGAGGCGCTTTCAATGAAAAGTAATGAGATTTAATAAGAGAAAAAGTGTATTTTATGTTATATATAAATATATTATATTACTTGTAAATATGAAGACGTTTTATAGCATTATTTATGTATTGTGCAATGTGTAAACCAGACAAAATAAAGATGCACTTTGCTTAATATAAATGCAAATAAGATGAAAAAAACGCCAAAATTTAAATAACACAAAATTGGTGTTCTTATGGGTGCTGAAACCAAGAAGAATGTGTTTTTTTTAAATAGAGGAGTTTTATGTTCAAGTGGAAAAATAAAATTGTACACCTGATTTAAAAAAAATGCTTTGTGTGTCTTTTTAGAGGTGAAGCAATGTGAGCAGAAGACTTATCTTTGAGTTCCCTTGTCAACAGATTTACAATTTCATTATTCAGAGCACAAAGGAAAATTCCCCCTCTGGTGTCAATTAAACTCATTTGTGACCTTTTGAAGGTCAGTAAATTTACCAAGAATGTGATGAGTGAGAGACTGATTTGGGTTACAGCACATGTTTGAAATATTATTTGGTTTAGTGAAATCTCTCTTCTATCCTTCACCCAAAAGGCACAGACAAGGTTAGTGGCTGTTCATCAAATGTTCTTTCTCACCACCTCTTTTGAAACCACTGGTCCAAGCAGGACACAATTCCTTTTTGTTGATAGGCTTTCAATACTTCCAACCAAGTGTCACTTCTCATGTGTCACCATAAACAGAAGGAATAATGTTTGTATTTGACCAAATGACTGACAGAGGCATAATAACTCCAGTTGTCAGCCCAAACCTCCATAAGTGATTTCTATCAAGGGCGACTGGACAAGGAATCATGAACAAGCAGTCTAATTAATTTATCCTTTCCTATCTGAGATTGACTTCAGATGCTGCTCCTGCAGATTTCACTTCGGTCATATTATTTCCCTGGTCTGTGTGATTTAGTACTGTACTAGTAACGTATCAGATGGCGTCTTTATCCATTGAACTATCAGGGCAACACTAATGTTAGTCTTTTAATAGGGAGGTGCACAGAACAATTCCACTTATCTAATTTCTCTAATCTCTGCATGGCATATTTATATCTTTTGCATCTCCAATTGCAACTTTCTTCTTTGATACTGAACTTGCTGTAGGAAAGAATTCACACGGTGGACAACACAACTGACCCGTTTTGTTATGGCCATGCTTTACTGCATGTTGCAGTGTCCCCCTGAAATAAATTGAGATATTCAAATACAATTTCAAAGTTTAGGGAGAGAGATAGCTTCCAGGATTGAGGAGATATTTCGATTAAGTCTAATTACAACAGAGTTAAAAGTGCAACTGATGTCCCAGATTCAAATATGTGCCATTGTGTTTGCTGACCCAAAGCAGAATGAATATTGACATAAGGTAGATTCATCCTAATGAATTGAGAGGAAATAATTGATCCCAAACTGGATCACTTTGCAATGTCACCTAGGGAACAGTTAGCAAGGACAGAATAGGAATTGATTGTGATAGCAAAGTGTGGAGCTGGAGGAACACATCATCAGAGGAGCAGGAAAGTTGACGTTTCAGGTCAGGATCCTTCTTCAGAAAAAAAACGTTCCTGTTTCTCTGATGCTGCCTGGCGTACTGTGTTGCTCCAGCTCCACACTGTGTTATCTCTGACTCCAGCATCGGCAGTTCTTACTATCTCTGTCGGAATTGATTGTGATGTCCCTGTTATTCTCAGGATTTGGTGCACGTTCTCAAGGTTCACCCTTGGATATTTGCCTGTTGCATGATATAGGGGAGAGTCTTCACCTGTTTGATACGAAAGCCAGGAAAGGATTCCAACGTATTCAGAGGAAAAGAGAGAGAGAAACTGGGAAAAAAGTAGATGGGATTAAAACTGTGGATGAATTCTCTTGATTTAGTTTGGATTCCTCAACTCAAGCAGGTCATTTAGTAATTGCCCCAGAGCACTGCTGAAAGCATCCTGCCTAACATACCCTGAGGGCCTTGTCATGATCTGAAAGGAATGTGAAATCCGCAGGATAGAAAATGCTGATGCAACTTTGAGTTAAGTGTAAATGTATTTGACCAAGACTTATTTAGAGCTGTTCTTAATTAGACTTAGAAATTCATCCAGTTTGCTTTTCAGGTTTTCCAAAGCTTATTAGGATATAACCATGGTTACGAGGCCTACATGGTGATTAAGCCAAATGCAGCCTTCAGTGATTACATTATTTTTCCTGCACGTAATCCAATACTGTAGCAATAATGTTTTAATTTTACTTCAGAAAAGTGGGATTGAACTCACTGTTGTTCAGCATTTATACGTGGAAGTCACAGCAATTTTATTTTCTCCAGAAAAATGAGGTTACATACCACCAAATAACACACAAGCAAAGGTGGAAAAAAGTTTAAAAATGAATGAAAATATTTGAAGGATGGGTGGTACATCAGTTTGGGGTAAAGTTTTTTGAACACTCTCCAAATTAGCTGGTTAAAAGTCCACTCAATTTATGTAAATGACCTAAATGAATTGTGCTTTTCCCTCATTCATTTCTTGTTATTAACTTTATTTTTCTTTCGATTTATTTTTAAATGCTCTTCATCTGTGATATCTATAAGCTCTGACGATGAATTTATATATATCTGAACTATCCAACTGGTTGGCATTTTCTTGATAAATGATGCTTGACCTACCGGGGCAACTCTTCTTTCTTAAGTGTTGTATTTATGTCTTTTAGCCGTCCAGTCCTGGCAGAGTGTGCTGCATAAATAGTGCACTCTGCACAACTGGAGCAGGCAAATGGGGGGATGTGATTTTTTCTGAACTGCTGAGAGAGCAGCAGCAGTCTTCTGAAGATGAAGATGAGGACATTGAACAGGAAGAACATCACTTTTAACATGACTTGGTGCTGCAATGTCAGTTGCTACAGGTCAGACAAGATTCAATTGACACCAAGTTCCAGCAGATATGAGCTGTGTGCAGTGATCATTCGTTGACTGTAAATTTGTTGCTACTCAATAACCAGGCAGTTCTAGAAGCAAATGCAGCTTCCATTTGTTTTTGTCTTTGCTTTTGCTACTGCAGAATGAAAGTGAATGTGTTCAACCAATAGAAGGTTTTCCAGTACATGATAGTCCTACATTGAACAATAAGTAGATGTTAGACCACACTGCTCATTGGGCAAAGAATAACACTTGCTGAAAACATAGAAAGTGGGGGTAGACCATTCAGCCCTTTGAACCTGCTCCACCATTCAATATGAATGTGGCTGAGCTTCTATCTCAATACCATGTTCTTACTTTCTTCCAGTGCTCCTTGATACCTTTAAAATCTAAAAATATATTGAATATATTCAGTGACTTAGCTTCCACAACCTTCTGTGACAGAGAATTCCATGGTTTCCTTTGAGTGAAGAAGTATTTCCTCATCACAGTCCTAAATGCTCTACTCACTATTCTGAATCTGTGTCCCTGCTTTCAGACCCCTCAACCAGGGAAAACATCTTCTTTGCATCTAGTCTGTCCGGCTCTCATAGAAGTTTATGTTTCAGTCAGATCCCCTCTCGTGATTCTAAACTATGCAAGGTACATGTCAGGAATGGGATAGAAATACTTCCATCTCCCTGATTAAGTGCACTCAATTAACTTGATACCATCTAAGACACTGATGCTCACGATCAGCAGTGCAGCCACAAACTTGAACATTCATTGCCTCCATCACCACTGCACATTGGCAGCAGTGTGCATTATCTACAAGATGGCCTGCAGCAACTCACCATGCCTCCTTCAAAAGCACTTTCCAAATTCAATGCTCCCCTCCAACTCTAAGCCACACATTATCCTGATTTGGAATCAAAAAGGAAATTAACATAGCGAGCGTTGGTCATTTGGGAAGTTACGCTGGGGAATTGATAGCAGAAAATATGGATAAATGACTAGAACAGATATTTTGTATGGATCCACCCAATAGAGGATTCAAGTAAATCGTAGAAATTGCTGTTTATTAGGAAATGAATGGCAGGGAAAAATTTAACAAAATTATCATTGCCAGTGCTGAGTACTGAAGAAGGGTCTAGGCCCAAAACGTCAGCCTTCCTGCTCCTGTGATGTTGCTTGGCCTGCTGTGTTCAGCCAGCTCTACACCTTGTTATCTCAGATTCTCCAGCACCTGCAGTTCCTACTATCTCTGATAATAATCTGAGTTCTGATGCACTTCATTCCAGGGTCTTCAAAGAAATGACGAGTGAAATAGTTAAAGCATTAGTTTTAATTTCTCCAAATTCCCTATATTCAGGGAAGGTCCCATTAGATTTGAAAATAGCAAATGTAATGCTATCATAGAACGCAGGAAGATGGGATGACACTAAGGATGGGTAACCTTGGTCCTTTTATAGCAATGGATTAATCAATATGCACTTGTATTTGCAATTAAGTGTCAGCTATGCCACCTAGGTGCCCTGTGTAGTGATTCTTTTTGGTTTCCCTTCCATTATGTGCACAGTGAGGGGCAGCCTCTGGCTGGTGTTGCCTGACTGGGTGCTCTGCTGGGTTTTAAACACAGTGCCAGTGATGGGAATCCTGACAGGGATGAGTATTTTTGCTTCTGATTAGAGGGAGGGGAGGACAAACAGGGCACCATGCGAGACAATGTACATGGCAATAGAGGCAAGATTCAGAAAGATGGTGACAAGGTATATTGCTCCATTCGGACCTCCACTCTGCTGGCCAGTTCCCTTTCCTTTTCCTTTCTTTTTTCTTTTCCTTCTCTCTCCTGTCTCCTCTCTGTGGTAATTATATACCCACCCTCACACCCTGCCCTGTTAACTACCTACCTAAGGAGTTGAGAAGGAGTTAGGTCATGGCCGGTGACCGCCTGGCAGGAGCTGAACACGCGGACCATGTCCTGCAGTGACAGGGGATCGAGTGTGGGCCAGAGTAATGCCAGCTCTGGAAGTGGGGCTGGAGAGGGGGGTGGCGGTGAGGGTGGGGCCGGTGAGGGGGCAGCAGTCGGTGGTGAGAACGGGCCTGTGAGGGGGCAG
>NC_063332.1:28955898-28978518 GCF_021869965.1 Rhincodon typus | reverse complement strand
GTGAGAACGGGCCTGTGAGGGGGCAGCAGTCGGTGGTGAGAACGGGCTGGTGAGGGGGCAATGGCAGCCTAGCGATTGGAGTGGCGCCTGCACCATTGTGGAGATGGGACTTGGGACTCAGATCCGGAGTTTTCTTTCTTGCTTACCTTTCGCCTCTGTTAAATCTTTTAATTCTGGTTTTTGTATCCAAGTGGGTGCCAGTGAATGGTAACTTTGTGCACTTTTTGTTGTACTTATGCAAACTAGAGGAGCAACACCTCATATTCCGCCTCAGTACCCTACAGTCCAATGGCCTAAATGTGGACTTTACCAGTTTCAAAATCTCCCCACCCTACCGGCCTCATCCTATGACAAACCCTCCCTCTCATCCCTGCCTCCATGACCTGACACAGCCTGTCCATCTTCTCTCCCACCTATCTGCTCCTCCCACCTCACTGATCAATCCCCACCGCTCCCTACCTGTACTCACCTATCACCATCCCACCTACCTTCCCCAGCCCCACCCTCCCACTCTGTAATTATTTATGAGCTCCCTTCCCCCTCCCCCATTTCTGCAGAAAGGTCCGGACCCGAAACGTCAACTTTCCTGCTCCTCTGATGCTGCCTGGCCTGCTGTGCTCCTCCAGCTCCACACTGTGTTATCTCTGACTCCTGCATTGGCAGTTCTTACTATCTCTAACAGGACATTGAAGCTTAAGGCTTGCAAACAGCAGTATATCCAAAGGCCTGTACCAGGCATTGTCATTCAAGGCCTATTCAAGGTAGAGATAACAAGGTGTAGAGCTGGATGAACACAGCAGGCCAAGCAGCATCAGAGGAGCAGGAAAACTGACGTTTCAGGCCTAGACCAAGGTAGGATAGTTATTCAGTTCAAAATTTGACAATGACACGAATCCATGAAGTATAGTGAACTATAAAGAGAATTGACATATTCATGAGGATAGACAATCTGGTGGAAAGGGCAGATGAAATTTAACACAGAGAACAGTGATATGGTAGCCCAGAACCTGTATATTGCTGAGAAAAGAGTCATAGTGTCAAAATCTTTTAACTTACATTAATCAGGACAAATGCAAGAATGCAGGATTTCAGAGGGAGCAACTATTTGTATCTCATGAAAAAAAAGATGCTGATAGGTTGTCCAGTGAGTCCATCAGCAACAAACATTGAAGAGGACAAACCTGTGATTGAAGGAGCAGGGAGCAGGGAGCAGGGAGCAGGGTAAGTGCTGGGGCACAAGGGGGCTGTGGGTGTCTGCCAGAGGCTGAGAGTCAGGTGGTATAATGCTGGGAGTGAGGTGAGGCAGTGGGGTGGTAGTGTTTGAATTCCCAGGACTAGGAGTCAGCTGTTGTTTCAACAAGATCAAGAATGGGATCTGGGAGCCACCTTTATGAACAAGTAGCCTGTCAGGTTCAGGTGGCTGTGGAGGAGAAGGAGACTGCAACATGGCTGGCTTAGAGACAGTAGCTACAATTGGACTGGGGGATAGGGGAGACAGAAAGGCTGCATAGGGTCAAGTGGAGACATGGAGGCTGCAATAGTGGTGGGGGAATGAGGCGGCTGGAAGGGGACTGAGGGGAGACAAGAAGACTGTGGGTATGAGGAAGTGCAGAGTGGCTGCAAAGGATTTGGAGATAGAGGGTGGCTGAAAGGAGGAATGGGAGAGAGAAGGAGACTTCAGGGGCTTAGAGAGTGTGTGAGGCTACAAGGGGTTGGGATACACAGGGTGTCTAAAATATAGGGGGAGAGAAAGGGAGGCCATAGGGGATTGGGAGAGAGCGAGGCTGTATGAGGACCAGGAGAGAGAGGGAGGTTTTGAAGAGGTTGAGAAAGAGTGGGAGGCCGCAAAGGGAATGGGCACAAGAGAGAGTGAGAGAAAGAAAGAGAGAAAGGGCTGCTGCAGGGATTGGGGTGGGGGAATGGGAGGCTGCAATGAAGAGAGAACAATTTCGAATCTGTCAACATAACAACAGTCAGTCAAGTAGGAACTAGGAAAACATGAATTCACAGAGGTAATGAATTACTTGTGTTATGATACTAAGACAGACAATTGAATCAAATCAGCCTCTTCTCCTTGGTATTCGCAATACAGTAATATTAAAACCTTCAAAGACTCTCAAAATTAACCCTAATGGTTCCAACCAGACTTTTAAAAAATAATCAATCTTATACTCTGCAACTAATCAATTCTCGACACTAGTTTGTAGCTTAAACAAAAAAAATTCACAACGTACAATTAGCATATACAAGACAGTAAATTTAGCAACTCAAAATTAAACAACAAAGTTACCCAATGTCTATGTTTAAACCCAATTACTTTGGTTTCAGCCACATTCACGCATAAGACAGACTGGTGAACAAACACAGTTAAGTGATAAATAAAAGAATAAAAAAACAGAACTGGCCAGTCTATTTAAGTGGTTTTCATGATGCATTGTTCCACAATCATATATGATTGTTTCTTCTTTCATTTTCTGAAGATTTCAATAAGGGCTACATTTTCAGTTACATAAGAGGAAGTCAGTAATACTTATAGTTTCAATTCTCTGAACTTTCAGTAGCTGATAAAGAAAGTCTAGGCATGGAGCTTTCAGAATCTTCATGCTGCCGCATCAACACCCAAACCCCTTCTCACAGAGAACACAGTCCAAACCCAGTTCAAACACTGGGTCAAACTGACTATCTCCCCACAGGACCCCAGTTACCGTTCAACATCTGCCATCTGCTTGAACACAAGGTTTCTCTCAGACTTGCTGGAACCAATTCCCAGATACTGACCTCATGAATGGCCAACATTTGCTAGCTGTTTAAGCATACTGCTCTCCCCCGGTGTTGAAGCATCTATATAACTAATTGATCAAGATCCAACCAGCAATTAACTTCCCACCTGGCCTTACAAACAAACCACAGCTCGTTTTTAACACAAGCTGCTGCCGATAATCATTTCAGCTCAGTTCACAGCTCCAAGCCAAAATTGAAAAAAGAATAAAAAGTAACATTGAAAAATCAGTGAGAGTTTCAACACTTATAAAATAATGTGGTAGTTCAAGCTTAAAACTGTATCATTGCACAAGGGTGAAGATTGTTATGGATGTGATTATAATGAATAGTGTTGTCAATTTAAATCTCAATCTGAAAATGAGAACTTCAATGCAACAATAAGGGTGGAGCAACTGTCCAGCTAAAGTATTCCAACATTGTGAATATGTAGTGGAGAAGTATGAGCTGTGACTTTAACAATCCAGAAAGTGTTTTTAGGGTGATGGCTTTTTGAGTGTAGAAGTGTACGTCAGTTATTTTATAGAAAATCTTTTGCTATTAATTTACACTTGTCATGTTGAGTCAAATATTCAACTGTAGTATCTGGTGAATAAATGTTTTTATTTTGAGCTGTGGATTTGTTTAATGGACAATTGATAATTATTGAGATATTGATAAATTCTTCTACTTTTGCTTCTGTGTGAGTCCAAATGGCCCAAAAGTCAACACAAATAAAGCAGGCAATGTTATTATGTGACTGTATCATGTAATAAAACAGTTAAGCTCTCAAGACGAACAGGAGTCCCCCCACCCCCAAAAATATGTATTTTGTACCCTGCCCAGGCTTTCCTTGAAAATAAAATTCGAGAAAAAGTGAGGTTTAACAGAAGTTTATCTTCTAGGGGAGTCTGTACAAAAGAAAAAAATAATGACCTCTAGTAATTGGGACTTACCTCCCAATCAAAAATTATGACTATGAGGCTTTGAAATTGTAACTGCCAGCTGCAATTGCATCTGTCCATGACAGTATTGGTAAGAGTGACCATCACACAGTCCTTGTGGAGACAAAGTCCTGCCTTCACATTAAGAATAACTTCCATCATGTTGTGTGGCACTATCACTGTGCTAAATGGGACAGACTTCACACAGATATAGCAACTCAAGACATGGCATCCATGAGGTGCTGTGGGCCAAAAACAGCAGCAGAATTGTATTCCAGCACAATCTGTAAACTTATGGCCTGGCATATCCCCCACTCAACCGTTACCGTCATCAAGCCAGGGGATCAACCCTGGTTCAATGGACAGTGCAGGAGAGCACCAGGCATACCTGAAGGTGAGATGTCAACCTGGTGAAGCCACCAATCAGGACTACAAAACAGCGAAAGCAGCAACTGATAGACAGAGCTAAGTGATCCCACAACCAACGGATCAGATGTAAGCTCTGCAGTCCTGCCACATCCAGCCATGAGTGGTGGTGGTCAATTAAACAACTCACTGAAGGAGGAGGCTCCACAAATATCCCCATCCTCAATGATGGAAGAGCCCAGCACATCAGTGCAGAAGATAAGGCTGAAGCATTCGCAGCAATCTTCAGCCAGAAATGCCGAGTGGATGATCCATCTCGGCCTCCTCCAGTGGTCCCCAGCAGTAGAGATACCAGTCTTCAGCCAAATCGATTCACTCCATCGGTTTGCCGATGATTGCACAATGTTCAGCACGATTCGTGACTCCTCAGATACTGAAGCAGTCTGTGGGCAAATGCAACATGAACTGGATAATATCCAGGCTTGGGCTGACAAGTGGGAAGTGACATTCACGCCACACAAATGCCAGGCTATGACCATCACTAATAAGAGACAATCTAATGCCCCTTGACATTCAATGGTGTTACCATTACTGAGTCCCCCACTATCAACATCCTGGGGGTTATCACTGACCAGAAACTCAATGGGACTCACCACATAAACACAGTGGCTACAAGAGCAGGCCAGAAGCTGGGAATACTGCAGCGAGTAACTACCTCCTACTCCTCAAAGCCTGTCCACCCTACAAGGCACAAGTCAGGAGTGTGATGGAATACTCCCCACTTGCCTGGATGATTGCAGCCCCAACAACACTCAAGAAGCTTGACACCATCCAGGACAAAGCAGCCCACTTGACTGGCACTACATCCACAAGCATCCACTCCCTCCACCATCGATGCTCAGTAGCAGCAGTGTGTACTATCTACAAGTTGCACTGCAGAAATTCACCAAAGATCCTCAGACAACACCTTCCAAACCCACGACCACTTCCATCTAGAAGGACAAGGGCAGCAGACATGTGGGAACACCACCACATTCAAGTTCCCCTCTAAGCCACTCACCATCCTGACCTGGAAATATATCATTGTTGCTTCACTGTTACTGGGTCAAAATCCTGGAATTTCCTCCCTAATTGCACTATGGATTAACCCACAGCAGGTGGACTGCAGCAATTCAAGAAGGCAGCTTACCACCACCTTCTCAAGAGCAACTGGGGATGGGCAAGAAATGCTGGCCAGCCAGCGACACCCACATCCCACACATGAATAGAAAAATAAATTCATAAGAGACAGTGTTGTTGCTGAAATTCTTGATTAAATTTTGCCAGAATTCTTATAGTCTATGGAAGATTTAACTTTGGACAAAGCTATTCAAAATGTGTTGAAAACAGAAACCAGAGAGATTGACAGACAGATCCTGAGAAGAGCAGAACAACCCTACCTCAGGAGAACAACAGAATCATTCACTTTAAGGTATGGGCACTTGAAAGAAATACATGACATGCCAACTCATGGAGTAAGCCAAACAATAGACGCTATGATTCAGCCCTGGTACTGTGGAAAATAAGGCTTCAGAATCGCAATGTCAGCCATGACAAAAGGAATGTTATATTTGTAAAACTATGGGTCACTTCCAAAAGATATGTAGAAGTAGGATACAATTTGAAAATGGCACAACTATTAGTAGTCACACATGCAAAGAAATCTGAAATACCCACTTGAGACAATTTCTCTCCAATAGAAAAGATACCAGGGGCATTTCTATTAAAAAATATTGTTTTAAATGAAAGCAGTGATTAAATTGACGCGACTTTCACAGATGCTGTTTATGTTTATGGATGTCAAGTTAATTTTAAGTTTCATACAGGAATGAGTGTCATTATCCTGTCAAATCAGGTAGCATGGCTGAAGAAAGTGAGGTTACAAGGTTTAAACAGTATGGCTCAGATGGAACAAATCTTAAGATGAGCAGTGTGCTACAAATAACACCGCAACACAAACAACGTAGAGTTGAAAATATGTATTTTCACAATAAAATTCCTAGGGAATCCTAGTTTAACAACTATAGCTTCAGGGGTCTGCTGATTGGGAAAACAAATCAAAGAGTGAGAGTACAGAAAAATGGAGTGTTGCTTGAATGAGAAAAGGAGTAACTAAGGAGCTTAAAGGAAGTCATGGCATCAAAGTTCACACCTGTGATATGCTCCTCCTGTGTTATGTGGTGAACCATGGAAGCTTCAGTTCCCCTGGTCACCATGTGTGCAGGAAGTGTGTCCAGCTGCAGCTACTGCCTAATGGCATTTTGGAGCTGGAGCTGCGGGTTGACTGACTGTGGAGCATCTACGATGATGAGCATGTCATGGCTAACATTTTCAATGAGGTAGTCACACCACAGGTAAAGATTGGACAGGCGGAAAGGACATGGGCAAACAGCAAAGTAGAGGAAATGCAGTGTATTGATTGTAAAAAAAAATGTCCTATGTCCACAGAGGTAGAGGGATGTAATGATTGTAATGAGGACAGCAGGTGGATTTCATAGAATATGAGTTGCTTGATTGGGGTTATTAATCTGATCCAATCAGAGAGCCCTGGCTGACAGATAAGAGCAGGAGAGTCTGACTCTGAGCTGGCTAGCCACAGTCATTGGTACTGTGGATTTGGTTTCACTTTTTGAGAACTGATTTCCAGACTGGCTGGGTCATAGCCAGTGTTACAACTGGTTTTTAAATTCTCAGCGAGGAATTGCATTTCTGAAGAAGGGTCCTGACCTGAAACAACAACATTCCTGCTCCTCTGATGCTGCCTGGTCTGCTGTGTTCCTCCAGCTCCATACTGTGTTATCTCTGACTCCAGCTTCTGCAGTTCTTGCTATCTCTAACTGCTTTTTTTTTTAAAATTGGCTGGTTACAGCCTGTGTATTTTTATCGTTGGAACTGAAGCAAAGATGATTTGGTAGCAAGGCTTACTCCTTGTACCATAATTTTAAGTATTTGCATTTTACTTTTGCACGTGTTTTCACCTTTTAAAAACAGAACAGGAGTGTCAAACATCCTGTTCACTCTGAGAGCTGGCTCTCAGGAAGCTGGATTAGTGCCAAGGATTCTCCACATGCAAATAAAGGGTGATTTGATGATGGAATACCGGCCTCTGTGTAGCTATTTCAGTGGCGATGAGAGAAAAGCATGCTCCTGAAGAAATCCACTTGCAAAAGTTGTCTTTGAGTTTGGATCAGCATTTCTGGCATCATGCTGTTATTTAGGAAGCTTGACTTGTTTGATCCCGCCATTGACAATTGGGCCCAATATGTGGAAAGAATGTGATATTTTTTTCCTGGGCAAATGACTTTGGGGCAGATGAAAATCAATGAGTAATTCTCCTGACTGCTTGTGGAATAGCAGCTTTATCAGTTATTAGGAACTTAACTTTCTCTGAGGCGCCAGATACTAGAGTTAATGGATTTAGTTAAGGAATATTATGACTCCAATCCTCCTCTAATGCTTAAACACTGCTGGTTTTACTCAGCAATTTGGGAATGAAGGGAATCTGTATCAGTATTTTTTGATTAGGTTAAGATGATTGGCAGAGGCATGTTACTTTGGTTTAACCCTTAAAGAGATGATGAGACACCATTTGGTATGTGGGATTAACGATGTAAACATGCAAAAGCACCTTCTAGCTGAAGCCCAACTGGACTTCAAACGTACACTACAACTGGCTTTATCATTGGAAAATGCAGCAGGTGGAGCATATAAGTTGCAGGGTATTCTGATGGAATTGGACACCTTCGCCAGTCTGACTGAGCTCTGGAAACATGACTTGAGTGAAGGCAATTGCATAGCCTTAGGACATATCCTGAACAGAGGGACTCTGGGTCGGCCGACAGCAAAACCCCCAAAACAAAGCCAAATCTCGGCCAAACGGTTGAAATTTTCTTGAGGACCCAGGCCAGCAAGCCATTGTAGTTGCTGTATGTGTGTGGACTTAAAAAAAATGAAAATGTCCCAATAGACCAAAACTCAGTAAGAGAACTCATAGGTCGGTATTCAGGAGAGTGCACACCCTAGAAAAGTTCAACTACATCCGGGTTTAGAACAGTTAAATTGCTTAGCAACATCTAAATCAGAACCAATCAAAATAAGCTTCTGGTTAAATTGTCACCTAGTTCTAATGGAGGTCAATACCGGCATGGATGTTTCAGTGATCGCAGAACCAGTCGTTAACAAAATTCGCTCTGGACTCCAACCCTTACATTTGCGCAAGATCTCGGTTAGACTGAGAACCTATACCGGGGAACTTTTACAAAATAAGGGTACAACTTCATTTCTGGTCTCTTGTGAGAAACAGGTGGTTCAGTTACCATTGCTTGTGCTAAAAGGCTCCAGCCCAAACTTGATGGAGCGAAATTGGTTGAGAAAGATTTACTAGATTGGCTCAACATTTTCCGATTAGAAAATGGATGCACTACTGAAGTCCTAATTATGTACCCAGAAGCTTTTCAGGAAGGTCTAGGGGCTATCAAAGGGGCCAAGACCAACTTTTAGGTTGACCAGGAAGCAATTCCACAATTCTGCAAGGCCTAACCGGTGCGATTTGCCTTATGTGCTGCAAAAGTAGAGGCAGAAATCAGGAGACTGGAAAGTGAAGGAATCATCAAACCAGTTCAGTTTGTGGAATGGCAGCAGAGGTCATACCGATTGTGAAGCCCAATGAGTTGGTTCACCTTTGTGTGGATTTTAAACAAACAGTAAACCACTTTTTGCAGCTGGACAAATACCCTAGTCCCTCACAGAGAGGACTTATACTCTAAGCTGGCAGGGATCTGTCCCTCACAAAGGTGGATATAAGCCATGTGTACTCACCATTGCATTAGATGAGGATTCCCAGAGGTATGCTACAATTAATACCCATAAAGGTTTGTACCAATATACGAGATGTCATTTGGGGCATCAGTAGCCTGTGCAATTTTTCAGCGAATGATGGAGAACATTTTACAAGGTCTACCCCAGGTTGCCATCTATGTAGATGACATCCTAACAACAGGGCAAACCAATAAAGAGCGCTTGTAGATCTTGGACATAGTACTTAAATGTTTCTTCCAGGCAGGCGTACGCCGTCGAAAGGGAAAATGTGTGTTACAGGTACCCCAAGTGACCTACTTGGGCTACAGAGTTGACAAGACTGAGTTACACCCATTGGAAGATAAAGTGAGGGCGATCAACGGTGTCCCAGCTCCCACGTCTGTACCAGATCTTGAGTCTTTCCTCGGGCTGGTGAATTATTATGGTAAGTTTATACATAGCCTGACGCTCATCCTGACACCATTGCATCAACCCTTAAAAAAGGCTCAGCCTTGGAAATGGTTGCATAGCCAAGCCATAGCTTTCAGGGAAGTGAAGAAACAGCTATCGTTGTCTAAGGTGTTGGCACACTATGATCCCAAGTGAGAACTGGTATTGACATGTGATGTCTCCCCATACGGCATCAGGGCAGTATTAGCTCATAGGTGGCACAATGGAGAGGAACACCCAATAGCATCCAGGACTTTGGCTAATGCAGAGCGTAAATACACCCAGACAGAGAAGGGAGATTTTGCAGACATATTTGGAGTCAGGAAGTTCCACCAATATATTTACGAATGTACATTTGTGGTAATAATGGACCACACACCCCGTCTAGGTCTATTAAAGTGGACAAGGCAATATCATCCATAGCTTCAGGCCGAATTCAGCGGTGGGCTCTAATACTAAGTGTGTATAATTACAAGTTGGAACACCGTCCGGGAGGCCAAGTATCAAATGCGGATGCTTTGAGCTGCCTCCCACTGGCAGATACACCACTGATGGTACCGACATTGGAAGAGTCCATAATGGTTTTAAATTTTCTGGACACAGAAGGAGGCAATGCATGGTGGTATTAATGCCAGACTGTTAATCTAGAGACCCAGATAACGTTCTGGGGACCCGGTTTTGAATCCCCCACAGCAGATTGTGGAATTTGAATTCAATAAATATCTGGAATTAAGAAGCTAAGATGACCGTGAATCCATTGTCGATTGTTGGAAAAACACATCTGGTTCACTAATGTCCTTTAGGGCAGGAAACTGCCATCCTTACCTGGTCTGGCCTACATGTGATTCCAGACCTACAGCAATGGGGTTGACTTTTAACTGCCTGATGGGCAATAAATGCTGGCCTAGCAAGCAACATCCTCATCCAGTAAATGAATAAAGAGAATAAAAAGCTTTCAGTCACAGCTAAGAATATCAGGCTTTGGACGCAGAAAGATCCAGTTCTGACAAAACTGAAACAGCTGGTGGCGTTGAGGGTAACAAAAGGGCCTTCACAACCAGAATTGAAACTTTTTGGACCTGCAGAGACCAGATCACAGTAGAGGACGGCATATCATTATGGGGAGCAAGAGTAATTGTCCTGAGCAAAGGTCACTGCCAGATATTGGCTAAACTCCACCAGGGTCATCCCAGAGTTTCCAAAATGAAGATGTTGACAAGAAGTTATGTCTGATGATCAAGACAGGATGCAGACATAGATATGTTGGTGCAGCAGTGCCCAACATAACAACAAGGACAAAAATTACTGCCTGCGGCTCCCCGACATTTGTGGCAATGGCAAAGTAAACCTGGACTCAGATACATGTCAACTATGTAGATCCTTTCATGGGCTCAATGTTCTTAGTCATTGTGGAAGCCCACTCAAAGTGGCTGGGCATGCATAGAGTTCATTCATCAAATACGGGGATGACAATAGAAAAGCTGTGCGCACTTTTTGCTACACATGGACTCCCAGAAGTGTCAGTCAAGGATAACGGGCTATCGTTTACCAGCAGGGAATTTGAGTATTTCCTAAATTCAAATGGTATTTGACATATAAGGTCAGCTCCAAACAATACATCATCCAATGGTCTGGCAGAAAGAGCAGTCCAAACTTTGAAGGCAGGCTTGTAGAAACAGCCTGTAGCTAGATACCATCTGTCCCAGTTCCTATTTGATTTTAGGGCCACCCCTCATATAACTACAGGAATAGCTCCAGCAGAGTTGCTGGATGGGGAGAAGGATCCACACCAGGTTAACTCTGACCTTGGGGAGTTGGGGGGTGGGAGGGTGAAACAGCATCAGGAAAGCCGAGGCCGGACACATGGCTGCAGAGAAGCAGAATGGACTCAATGGGCTAACTGGCTTCTTTTTGTGTTATACTAGTCTATGATTCAACTACCCTGTATTAGAACGCAAGGTCTGAAAGAGCCCAGCCTTGAAGACAGTTGTTTGTGTGTACAACAGATGCTGTGGCTAGCAGTAAAGACTCTCACATACAGCTCCCTGCTGCAGTTGCTTCTCGGTATATTGGCTCTCCAAGGTGGGTTGAAGGTTTAGTTCCTCTGCCAGCACATAACTCTGGCCTCTTGAATAATATACAACATATTGTGTATGTATACATATATTTAAAGTACACAGCATGTTATGAACTGAAGAGCACATAGTGTGCAGTGCACAGCCTGTTATATTTGAAACATTCATTGTACTTTTGGTTCTGGAGATGTGGGTGACACTAGCCCACCTCGCAGCTGGAGCTGGTCGGCCTTCTCTGTGAAGTGTAGTGGTGGTGTTCCCATGATTGGAAATCTACAGTTTGAAGTTAAACAAAAAGCAGAAGTTGCTGGAAAAGCTCAGCAGGTCTGGCAGCATCTGTGAAACAAAAATCAGAGTTCACGTTTCGGGGTTCTGAGGAAGGGTCACCGGACCCGAAACGTTAACTCTGATTTTTTCTTCACAGATGCTGCAAGACCTGCTGAGCTTTTCCAGCAACTTCTGTTTTTGTTCCTGATTTACAGCATCTGCAGTTCTTTTGGTTTTTTTTTGGTTTGAAGTTAAAATTAGATTACAGGGGATTGCAACACTAAGGATGGCTGATTTTTTTTTCAAATCTAATGTTTTTATCATTTTAAAAAATGCATGTAAGTCAAACTCTCTACAAAGTATTTGTGTCAGCACATGCAAAGCCACTGTTTGGTGAGGAGCTGGTGAGTCTTACTTATGTACTTTTTTTCTATTTATTCGTTCATAGGATGTGAGTGTCACTGGCAAGGATAACATTTGTTGCCTATCCAACAATTCCTCTTGAAGCGAGTGGTTTGCTAGGCCATTTCAGATGACAGTTAAGAGTCTACCTTCTTGTTGTGGACTTGCAGTCACATTTGGCCAAATGAGGATAACCAATTTCCTTTCCTAAGAGCTACCAGTGAACAAGGTGGGCTTTATTGACAATCAAGGATAATGGACATGATTACCATTAATGAGAACAGTCCTGGATGTATTAATTGAATTCAAATTCCCCCAACTGCCAGGATGGGATTTTAGCTTGTGTCTTCCTAGCATGAGACTGAGCCTTTGGATTTCTAATCCGGTCCTATTAACACTACGTCATCATTTCTCCATACGATCATAGCATAACAAATAGGAACGTGGCAGGTCAGCTGGGTCCTATGGAGATTGCACTATGTTCTATGTGGAAAGGCTATCTCATGCTGGTAACATCATCAGCTGCAGCAGCATGAGCTCCGGATTTTGGAGCTTCAATAGCAGCTCATGAAACAGCAGCTAATCTGTGAAATAACTCTGTAGAGGCCAGTATCCTGTCACCAAGTCACCCTTTATTTACATGTAGAGAGTCCTTGACATTGACCCAGTTCCCTCAGAGCCAGCTCTCAGAGTGGAAAGGATGTCTGACAATCCTGTTCTTATAGACCAGATTAACAGCCCCACTCAGGGAACTCATATTCTATGAGGTCCACCTGGCTGACCTCATTACAGTCACTCCAATCTGCAGGTGGAATGTTTGAATAGCACATTTCTCGATGTAGTCATTCTGCAGCTTAAACATATGTGGTGGGAGAGGCTAAAAGTGTCTGTCAGGTAGACAAAGAAAAGCAAGAAAGCAGATAGGGCAAAAGTCCCCTGACTCTATCTCATTCTTCAACCAGGATTTGGTTGTTGACCCCAGACATCCCTCTATCTGGTGCAATACTGTCAGTAACACTGCTCCCTGGTGGTGTATTTCTAGCCTCTGATTGGCCAACAGCTCTCAGGGATCTGGGGATGGCCCACTTGAGAGACACTTAATATAGTCTTAGAAAGGAGGCAACATGGGGCTCTCGATGTTTCTTAATATGAGACACCCTCCTGTCTATCAATAGGACATAGATATGCTGGTGGGATTAACAAGTGACAGATGAAGTTTATTGCAGAAAATTTTGAAGTTCTTCCTTTTGTCAGGAGGAATTTGAAGAAGTTATCCAAAATAACAAGTACAATTCTAAAGGGGACACAGGACAGGAGAAATGTGGGGTTATATAGAACATAGAATAGTACAGCAGAGGAGCAGATCCTTTGGCCCACCATGTCTATGCCAACCATGATGCTATTCTAAACCAATTCCATCTGCCTGCACATGGTTCATTTCCCTCTATTCCCTGCCTGTTCATGTGTCTCTCTAAATGTCTCTTAAATGTGGCTTCTGTATCTGCTTCTACCACTTCTCCAAACAGCTCGTTCCAGGCACCTACAACACTCTGTGTAAAAACTTTCCTCGCATATCTCCTTTAAACTTTCATTTCCCTGCCTGTTCACGGGTCTCCCTTAAACGTTGCTTTTGTATCTGCTTCAACCACTTCCCCTAACAGCTCATTCCAGGCACCTACTATCCCCTCTGTGTAAAAACTACCTCCCATATCTCCTTTAAACTTTTCTCCTCACCTTAAACCTATGGCACCTCATTTTGACATTTCCACCCTGAGAAAAAGACTCAAATTATCCATCCTCTCTATGCCCCTCATAATTTTATATACCTCTAACAGGTCACCGCTCAGTGTCCAGTGCTAAATTAAAAACAATTCAAGTTTGTCCATAAGACCAAAAGATATAGGAGCAGAAATTAGGCCACATCGAGTCTGCTCCACCATTCAATCATGCCTTTATCCCTGTAACCTTTGATCCACTTGACAATCAAGAATCTATCTATCTTTGTCTTAAATATACTCAATGACCTGGCCTCCTCAGCCTTCTGTGACAATGAATTCCATAGATTCACCACTCTCCAGCTGAAGATGTCTCTCCTTATCTCTGTTCTAAAGGGTCCTCCCTTTAGTCTAAAGTTGTGCCCTTCAGTCCTAGTCTCTCCTACCAATGGGAACATCTTCCCAACATCAACTCTATCTGGCCATTGAGTATTCTGAAAGTCTCAATTAGATTCCACCCCTCATCCTTTTAAATCCCATCGAGTATAGACCCAGAGTCCTCAAGTGTTCCTCATACGTTAAGCCTCATTCCTGGGATCATTCTCGTGAACCTTCTCTGGACTAGCTCCAGGGTCAGTACATCCTTCCTGAGGTATGGGGTCCAAACTTGCTCACATAATTCTCTAAATATGGTCTGACTAAAGCCTTTTAAAGCCTCAGAACTTCAGCCCTTTAATATTCTAATCCTCTCGAAATAAATGTCAACATTGTATTTGGCTTCCTAACTACCAACTCAACCTGCAAGTTTACCTTAAGAGAATCCTGGAATAGGGCTCCCAAGTCCCTTTGCACTTCAAATTTCTGAATTTTCTCCCCCTTTAGAAAATAGTCTATGCATCTATTCTTCTTACAAAAGTGCATGACCTCACACTTCCCCACATTGTACTCCATCTGCCACTTCTTTGCTCCTGCTCCTAACCTGTCTAAATCCTTCTGCAGCTTCCACGCCTCCTCAATACTATCTGTCCCTCCACCTATCTTTGCATCATCTGCAACATAGCCAGAATGCCCACAGTTCCTTCATGCAGCCAAGGTGTGGAGGTGCCGATGTTGGACTGGAGTAGACAAGGTCAAAAATCACCAGGTTATAGTCTAACCGGTTTATTTGAAAACACAAGCTTTTGGAGCATAGCCCCTTTGTCAGGTGATCATTAATGGATAAAATGAAAAAGTTGTGGTCCCAAAACTGACCGTTGTGGGGACACCACTAGTCATCGATTGCCATCCTGAGAAGGACCCTTTTATCCCCACTCTCTACTTTCTGCCAGACAGCCAATTTTCTATCTATGCTAGCATCTTGCCTCTAACATCATGGTCCCTTATCTTACTCAGCAGCCTCCTGTGCAGCACCTGTCAAAGGCCTTCTGGAAGTCCAAATAGATAACATCATTGGCTCTCCTTGGTCTAACCTGCTTGTTACCTCCACAAAGAATTCTAGCAGATTTGTCTGGCATGGCCTCCCCTTGATGAAACCAAGCTGAATTTGCCTTACTTTACCTTGCACTTCCAAGTATTCAGAAATCTCATCCTTCACAATGGATTCTGTAATCTCACCAACGACCGAGGTCAGGCTAACGGCCTATAATTTCCTGTCTTTTGCCTCACTCCCTTTTTAAACAGAGGGCTTACATTAGCAATTTTCCAGTCCTCTGGGACCATCTCTGACTCCAGCGATTCCTGGAAGATCCCCACTAACGCCTCCATTATCTCTTCAGCTATCTCCTTCAGAACTCTGGGGTGTAGTCCATCTGGTCTAGGTGATTTATCCACCTTCAGACCTTTCAGTTTTTCTACCACCTTCACTTTGGTGATGGCCACCATGCTTACTTCTGCCCCTTGAGTCTCTTGATTTTTGGGATGTTACTCGTGTCTTCCACCATGAAGACTGATGCAAAGTATTTGTTCAGTTCCTCCGCCATTTCTTTGCTCCCAATTACTACTCCTCCAGCATCATTTTCCAGTGGCCCAATGTCCAATTTTGCCTCTCTTTTGCTTTTTATATATCTAAAGAAATCCTGTCCAACATCTCCTTATAGCTAATGTATTCCAATCCAGGCAACATCATGGTAAACCTCTTCTACACCCTCTCCAAAGTTGACCAAAACTGGGCACAGTACTCCAAATGTGGCCTGATCGAAAGCTTATGCAGTTGCAGTTTAAATGCCAACATTTATACTCAATGGTCCAAACCAATGAAGGCAAGCATGCTATATGTCTTCTTTGCCATCTTATCCACTTGTGTTGTTACATTCAGGGGAACAACGGACTTGCTCCCCAAGATCCCTCTGCATATCAATGCTTCTAAGAGTCTGGTCATTTACAGTTTACTTTCCTCATGCATTTGACCTCTGAAAATGCATCAGCTCACACTTGTCTGGATTAACCTCCATCTGCCATTTCTCCACACAACTTTCTATCAGATCTGTATCCTGCTGCATCCTTTGACATCCTTTCTCACTATCCACAACTTCACCAATTTTTGTGTCATCTGCAAGCACACTAGTCAAACCATGTACGTTTTCATCTAACTCATTTATATACATATTGCAAACAACAGAGGTTCCAGCACTGATCCTTGCAGAACATCACTGGTCACAGACCTCCAGTCAAAAAACACCTCCACAATACCTTCTGTCCTCTATGGCCAAACCAATTTTGTACGCTCTAACACAGTGTGGAGCTGGAGGAACACAGCAGGCCAGGCAGCATCAGAGGAGCAGGAAAGCTGACGTTGTGAAATATCAGCTTTCCTACTCCTCTGATACTGCCTGGCCTGCTGTGTTTCTCCAGCTCCACACTGTGTTATCTCTGACTCCAGCATCACAGTTCTTACTATCCCCAATTTTGTATGCAACTTGCCCATTACCAGGGATTCCATGTGTTTTGACTTTCTGGACCAACCTATATGAGGGATTTTGTCAAATGCTTTAGTAAGATTCACGTAGACAATATCCACTGCTTTATTCTCATCAATCATCTTCATCACTTTCTCAGAAAAACTCACAAGTTTGTGAGACAAGACCACCTCTGCATAAGGCCAAGCTGACTATCCCTAATAAGTCCGTTCTTCTCCAAATGTGAGTAAATCATGTCCCTAAGAGTCTTCTCCAGAAATTTCCCTACCACTGATGTAAAGCTCACTCGCCTATAATTTCCTGGATTATCCCTGTTGTCCTTCTTGGATAAAGGAACAACTTTGGCTATTCTCCAACCTACTGGGACCTAACCTGTGGCTAAAGAGGATACAAAGATCTCTGTCAAGGCCCAATAATCTCCTCCCTTGCCTCCTTCAGAATCCTGGGTTCCCATCAGGCCCTGGAGACTTACACCTAACACCAGCCCCTTCTTAATATCAACATGCCTTAGAGTATCAACAAACCCCTCTCTAAACTTACCGCCAACCATGTTTTTCTCCTTGATGAATACTGATGTGAAATACTCATTAAGGACCTCATCCATTTCCTCTGGCTTCATGCATAAATTCCTTCCTTTATCCTTGAGTGGACTTACCCTTTCGCTAGTTTACCTCTTATCTCTGGATTCTTCTGAATCATGTTTGCCAAGGACATTTCATGGCATCTTCTAGCCCTCCTAACTTATTTCTTAAGTTCTGTTCTGCTTCCTCAATATTCCTTAAGAGTCTTGTTTGATTTCTGTTTCCTAAACCTTACATAGGTTTCCTTTATCTAAAATAAACTTACAACATCTCTTGACATCTAAGGTTCCTGAATCTTACCATCCTTATTTTTCATCCTCACAGGAACATATTGGCCTTGAACTTTGCTCAACTACAAATTATTGAAGGTGGAGGGCAGAAGAGAAATTAGTTAATAAGGTATATAGGATCCTGGACTTTAGAAATAGAGTATAGAGTACAACAGTAAGAGTGTTTTGATGATACTGCACACAACAGCCTCAAATGGAGCATTGGGTCCAATTGCGGGCATTGCATTTTAGGCAAGATTTGTAAGGATTTACAAGAATGGTTCCTGGAAGGAAGAACTTGAGTTCCATGGATATATTGGAGAACCTGGTTCTGTTCTCCTTGGAGACAAGAAGGTTAAGAAGAAATCAGATGGAGCTGTTCAAATCTTCTGGACTGACTAGACAGGTAGGACTGTTCCCATTGGCAGAAGGTCTGAGAACCAGAGGATTCCAACTTAGGGTAAATGGTAAAATGAAGCAATGGTGACGTGAGATAGAACTCTCAATTCAGTGAATAATTAGAATTTTCCTGATTCAAGTGTAGTTTTCATCACAAAATCGGATATTGATCTGAAAAGAAAAGAATTGCAGGACTATGGGGAGTAGGCTGGGAAGGGAAACTAGACGGGAAACTTCCAAACAGCCAGCTGGCATTGTGCTGAAACAATGCTATGATAAGATTTTAACACAGGAACATTGAAAAAATAGCTATATATGCCCAGGTTTGGTTTGAGTGTAAACCTAATAGGACTTTGGCATTGTTACTCTTGTTCTTCTTCTGGTTGAAGCTATATGAGAGGGAAGCTTTCAATATTCTTGAAGCAGTGTTTCTTGTAAAAGGCCACATACTACAACAACAAGGGGAGCCAGTAGTAACGGGACAGGGATACTATTGAATCAGTGGTACAGATACTAATAAAGTAAAGTAGTCTTCCTTCAAATGGTGTGCAGCTTTACAAATAATGTTGTGGCTGGTCTGACTCGTGAACGTTTCATTATATTCTTGATTCAACAGGTGGATGGATGGCACAGTGGTTAGCACTGCTACCACACAGTGCCAGGGATTTGGGTTTGACCCCAGCTTGAGGCAAATATTTGTGTGAAGTTTGCACATTCTCCCTTTGTCTGTGCGGTTTTGCTCTGCTTTCCTCCCACAGTCCAAAGATATGCAGATATAGTAGATTGGCCATGCTAAATTGCCCCATAATGTCTAGGGATATGGAGGCTAGGTGGATTCATGGGGAATGCAGGGTTACAGGGATAGAATAAGGGGGTGGGTCTAGGTGGGTGCTCTTCAGAGGGGTAGTATGGACTCAATGGACCAAATGGCCTGCTTCTACACTCTAAGGATTCTATGGCAAATAGGCCTTAAGGGGTCAAGAGGTGAGTTGCTCTTCATTGAGTACCAAGTTTTAGTTGTGCTCTTGAGATCACAATTTTGACATGGCAACTAATCAGTTCTGAAAAAAAGCATTACATTGGACTTGAAATGTTAACTCTGTATCTCTCCACAGATGCTGCCAGACCTGCTGAATTTTTCCAGCACTTTCTGGATTTATTTCAGATTTCCAGAATCCACAGTATTTAATTTTTGCCAGATACGGTGCCTCAAAATTTGGGATTTTCATTCTGAGCTAGCGAAGCTCTTGGGGTGGAGAAGGCTGGCAGCGGTCAGACAGACAACTCTGCACCATAATGAAGCTGCCAGCTGCAGAGGCTGAAGGCCTGCCTCAGCTCACTCGCTGTGTGCTGACATTTTACAAAACACAATAACTCAAAAAAATCCTGTTGACTCCCTCTCCTCACACCAGACGCAGTCCTCATGCCCTGTTCCTGTCATCTGTCACACCCTCCATGCAGAGCTCCATGACACTAGAGTTAAACATGAGTAATGGCTGCTGATTCATATGGTGGGGCGTTGGTTTGTGAAGCAGCGTGATGCCAACAGTGTGGGTTCAAATCTCATTCATCAGCTTAAGTTACCATTAAGGACTCTCCTTATCAACCTCTCTCCTCACCTGAAGTATGTTGGCCCTAAGGTTAAATCACCACGAGTCATCTTGTGATGAAAGAGCAGCCCTATGGTCTGCGCATCTGCATCGAAAAGGTCTACATGTGTGAATCCTGACCACTCCCCCCTCACAAAATGTTAGCTCTTGTGTCAAGAATTCTGATTTTCAGGCTCATCCACCCATGATCATAAGAATGAGCGCCTCTCTATCATTACAATAGTCCATACTATCAATGAGCAAGTTATTGATGAGTGAGTTTCTCTTCATGGAATAATTGGTGTTTACTTTCTTGATAATTGAAAGAAAGCCAATAGAACAGTATTAGTTCTAACACAAACAGAAATTGTGCTGGAAAAACCCAGCAGGTCTGGCGCATCTGTGGAGACAAATCAGAGTTAACATTTCAGGTCCAGTGACCCTTCTTCAGCACTCTACCTCACCTTTGATGGTCTTCAGTGGCTACCTTTGATGCACAAGTCCTCAACCCTACAGCTTGGATGTTGGTAGGGCCCAATTCACTTTTCTGTGTGTAATGCATACAGTACTTCTTAATGTGAGTGAATTAAAATGGTATTGCAGGGAGGCTGGGATGTTGACATGGATTACTGAGTCCTCCTCCAACAGTGAAAGGAAAGGGCAGCAGGTCTGGGGAATTTGGATGTCAAGGGATAAAAGGAGTTTGACAAAGAAAAAGAAGGAAGCACATGTCAGGTATAGTGCATTTAAAACAGGGAAAGCCCTTCAAAAGTACAAAGAGTGTAGTAGGGTATTTTCATTCATTCATGCAATGTAGGCATCACTGACTAGGTCAGCATTTAATGCCCAGCCCTAATTGCCCACATATTAGTTAAGTTTTAACCACATTGTTGTGGGTTTGGAGTCACAGGTAGGCAAGACTTGGTGACGATGGCAGTTCCCCTCCCTATAGGGCATTAGTGAACCAGATGGGGTTTTTTCTTGACAATTGATTCATGGTCATCATTAGACTCTTGTTTCCAGATTTTTATTAGATTCAAATTCTACCATTTGCTGTGGTGGGATTTGAATCCAGGTTCTCAAAACATTACCTGGGTCCCCAGATTAACAGGCAAGTGAAAATACCACTAGGCCATCATCTCCCCTAAAAAGGAAATTAGGAGGGGAAACAGGGGAGTCACAAAATATCTTTGATAGATGAGATCAAGGAAATCCCTACGGCTTTCTATAAGTATGTTAAGAGTAAGAGAATTACCAGGGAAAGAGTGGGACCAATTAGAGACAAAGGGGAAACCTGTGAAGAAGCCAGTGGACGTGGGTAAGGTCTTAAATGAATACACCTCAACTGCATTTACATTGTAGCTGGGGATTTCATTTGGGATGGTGAGGCTCTAGAACATGGTAAAATTAATAAGGAGAAGGTATTAGAAACTAAGACAGAAATTGGAAAAACTCAGTGTGCATCCCAAAGAAGGGTTACTGGACGTGAAACATTGCCTCTGCTTTCTCTCCACAGATGCTATCAGACCTGCTGTGTTTTTCCAGCAATTTCTGTTTTTGTTTTTGATTTTCAGTTCTTTGTTTTTTCAGGAGGAGGTATTAGATGTTCTAGAGGGCACAAAATTGCATAAATCCCCACGACCTCATGAGATGTATCCCAATTTGCTATGGAAGGCAAGGGAGGAGTTTACAGTGGCCCTGGCAGAAATATGTAATACTCACTGGCCACAGGTGAAGTGCCAGATGACTGGAGGACAATTAATGTGGTTCCTTTGTTCAAGAAGGGCAACAGGGATTGGCCATTTAATTACAGTTCAGTTAGTCTGATGCCAGTGGTAGGGAAATTATTAGAAACATTTCTGAAGGACAAGATTAATCAACACTTGGAAAGGCAGGGATTGATCAGGGATAGTCAGCACGGATTTGTTAGATGGAGATCCTGTCTGACTAAGTTAATTGAGATTATTGAAAATATTAATGTGTCGTTAATATGGTTTACATGGACTTAGGGAAGGCATTTGACAAGGTCTCATATGGGAGGCTGGTCAAAAAGTTAAGAACCCATGGGATCCAAGGCAAATTAGCAAACTGGATCCAAAACTTGCTTACAAATAAGAGGCAAAGGGTGATGATGGAGGGTTGTTTTTGCGATTGGAAGCCTGTAATGAATGGTGAATCACACGGATCAGTGCTGAAACCGTTGCTGTTTGTTACATATATTGGCCAACCATTCACATCCAAGTTTTTAAAGGGCCTGTTTCTATGCTGCATGTGTCTATGACCTTTGAGTGAAAACTTAATAATCCCACATGGTAGTAATGGGAATGCTCATATTAACTCATTACCAATTGCACACCTTCATCCTTGATCATCAGAGTGTACAGCCTGCTGCTTTTGATCTATAACATGTAAGTTTCCCTGTGTAGCAGCTTCATTCTAAGATATGCCTACCACACTTAATTAAACTTAAACCAGTTTAAATACCATTCTAAACATGGTTGAGATCCTACCTTAATGTGATTAAACAATGTAATAAACACAGAACTGTGGATGCCTGAGATCTGAAACAGAAACAAAAATTGCTGGCAAAACTCAGCAGGTCTGGCAGCATCTGTGCAGAGAAAGCACTGAGTTCTGATGAAGAGTCACCAGACTCAAAACATTAACACTGCTTTCTTCCTACAGATTCTGCCGGACCCATTGAGTTTTGCCAGCGATTTCTGTCTTTGATTAAGCAATGTGTTGGGTCACTTTCACAGAACAAAGAATCGTAAAAAGAATAATAACAATAGAATTGTCATGATGCATAAACAAGCCAGTTGACCAATTGTGTTTTTACCAGCCGTCTGAACATTTTAGCCCATTGTCAACCGGTTGCCTTTTCCTTGTAACCCTGCACTTTATTCCTATTTAAATAATCATCCTACACTATTTTTAATGCCTCAATGGAATTTACTTCCACCACACGTCCAGGCAGTTGCATTCCAGATCCTATCCATTCACTGTGTGTATTTATTTCCTTACCTCACAGTCGCTTCTTTTGCAAAACACTTTA
>NC_063332.1:28930665-28945898 GCF_021869965.1 Rhincodon typus | reverse complement strand
ATAGGAGCAGAGAGGCTGACGTTTCAGGCCTAGTTCTGATGAAGGATCTAGGCCCGAAACGTCAGCCTCTCTGCTCCTATGATGCTGCTTGGCCTGCTGTGTTCGTCCAGCCCTGCACCTTGTTGTCTCATAATCCTACCAGGACCTACTCATTAGAGAGAGACAACTGATAGTGGTTTAACCTGAGAGTCACCATACCTCAGGCAAGGGGAGAGGTTAAGAAGGACCGTCCTTC
Source organism: Rhincodon typus (assembly GCF_021869965.1). Classification (NCBI taxonomy): domain Eukaryota; kingdom Metazoa; phylum Chordata; class Chondrichthyes; order Orectolobiformes; family Rhincodontidae; genus Rhincodon; species Rhincodon typus. The sequence continues at coordinate 28,945,663 of NC_063332.1, read as the reverse complement.
ACAGTAATCTCAGATCCATCTGGGAATGGGACCTGTGCTATTGGTGTTGCTTCTCATCACAAGCCAGCTGTCTGACCAACTGAGCTAACCAATTCCCTTAACCATGTGAATACATGTGTGTTCAAATATGTATGGGTGTGCCTTGCATTGAATCCAATTTCCACATTTGGTTTTAGGAAGAAAGGTTTTCAAGTGATTCAGTGATCTTCTGATGATTGTTTGATATTATTAGGCTAATCAGGGTGGCCTGAGCCGCTGTAATGGAATAGGGTCATCTAAAAAAAGGGTAAAAGGAAAATAAAAATAGAAGCATTGCAAGCTGTGAAAGTGCCAAAATATTTGCAGTCTTTGAATGCTGCCTTATTACTTTGTACTGCACTCCAGGAAGTAATGGGTAAAATGATTATAGTTGCTGTGTGGAGCTAATTGGAGTTTCTGGCACACGTTAAAAGGTATTGATTTCTGGAGATTAGGATTTTGATAGCCTTCAAACACCCCACAGGTAGGTCCAGAAAAGGTCAATGTGACCCAATTTTATTTGCATGGTGAAGATGCTTGCCTCATTGGGAGATGTCCATATCTGATTTGAACAGCTTCCAGGGGTAAAATTGCTTTCAGAAAGAGAGAGGGAACACTGTAAACATATTCAGTCACTCAGCCAAATTGCAGGAAACAGTACCCAGCACAGATTCTTCAAAGCAGCCCGCAAGGCTGCATTTCCTTAATTGTTTAGTGTGTCCACTTGTTAAGGAGTACTGCTCCCTCAAATGATTATCCGGTAAAAGGCCTATATAAAATGGCATTAGGCCTTACGGAAGGTATCAGGAATTCAACTCTGTTCTGAGTTAGCTGGGCTACAGAAAGTCAAATCGGCTAAAGCACCTTTGAGTTAAAGAGAGGCAAACCACTCAGGATTTCTGCTCCTACTCACCACATGAGGGAACATGGTCATTCTCAACTCTGATTGTAGCTTGTGCCCCATAATTAACAGTGCTGAGGCATGCACTGTGTGTAGTGGACAAATGTATGCGATTCTGGAGGGTTTTGGAATCATAGGCAGGAGTGAAAGACTTCAGTAGATATAGCAGGGGAAAATAACTCAAAATATTTTTAAAGAAGATTTAAAACTAAATAGAGTAACTCATTTTCTTGTAGTAATGCCACAAGTAAGAAAATGTGATGCATTATTATGCTGCAGTGTCAAGTTGATGCAAAACATGACTCACAATCACATTTATAACAGCATCAGAAGCCTCCTTCATAATTTTTCAGGATGAACAACTTTTTGAATACCACTGTACATAAAATGTGTTGGTGGAAGATTCCATACTGGTTCAGTATTTAAACAACGTGGACCCAACCCGCATCGAGAGCTCCAAGCTTGATCCTAGTCTGTGAAAAGTTAACTGATCTTAGTTGAACTTGGTGAACTAGAAAGCTGCCGACAACTGGGTAACTCAACTCCAACATCAGGCATTCTCTTTAGAAGAAAAGGGTTAAGACTGCTGGAGAAAGAAAACTATTAAATCTTTGATTTGTTGACAAGCCTCGAGGCAATGCTTATCTACATGCCTGACTTCCATCTTGGAACACAGCCAGTGCAAGGGGAACGGACAATGTTTTTTCCAACTCCTCCTCCATTGATTGACTCAATTTCTTTGGTAACACATAATAAAGATAGACACATCATCATTTTAGGAGTGTTCCAGCCCTTGGACAGCATGGAAAGGCGCAAATTAGGATGCATTATCGTTAAAAAAAAGAGAATCCAGTGTGAGATGAGTCGGGGAAGAGATGGCATTGTGGTATTACCCTAGACTAGTAATCCTGAGACACAGATAATGTTCAAATACCACTAAGGCAAATGATGAAATTTGAATTCAATAAGAATCTGGAATGATGATTATGAATCCATTGCTAATTTTCAGGAAAACTCCATCTTGTTCCCTAATACCCTTTAGGAAAGAAACTGTCATCCCTACCTGGTCTGGCCTACATGTGACTCAAAACCCACAGTGATATGGGTAACTCTTATTTGCCGTCTGAAATGGCCTAGCAAGCCATTAAAAAAGACTGAAAATCAAGCGATCAACTGAAGCATCAGAATGACAACAGTAAACTCAGCTCTGTTGACTCTGCAAAGTCCTCTTTACTAACATCAGGGGAGCTAGTGCCAAAACTGGGAGAGCTGTCTAACAGACTAGTCAAACATTAATATGAAATAGTAATATCATGGAATTAGAGCTTACAGCTAATGTTCAGATGCCACCAACACCATCCTGTCCGACTGGCAATACAGACTCAGCAAGGTGGGCTACACAATGGTATATGGAAAGGAATTGCTTGAAAGTTCACATCATTAACTCTAGACTCCATGAAGTATCATGGCACCAGCTCAAACATGGGTAAGGAAACCTCCTGTTGATTACCACATACTGTTCTCCCTCAGCTGATGAATCATTACTCCTCCACATTGAACAACACTTGGAGGAAACTGAGGGTGGCAAGGGATCAATATGTATTCTTTACTCATAGAATTCCTATAATGTGGAAGAAAGCCATTCAGCCCATCAAGTGCACACAGACCCCCCCCAAAGTGCATCCCACACAGGTCCACCCCAGCCCATGCCACCATATCCCATCCAATCCCTTTAACCCTGCACTTCCCATGGCTAACCCAGCTAGCCTACACATCCATGGACACTATAGGCAATTTAGTATAGCCAATCCACCTAATCTGCAAATCTTTGGACTGAGGGAGGAAACCAGAGTACCAAGAGGAATCCCACGCAGACACGTAGAGAATGCATAAACTCCACTCAGACAGTAGCCCAAGGTTGGAATTGAACCTGGGTCCCTGACGCTGTGAGGTAGCAATGCTAACCACTGAGCCAGCTCTTTGGGTGGGAGAATGTCAATATCCACCAACAAGAGTGGCCCAACAGCAGCACCACTGATCGAGTCCTAAAGGACATAGCTGCTAGACTGAGTCTGCAGCAGGTGGTGAGGGAACCAACAAGAGGGAAAAGCATATTTGACCGTGTCCTTATCATTCTGCCAGCTGCAGATATATCTGTCCATGACAATATCAGTAAGTGATCACAGTCCTCGAAATGGAGTCCTGACTTTACATTAAAAATAACCTCCATCATGCTGTGGGTCACTGTCACCATGTCAAATGAGATGGATTTTGAACTGATCTAGCAACTCCAGACCATGCATCTGTGAGGCGCTGCGGGCCATCAACAGCAGCAGAATTGTACTTCACACAATCTGTAGCCTCATGGCCTGGCATATCCCCCACTTAACCATTAAAATCAAGCCAGGGGATCAACCCTGGTTCAATACCGAGTGTAGGAGGGCATGCCGGGAGCAGCACCAGGCATATCTAAATATAAGATGTCAAACAATTGAAGCTATGAAGCAGGCCTAGCAGCATGCCTAACAGCACAAGCAGCAAGAGATAGACAGAACTAAATTCCTCCACAACCAATGGGTTAGATCTAAACTCTGCAGTCCTGCAACATCCAGTCATGAATGGTGGGGGACAATTAAATAACCCACTGGAGAACGAGTCTCCGCAAATATCTCCATCCTCAATGATGGAGGATTCCAGCACATCAGTGCAAAAGGTAAGGCTGAAGCCTTCATAGTAATCTTCAGAAAGGCTGAGTGGATGATCCATCTTGGCCTCTGCCAGAGGTCCCCAGCATCACAGATACCAGTCTTCAGCTGATTCGATTTATTCCACGTGATATCAAGAAATGGTTGGATGCAATGGACATTACAAAGGCTTTGGGCTCTAACAACATTCTGCCAATAGCACTGTGTAAGACTTGTGGTCCAGAACTTGCCACTCTTCCAGCCAAACTGTTCCAGCACGGCTACAACACTGGCATCTACCCAACAATGTGGAAAATTGCCCAGGTCTGTCCTATACAAAAAAAGCAGGATAAATCCAACTCAGTCATCAGTCTACTCTTGATCATGGTGATGGAAGGTGTCATCATCAATGCTAAGAAGCAGCACTTGCTCAGCAACAACCTCCTCAATGATGCCCAAGTTGGGTGTTGCTCATAATAACCTTGGTTGAAACATGGACAAAAGAGTTGAATTCCAGAGGTGAGGTGGGAATAAGAGCCCTTGACATCAAGGGTGATTGAGGGTGTCATCAAGGAGCACTAGAAAATGTGGAGTCAATGGAAATCAGGGGGAAATCTCTGTGCTGTTTGGAATCATACCTGGCACATAGGAAGATCGTTATAATTGTTGAAGGTCAGTCATCTCAACATCGGGACATTTCTTCAGGAGTTCCTCAGGGGAATGTCTTAGGTCCAACCATCTTCACCTGCTTCATCAATGACCTTACCTCCAACATAAAGTCAGGAGTGGGGATGTTTGTTGATGATTATACAATGTTCAGCACCATTCACGACTTCTCAGAAACTGAAACAGTCCACATCCGAATATAGCAACCTGGACAATATCCAGATTTGGCCTGTAGATAGAATATAGCATTAATACCACCCAAATGCCAGACAATGACCATCTCCATCTCCTAACCAGCATCCCCTGATTTTCAATAGCATCACCAGCACTGAATCCCCTCCTGTCAACATCCATTGGCTAGAAACTGAACTGGGCTAATCATATAAATACAATGGCTACAAAGACAGGTTGGAGTGATGAAGCGTCCCAACTGATGAAGGGTCTCGACCTGAAACGTCGACTTTTCTGTTCCTCTGATGCTGCCTGACCTGCTGTGTTCCTCCAGCTCCACACTGTGTTAAAACCTGCAGAAAGTATCTCAACTCATGACTCCCCTTGGCCTGTCCACCATCTGCAAGGCATAAGACAGAAGTGTGATGGAAAACTCCTTACTTGGCTGATGGTGCAGCTCCAGCAACATGTAAGAAGCTTTACACCACATCCAAAAATGGAGAGGTGATGGGCTAGTGGTCTGATCAGTGGACTATTACTCCAACAAACCAACTAATGTCCTGGTAACCTAGGTCCAAATCCTGCCATGGTGAATAGTGGGTTTGAATTCTTTTTTTAAATCTGGAATTAAGAGTTTAATGATGATAATGAAATCATTGTTGATTGTTTGTAAAACCCATCTACTTCATTAATATCCTTTAGGGAAGGAAACTTCCATTCCTTACCTGTTCTGGATTACATGTGACTCCAGACCCACAGCAATGTAGTTGACTTCTAACTGCCCTCTGGGCAATTAGCAATGGGCAATAAATGCTGGCCTAGCCAGTGATGCCCACATTCTGCAAATGAACATAAAAAAAATCCATTCCCTCCTGCTCAGTAGATGTTAGCGACTAGTGGCCGGAGCAGGCACGCCAGTGACCAGTGACCTGGAAGGGGGAAGCCAGTAACCAGCAGCCCGGAGTGGGTACGCCAGTGACCAGCAGCCCAGAGCAGGCACGCCAGTGACCAGCAGCCCGGAGTGGGCACGCCAGTGACCAGCAGCCAGAATGACACTGTGATGTGTGGCAGCAGCCAAAGGTCAGACAATGTGGAGGGTCCCCCGTACAGTCTGCTGGGGAGAGCCCTTGGAGAGAGAGCGTCACGTTTGTCTTTTTAACTCTTTTGTTTCTGATCTATGGTTATACTGTGTATAGCTGTAATGTAACTTTTTCTTCATTTCTCTATTCTGTGACTAAGGATTGAACCTGGGTACTCTGTACCTAAATTGATGCCATAAGTGGCGACTTATAAACTTTTCACTGTCCTCATGTGGGTGTATGTGACAATAAAGCTAACTCAATTCAATTCAATTCAGTAGCACCAACTTCAAGATGCACTGCAGTGATTCATCAAAGATCCTAAAATGGCAACTTCTAAACCCACAACCACTTTCATCTGGAAAGACAAGGACAACAGATACATGGGAACACCACCACCTGCAAGTTCCCTTCCACGCCACTCACCATCCTGACTTGGAAATGTATTGTCGCTCCTTGGTGTTACTGGGATAAAATCCTGGAACCACGCCCCCATGGGCTGCAGCAGTTCAAGAAGGCAACTAACCAACACCTTCTCATGGGCAACTAGGGACAGGCAATAAATGCTGGTCTAGGCAGTGACACCCACCTCCCACAAGTGAATTTTTTTTAAAATTGTAGCATTATCCCTATCCATGCTGAGTTTAGGGTGGTTGATAGAAGTTCTGTAACTGGCCCTCTAATCTTTTCATTAGCTCCAACTTCAATGGCCACGTAGCAACTTCTAGTAAATTTGGGGTGAGGAAAGCATCTGCTTCTGTTTTTATACCTTTCACGGTAAAAAATAATATTTCTTTATAAATGATTGATGTGTGTCTCTCTAACTCAGTCCATCCACCATCAATTCAGCTCAGTTCCACAGGGATTCAAGAAAGAAGCTCAATGCCTGCCATTGTAGCACTTAAATGCTTCTCAAATGATTCCAGTGAGTTTGCTTCTATGAGTCTGTTTGGTCGATCACTCCGTGTATAAAATCAGTCTGTGTAAAGAAGAACTTCCCAGTGCCAGGCCAAGTCAAGATTCTTCAGAAGTGACTGTTCATAGCAAACTTGGCTGGCATTTTTCCAGTCTGTACATTTCCATAAGACTGTAAGATGTAGGAGCAGAAGTAAGCCATTCAGCCCATTGAGTTTACTCATCATTCAGTGGGATCATCACTGATCTGAGCAACCTCAACTCCACTTTTCTGCCTTTTCTTCATAACCCTTGATTCCCTTACTGATTAAAAATGTCTACCTCAGCCTTGAATGTATTCAATGACCAAGCCTCGAAAGCCCTCTGTGGTAAACAATTCTACAGGTTCACGAGCCTCTGAGATTAAGAGTTTCTTCTTAACTCTATCTTAAATGGTCCACCTCTTCCTCTGAGATTATGCCATCTGGTCCTAGATTCTCACACAAACAATCTCTCCACATCCAACCTGCCAAGCCCCTAACCTCTGTGAAAACTGAAGCAATGAACTTATTTATTGTCTCTGCCATTTCCCTAACTCCTGTCATCAGCTTGCTTCTTTTATCTGTTGGTAACTCCCTCCTATGTTGACGATCTCAAATGTGCCTACAAAAATCCTTCTGTTATCCTTCATGCGTTTTGTGCGTTTTCTGTCACTCTCCCTGTTAGTTTTTTCTAGTTTTTATATTGTACTAGTTTTTTTGTCTCCTTTGTAAATACTATGTGGTTCTTTTATAGTTGTAACTTTTCCCTCATCTCTTCAATCATTCCTACAACATTAGCCTTTGAGACCAGTCCTTTTCTTCTTACAGTAATGTATTTCATTTATAGCCTTTCATCTCTTGCCTAAATGTTCTCCATTGCAAATCTACGGTTATGCTTGTCAACTTTATTCCATTAAATCTGTAGAGGTTTTTTTGCTACACTATAATTTGCTTGCTTCAATTAAACACTGTTGCCTTTAATTATATTATGGTCACTGTTTCTTAACTGTTTTCATACATTTAGGTGATTCTTTCTGTTCTGCTTCATTAGTCAGAACCAGATCATCTTTCTTGCTATCTTTCTTGTCAGAATAGCAACATATTGACAAAGAAACTGTCCTATTATGGCAAAAGTCTTTTTCTTTCTCCCAATGGAAAGTTTCTCTTTCACAGTTTAGTTTTAGACCATTAAAAACTACAATTATAATTATGTTATTAATACTTGCTTCTCCGACTTGACTATACGTTTCATTCTTCTATTCTTCAGTACCACATAACTGTTGTATGACTGAATCTTTAGTTGTTCCGGAGGAAGTCTGGAAATAGTGAGAGTGAGCAAGAAACAAATCTGCAGGGAAATAAGAGATATGCAAGAACTATAGAGTGGTGACACTGGGAAATTTAATGAACAAATATCAATTGTGATATTGGTAGAGAGGGCAGAATTTGTGAACCGTGTTCACGAGAACTGCCTCAATTAGTATGGCCCTGGCGCAACGCGAAAGGAGGCGTTGCTGTATCTCAAGCTGGGAAATGAGATAGATCAAGTATCTGTCTGGGAACATTTGGATTATCATCATACCGTAAGTTTTAATTTAGTAATGTAGAAGGCTAATGAAAAACTAATATGGAACATCTGCTTTGGATGAGGCATAATTCAAAGCCATGAGAATGGTAGATAGCAGAATACAACCAGACATTGATAGGAAAAACTGCAATGGAATGACATTTAAGGAAGAGATGCTTCAGGTACAAATTAGTTATATTCTAACAGAGGGGGAGGTAGAGTTACCAAACTTCCAGGATTAATAATGGGACCCCTGGAAAAATAAAGGAATATGGTTGTGGTTGTTGGAGATCAGTCATTTCAACCCCACAACATTTCTGCTGAAGATCCTGAATGCAGTGTCCTTAGCCCAACCACATTCAATTGCTTAATAAAAACTGAAAGAACTGCAGATGTTGTAAATCAGAAACAGAAACAGAAGTTGCTGGAAAAGCTCAGCAGGTCTGGCAGCATCTGTGAACGGAAATCAGAATTAATGTTTCAGGTCCGGTGACCCTTTCCCAGTTCTGAGGAAGGGTCACTGGACCCGAAACGTTAACTCTGATTTCTCTTCACAGATGCTGCCAGACCTGCTGAGCACATTCAGCTGCTTCATCGACGACTTCCCTTCCATCATAAGGTCAGGTATGTTTGCTGATGAGTACACAATGCTCAGCACCATTTGCCACAGCTCAGATACTGAAGCAGTCCATGTTCATATGCAGCAAGACCTGGGCAAATCCAGGCTTGGGTTGGTAAGTGACAAGTTACATTTTTTCCACACAAGTATATGGCAATGACCATCTCTCACAAAAGGGAATCTAACCATCACCCCTTGATGCTCAATGGCATTCACATCATTAAATCCCACATTTTCAGCATCCTGGGGGCCACTGTTGACCAGAAAATTAACTGGACAAGCCATGTAGATGCTATGGTTACAAGAGCAAGTCAGATGCTAGGAATTCTGCAGCAAGTAACTCACCTCCTGCTTCTCCAAACCCTGTCCATGACCTCGAAGGCACAAGTCAGGAACTCCTTTCACTTCCCTGAATGAGTGTAGTTCCAACAGCACTCAAGAAGCTTCACACCATCCAGGGGAAACCAGCCTGCTTGATTGGTACCACAACCAGACCCTTCATATTTACTCCATTGATGGACAGTGGCATCAGTGTGTATCACTTTGAAAATGCACTGCAGTAACTCAACAAGACTCCTTTAACATTACCATCCAAACCCATGACCACTAACATCTAGAGGATAATGGCAGCAGATACATAGGAACACACCACCTGCATGTTCCATCCAAATCACAGACCATCCTGACTTAGACCTATGTTTCATCACTGTCTCTGGAACAAAATCCTGGAACTCCCTTCCTAATAGCACTCTAGATGCCCCAACTCTCCAAGGATTGTAGTAGTTCAAGAAGGCAACTCACTACTAACCTCTCCAGGGCATTTAAGGATGGGCAATAGATGTTGGACAGCCAATAATACTCATGTGCCATGAACAAAGATAAATAAAAAGGAATTGCAGGTCAACTTCCAGGACACATTGTGTACAATCCTTGAGAAAAGTTGCAGGGACATTAAAGTTATCTTTTTGCTATAATTCCCTTGAAACATTTCTCTTTACCAGATATAAAGAATACTGAAAATTGGCAAAAAAGGCTGTTTGGTGGACTGCCAAGTATTATCCAAATTGGGAATGATTCTTTTTGCTTTCCAATTGATGTAGAAAGGCACTGCATCGTTGGGATGTACTAACTGACAGACTAATGAAGCCGAAGGAAAGCTGAGTGATGAAATCTCCAATAATACATTTAATATCAGTTGGCAACCATAGTGAAAGGTAAAGATTAAAACAGGGCACTGTGAAAGATGAGGGAGGTAGCAAAAATGATGAAATAGGACGGTGTATGATGAATGTCAGACGAGTTCTTTATTTCAAAACCGGGTCAATGCAATACTCTGAAATGGGACGTGAAGAGGAGAGAAAATAAGACTGAAAAAGAGCATGAAAATAGAATAACAAATGACAACTACTGAACCCAAAAGCTTTCTACCAGTTTGCATAAAGTAAACAGGTAATAAGAAGTGGACTGGGTCCTCATTAGACAAGTGAGGTGATGTACTCTTCAGGACAGGCTGGAATGCTTAATGAGTTCTTTGTATTTGTAGTTACTGAGGAAGAAGAATCTGACAAGCTGTAGGCAATCAGAGAGATTGGAGACATTGATTCGTGTGGAAATTGAAAGGAGAGTGCTTCTGGAAATGCTGGCTTTGCCTCAGGTCGATAAATCACCTGGTCTGGATGGCTTTCATTTCTAAAGGAACTGAGTGTGAAGATACTGGAATTGTTTGCCTTAATGTTTCAAGCTTCCCTCAATATGAAAGTTGGGAGACGAGGGGAGTGTGTAGGTGCCATAGGATTGGAGAGCGTGATATTCCAATTAAAGAAAGCGTGCCTGAACAGTCCTTACAATTACAGACTGGTTAGTCGAAATCAGTGGTGAGTGAGGTTCTGAAAACCTTAAACAGTAAAATAATCAACAGGCACTTGGAGAGTTTGTTTTGGATTATTTCAAGAGAAGAACATAGATTTGTAGAAAGCACATCATAGATGACTATTCTAATTAAGACTTTTGAGAAGTAACTCTAAAGTTTAATGAATAGAATGTAGAGAACATTATTCATCTGTAGTTTAAAAAAGCATTGGATAAAGTACCACACAAAAGGCTGGGTAAAAAAATTGAAGCACATGGAGAAGGAGGGTCAATGGGCAATTGGATAAAATAAATTGGTCTAAGAATAGAAGCAGTAAGATGGTTGTTTTTCAAACTGGTGGGTGATATAATGGAATGTTCCCCAAGACTCTGTGCCGGGGCCATCTGATTTTTTTGCTACGTAAGTATTTGGATCTTGAAATATAGAGTAAAATTTCAAAATTTGTCAACAGTACCAAACTCAGAGGAATGGCAAACAGTGAGGATGATACACATTTTCTACAACATAACAAGGATAGGCCAACAGAATGGCACAGAACTTGAGATGGTATTTGATACAAAGAAGTATGTGACAATGAATTATGACAGAAGAGATGGGGAGAAGAAATGTAGACTTGGTAGCATAATTCCAAATATTGTTCAGGAACAGCGTGATCTCGAGGTGAATGTGTGCCACTCTCTAAAGATGGCAGAATAGATTGAAAGCGGTTAGAAAAGCATATGGGTTCAGGAAGTTCATAAATAAAGGCATTGAGTACAAAAGTGGAAAATTATGCTGACCCTTCATAAAACTCTGGTTTAGCCACAACTAGAATATTATGCCCAGTTCTGGTCACCGGATTTAGGAACTTTGTGAGGGTCTTCAAGAGCGTACAGAAGAGCTTAACCAGAATGTTTCAAGGATGCAGAGAGTGGTTATGTCACAAAATGAAGGTGGAAAGTCTGTGTTTGTTTTCCTTAGAGCAAAAGCCATTGAAGGGAAATTTAAGAGAAGTGTAAAAGACTGTGACAGACTTAGATAATGTAGACAAAGAAAAAGTTCTTCCCCTTAACTGATTTCACAAGGAGTAAGGGACACAGATCAAAGATTTTGGGCAAGGGATGCAATGGGGAATGAGGAAGATCATTTTCACACTGCAGGTTACAGAGGGAGGCGATGGCCTAGTGGTATTATCACTGATCTGCAAATCCAGAGGTTCTGAGGAAGAGTCACCGAACCTGAAATGTTAACTCTGATTTTTTCTTCACAGGTGCTGCCAGACCTGCTGAGCTTTTCCAGTAACTTCTGCTTTTGTTGTTGTTAATCCAGAGACACAGGTAATGTTCTGGCAAACCCGGTTTGAAGAAGAGTCATCTAGACTCAAAATGTTAGCTTGCCCTCTCTCCATGGATGCTGTCTGACGTGCTCTGATCTCCAGCATTTTTTGTTTTCAGTACAGATTCCAGCATCTGCACTAATTTGCTCCTACATTTGGAAGGTTTAATGTCTCATAGTTATCTTAGTTAAGTGATCAAAATTCAAGTGACAGTTCAGTTTGGAGATTCTTACAGTCTCACTTCCAGTGGAGTTGAATTTGATGGTAGAAGCCCCAAAATCTATCCCAGAACACATTTTTTGATTTGATTTGATTTGATTTATTATCGTCACATGTACCTAGGTACAGTGAAAAGTTTTGTATTGCGTACAGTATGGGCAGATCATACTGTACAAAGTGCATAGATTTAGATTTATTTAATATTGTCACTAGTTCATAGATACAGTGAAATATGTGTAATGTCACCACATTCTAGTGCCATCTTGGATTACAGAATAAACTACTGAATAAATTGTACAAATGGGAAAATACAGAATAAATTAATATTAAATTGATATGACTGAGGCTGAATCAGCTTCTGAAGTTCATCTTTCCCTCTCTGTAGACTTCACCCTCTCTGCTCCTCCAGTCGCTGCTGTCTGACATCATTCCTGGGGTCTTGGCAATGTGTTCCTTTTCTATTGCCTCTGGTGCCATCACTTCCCTCTCTGCCACCTCCGAGCTGGAGATAGTCACGCTGCATGGGTCCCGCACCTCCTCCGACTCTGGACATTGACTGATGGGTCCTGGCTGCGAGTCAACCAATGGAGTCCTGGCTCGTCTTCTGATACTGCCACCCGAGATGGAGAGAGGATAGGGATACACAGGGCCTCAGCCTCCCACCAGAGGACATCAGGAGGAGGACCCAGGGCAACCAAAACCAGAACAGAAACATGACCAAGCTGGAAAGACAACATTGAAGCCGCGTGGATGTGGCTGGACCTGCCACATGAGGCCAGCAGCGGCCGAGGCCTGTGCTCAGGAGCCATGTCCCCACTGCCACCGTGTTGGATTGTGAACAGAACAAGGAATACAATGGTATAGCTACAGAGCAGGAGCACAAACAGCAAGATCTACACTAAATTTAAAATTTGAGAAGTCCATTCAGAAGTCTAATAACAACATGGAAGAAGCTATTCTTGAATCTGTTGCTTCGTGTGTTTAAGCTTTTGTATCTCCTGTCCAATTGAAGAGGTTGGAAGAGATTATAAATGGGGTGGGAAGGGTCTTTGATATTGGCTGCCTTTCCAAGGCATTGAGAAGGGCAAATAGGGTCAATGGATGGAAGGTTAGTTTGTGCGATTAGCTGGGCTATGTTAACAACTCTCTGTAGTTCCTTACAATGCTGGGCAGAGCAGTTCCCATACCAAGCTGTGAATCATCCGGATAGAACGCTTTTTATGGTGCGTTTATAAAAATTGGTAAGAGTCTTCATGGACGTGCCGAATTTCCTTGGCCACCAGAAGAAGTAGAGGCATTGTGCTTTCTTGACTGTTGCATCAACGTGGGTGATTGTCACTCCCAGGAATTTGAGGGTCTCAAACATCTCCACCTCAGCTCCATTGATGTAGACAGAGGCATGCCCTCCAACTTGCTTCCTCAAGTCAATGACCAGCTCTTTCATTTTGCTGACATTGATGGAGAGATTGTTATCTTTACACCAGACCACCAAGCACTCGCTCTTTCCCATTTTCTGTCTCAATGCTGTTTGAGATCCCATCTACAACAGTGGTGTCATCAACAAACTTATAGGTGGAGTTAGGACGAAATTTGGCCACACAGTAATGAGCGTACGGGGAGTATATTAGGGGGCTGAGTACACTGCCTTGCCGTGAGCCGGAGTTGAGGATTGTCATGGAGGAGAATGAGAAAGCAAGTAAGGAGACACTAATAGGATCTCTCCCATAGAAACTGGAGAGTTGGAGTAGTGGTTCACCAGCCAATGACAGAGTGATAACCTGGGAGAAGCCAAAGGGAAGGGGGACCACATTTTTAATATTGACCTATTGGGGTCATTCAGCCACTAAAGGTAAGATACTCAATTCCATCTTGCATTAATTAACTGAGGTTGTGGGAAACAGTTCCTGGAGCATCTGCTAATCATGGCGAATTAATCTCCAGAGGCTCAACTGATTGAAATAAAAAAATAGAAAATGCTGGAGAAATTCAGCAGGTCAAGCAGCATCTGTAGAGAGAAAAACAGTGGTGATGTTTCAACTCTGATATGATTCCTCTTCAGAACTCCATTTCTCCGGACTGAAAACATTGTCTCTGTCTCTCTCCATAGATGCTGCCAGACATGCTGAGTTTCTTCAATATTTCCCCTTTTATATCAGATTTCCAGCATCCACAGTATTTTACTTTTACTTGAGTGCTGAGTTGATTGAGTTGGGCTGTTTCAAGGCCTAGGTGAGGAATGATGAAGTTGTTTCAGAGACTGTAGGAACTGCAGATGCTGGAGGATCTGAGATAACAAGGTGTAGAGATGGATGAACACAGCAGGCCAAGCAGCATCAGAGGAGCAGGAAGTCTGATGTTTCAGGCCTAGACCCTTTTTCAGAAATGGGGAAGCGGGTTCTGAAATAAATAGGGAGAGAGGGGGGAGGCGGATAGAAGATGGATAGAGGAGAAGATAATTGGAGAGGAGACAGACAGGTCAAAGAGGCGGGGATGGAGCCAGTAAAGGTGAGTGTAGGTGGGGAGTTAGGGAGGGGATAGGTCAGTCCAGGGAGGACGGACAGGTCAAGGGGGCGGGATGAGGCTAGTAGGTAGGAGATGGGGGTGGGGCTTGAGGTGGAAGGAGGGGATAGGTGGGAGGAAGGACAGGTTAGGGAGGCGGGGACAAGCTGGGCTGGTTTTGGGATGCGGTAGGGGGAGAGGAGATTTTGAAGCTTGAGAAGTCCACATTGATACCATTGGGCTGCAGGGTTCCCAAGCAGAATATGAGGTGCTGTTCCTGCAACCTTCGGGTGGCATCGTTGTGGCACTGCAGGAGGCCCAGGATGGACATGTCGTCTGAGGAATGGGAGGGGGGAGTTGAAATGGTTCGCGACTGGGAGGTGCTGTTGTTTGGTGCGAACCGAGAGTAGGGGTTCCGCAAAGCGGTCCCCAAGCCTCCGCTTGGTTTCCCCGAT
>NC_063332.1:28908303-28925665 GCF_021869965.1 Rhincodon typus | reverse complement strand
TCCTCTACATCGGGGAAACCAAGCGGAGGCTTGGGGACCGCTTTGCAGAACACCTACGCTCGGTTCGCAATAAACAACTGCACCTCCCAGTCGCGAACCATTTCAACTCCCCCTCCCATTCCTCAGACGACATGTCCATCCTGGGCCTCCTGCAGTGCCACAACGATGCCACCCGAAGGTTGCAGGAACAGCACCTCATATTCTGCTTGGGAACCCTGCAGCCCAATGGTATCAATGTGGACTTCTCAAGCTTCAAAATCTCCTCTCCCCCTACCGCATCCCAAAACCAGCCCAGCTTGTACCCGCCTCCCTAACCTGTCCTTCCTCCCACCTATCCCCTCCTCCCACCTCAAGCCCCACCCCCATCTCCTACCTACTAACCTCATCCCGCCCCCTTGACCTGTCCGTCCTCCCTGGACTGACCTATCCCCTCCCTAACTCCCCACCTACACTCACCTTTACTCCATCCCCGCCTCTTTGACCTGTCTGTCTCCTCTCCAATTATCTTCTCCTCTATCCATCTTCTATCCGCCTCCCCCTCTCTCCCTATTTATTTCAGAACCCCCTTCCCCTCCCCCATTTCTGAAGAAGGGTCTAGGCCCGAAACATCAGCTTTCCTGCTCCTCTGATGCTGCTTGGCCTGCTGTGTTCATCCATCTCTACACCTTGTTATCTCATGATGAAGATGTGGAGCTTTTTTTCTACACTACCATTAAAATCATCAGGGGTGGGATTGCTGATTCAGGGCACTGTGGGCTTACAGCCAAAAGAAATTGATACAATCTGCATTGAGCTGATTTGCATAGAATGCAGGCGACAAAGAGAGATGGCATATTCATGTTACCATTTGAGGCTGAAATTAACCTCAATCCCCAAAAGTAAATGACAACTTTCTACCCGACTGCACCGTTCAGACTCTTTATTTTAGGTTTATGTTTAATATTTAACAAACTACTAGAATTAGTTGAAAATTGGAGCAGTGTCATCATCTACATCTTGATATCCTGTAATTTTATTTGTAGATAGCATCTCAATGTGCAGCTAGACATAAACATTGTTTTGTTCATGCGGGCTAGCCTGAAAATCCTGCTTTTGTACTTGAAGGTCAGAGCGTACCACCCTACTGGAAATGATGAGACTAAATAAATCAATCAGATTAAGCCAATAGCTTTTATTTTCAATTATTTTCCCAGTGATTCAGTTGTGTGACAAGTTGGCAAGACATTTAACCACTTTTTGGCCTCCTCTGAACTAACAGTTGTTTGGTGATATCTCACCTTTTAAGTCTACAATTCAGTTGGGTAGTGACTAAAAATCATTTAAAAACAATTACTGTGGTTCCCCTGTTCAGGAGGTTAAGTTCAGTAGCTTGTCCTCAATCCTGACTTTTCTGATGCTCTCTGGATTATTGAATGAGGAAGACAAAAGGTTCCTGCTGGCTCAGTACTCAGGGAGTGCTGCATTGCTGGATTGAGGTCACATCTGTCCTCTCAGGTGGATGTAAATGATCCTACAATATTCATTAAAGAATAGCAGGCAACTTTTCCCTGTTGCCCTGACCTGTTTACATCTTTCACCAACATCATCAAACCCAGACTATCTGGCTGCTATTTCATTGCTGTCTGTGGGAGTGTGCTGTGTTCCATTTGTATTCTACATATTTCCATATTACAATAGTGATGACACTCAAAAAAGACATCAAAGACTATTAAATACTTTGAGGTCATGAAAGAAAGCCGAAAGTGAAAATGATTGATTTCAAGTGATTTTATTCAGTGTCTAGCTGAATGCTGAGGATAACGAAGGCTCTAAAGTAATTCTTGACCCTATATTAAGTTAGTTAAGTGGGATCAATTCAGCAGTGAAGGAGTTATGACTGACTGTGTCTATCTTTGAGAACTCCTGTGACTGCCACTATTCAGTGACCCCTGCTGGAAATGGAAGTTTTGACTGGATTGGGCTTCTTTATGACACCCACCAGGACTGAACTACCAGAAGGAAGAGGGTGGTGGGAACGGAAGGGTCTGAAAATGTGAAGGGGCCTTGTGGGGCTAATGGCCAGGAAGCAAAAAATCTGATGAGACTGCCCTGTTTCCTTAAAGGAGCGGTTTTCCAGTTGGGGAGAAACATGTGAATCATGAGAAGGAACACAGAGACTGGAGGAAGCTATTCAGTCCCTTGAGTTTGTTCCCCAATCAATTAGATCATGCCTGGTCCATATTTTGACTTCAGCTAATTATCTTGGTGATATATGTTATATATACATATATATATATCTCTATATATAAAGTGCATCAATTGTTATTTTGAAATCTTCAATGGATCTAGCCTATTTTATTTTGGCAGAGGCTATCTGACTTCCACAACCCTCTGAGTGAAGAAGTGCTTTCTGGTATCACCACTGAACAGCTTTGTTTGAATTATAAGGTTACTCCTCCTTGTTTGGTCTGCCCCACTAGAGGAAATAATTTTCCTCTATCTAACTCCTTTAATCATCTTAAACACCTCAATTAGATCAACCTTCCTTACCCAGGGGAATGCAAGGCTAGTCTATGTAATCTGTCTTTGCAATTAACCCTTTTAGCCCAAGTATCATCCAAGTGAATTTGCACTGCTCCTTCTTCTAAGGCATCTATATCATTCCTGACTTGTTATGCTCAGAACTGAACATAGTATTCTAAATGGGACCTAGCCAGACCTTTATATTACTGTAACATAACTTTTCCACTGTATTCCAGCCCCTACATTTTTAATCATACCCAGTAGCTTTTAGTGATTTCTGTACTTGGATCTCTAAATCTTGCAGCTATCCACAGTTATTAACTCCTCATTTCTTTGCTCCAAGCTACATAACCTCATACTTCCCTGGATTGACCTCCATCTTCGAAGTTTTGCCAGCTCATTAATCTATTAATGTCCTGTTGCAATTTCTGCTCCCACAAACGCTTTTTTCTGTAATAAAAACAGAAAAAGTTGGAGCTACTCAGCAGGCTACGAAGCACCTGTAGAGAAAGCAGCAAAGTGATCATGTCAAGTTGATGGTCTTTTGTCAGACTTATTTTCTGTGCCACCACAAGTGAATGCTGTCAGCAAAATTAAATTTTCTCATCAGGTCAAAGGTGCCTGGCTGAGATATGCACAATCTACCTCAAAGAGGTATCAGTTTTGAACTGGTATGAGTCCTGATGAGACTCCAGGAAATACCCCTGAAACTTTGCAATCGGAGGTAATTGCTGCCCTAGCAGCATTATCTCAACTTTCATGTTGCCATGTTCCTTTAGGAACAATGTTAAAAATTTGTGCCTTTTTCAGTTCAGCCTGTTCTAGCACGTATGCAGTGTTGGAGAGCATGTTCTCACTGCAAAGTCTTTTTCAGGGCTTCACGGGATAGTTGCCATGAGCAAAACATTATGGATGTGTTCTGCCTGCCACAAGTTTACATTGTATATGGAACTTGTCATATTCTTTAAGACAGGAACATAAGGTTATAAGACATGGGAGCAGAAGTAGGCTATTTACCCATCGAGTTTGCTCCACCATTTAATGAGATCATGACTGATCTGATAATCCTCAACTCCACTTTCCTGCCTTGATCCCCTTACTGATTAAAAATCTATCTGTCTCAGCCTTAAACGTACTTAATAACTTGGCCTCTGCAGCCCTCTGCAGTAAAGGCTGCACAGATACATTACTGTCTGAGATAAAAAAAACACTCCTTCCCATCTGTCTCAAATGGATGACCCCTTACTTTGAGACGATGCGCTCTGGTCCTGGACTCTCCCACAATGGCAGACACCCTCTCAACATCTACCCTGTTAAGTGCCCTTGTTTCTATTGTTATATTTAATTATTAAACATTATATGTTTCAAAAGCCTCCTTTCATTCTTTTAAACTCTAAATGTGTACAAGCCTAACCTACTCAACCTCTCCTCATAAGAATATCACCCCAGTGAGCCTTCTCTGGACTGTCTCCAAATCCAATATGTTCACTGTATGCCAGTTGTGGTCTGACTACTGCTTTGTGGTTTTTTATAATCCATTTCTTTTGAAATAAAGGCTAACCGTCCATTTGTCTTCCCTATTACCTGATCTTGGATTCCAGTTTTTTGTGATTCATGGACGAGAACTCCCAAATCCTTGTGGCTGCAGAATTCTGTAGTTTTCCCCTTTTATATAATATTCACCTCTTTTATTTTTCCTGCCAAAGTGCATTCCCTCACACTTCCCCATGTAATATTCCTTCACATTTCCCCATGTAATATTCCATCTGCTACGTTTTTGCCCACTCACTTAGCCTGTCTCTAACCCTCTGCAGAATTTTTATGTCATCCTCACTGCTTGACTTCCCACCTATTTTGATGTCATCTGCAAACTTGGCATTGTTAGCAAACTTACATTCTCTTATCATTGAAGTCATTAATATATATTGTAAATGACTGCGGCCCCAGCACTGATCGTGTAACATACCATTAGCTACAAGTTGCCATCCTGGATATGCCCCCTTTATCACAACTCTGTATCATTAGTTAGCCAATCCTCTATCCACGCTAATGTACTAACACTAACGCCATGAGTTCTTATCTTATGAAGTAGCCTTATGTGTGGTATCTAAATATATCACGTCTGTATCTATCCCGTTTCTTACTTCCAGAAAGAATTCTGATAAATATTTCAGGCATGATTTTCCTTTCATGAAGCCATACTGATTCTGCTTGATCAGTGTAGTGGTCATGTCTCTAGACTATTAACCCAGAACCCCAGGCTAATGCTTTGGCATCGTGGATTCAAAACCCACCCTGGCAGATGGTAAAAACTAAATTCAATTAAAAAAAACTGTAATTAAAAAAAGCTAGTTTAATAGTGACCAAGAAACCACTGCCAATTGTTGTAAAGCCCTTTCTGCTTCACCAAGCCCTTTGGGGAAGGAAACTGCCATCTTACTGGGCCAGGCCTGCATGTGACTCCAGACCGACAGCAATATAGTTGACTTTTAAACTGCCCTCTAGGAAATGCTGGCCTAGCCAGTGATGCCCACATCTCATGAATGAATTTAAAAATATCAGAATGTATTTCTAAATGTTCCGTCGTTATTTCCTTTATAATAGACTTGAACATTTTCTCTACAATAGTTGTTGATTGAATTGACACTTAACCACCTGTTTTTTGGCTGCCTTGCTTTTCCAATAAAGAAGTTATATTGACAGCTTTCCCAATCATCTGGAACTTTTTTAAAATCTAAGGATTCCTGGAAAATTACTACCAGTTTATCTACTAACTCTGTAGCTACTTCTATTAAAATCCTAGGATGCAAACTATCATGTCCAGGGCACTTATCAGCCTTTGACTCCATTAGTTTCTCTATTACTTTTTCTCCAGTGTTAGCATTTGTTTCCCAACCCCTTTTAGCACCTAAATTATTTGGAGTTCTTGTGTTTCAGACATGATTGCTGCCATTGATTCAATTTACCCGTAAATCTCAAATAGGTTTCCTTAACAGACAACTATTGATTTGCAGTTACAGAACAGCTATGTACGTATCCTTAGTTTCACATGCTGGTGCTTTATGGCCACTGGTCATGCAGTGTCATCCTGGAGCTTGGCTCAGGAACATACACAATTTTTCAAGCAGTAACACAGCATTCCCTTTTTCCAGTGATAAAATTACATGCATAAAGTGTGAAAATATCCTTACATGAAATAGTTACAAAATTATTTACACAGGAAGATGCTTGTAAACTCACATGTTTAGAAGTCTGACAGTATGCATGATGTAACAATCCTTGCAGATTTTGTGCTGCTGTAACTTTCTGGTTATATAGACTTTGCACTAAATTTTTCTCAATGTGCACATGGGTTGACCTCTCATGTGTTTTTATGAACATTGGTTATTCTCGTGATGGTGTTCCACATCTTCATTACCCAGAATAGAGTTAGGGTGTGTTCTGTGCACAGTTGTAGTACTGTACAGTTCCCTGAGTTGCCTCCTGTTTCTCCACCATGTTGCTTCATTAGGTAAAGGCAAAACACTGTGGATGCTGGAGAACTGAAACAAACATTGAAAATGCTGGAGAAACACACTAGGTTTGGCAGCATTTGCGGTGAGATAAACTGAGTTTGATTTGATTCGATTTATTGTAGTCACATGTACCTAAGTACAGTGAAAAGCTTTATCTTACAAGCAATACAGGCAGATCATAGCAAACAAGGACATACAGGTCATAGGGTGCTTAGACAGAGTAAGGCATGCAGGTTATACTCCACAGGAGGTGCGCAAAGCAAGATCAACATTACTTAAGTCAGAGAGTCCATTCATCAGTCTAATAACTGCAGTGAAGAAGCTGTTCTTGAACCTCTTGGTTCAAGCTTCTGTTCTGCCTGACGGGAGTGATTGTAGGAGATCATTACCGAGGTGGGAGGGGTCTTTGATGATGTTGGCAGCCTTTCCATGGCAACCAGAAGTGTAAATGGAGTCCATGGATGGGAGGTTGGCTTCAGTAATGGTCTGGGCTGTGCTCATAACCTTCTGTAGTTTCTTCAGGTCCTGGGAAGTGTAGTTGCCGTACCAGGCTCTTATACACCCGGACAGTATGCTTTCTATGGTGCATCTGTAGAAGTTGGTGAGGGTCCTTATGGACATGCCAAATTTCCTAAGCCACCTGAGGAAGAGGAGGCGTTGTTGTGCCTTCTTGACTGTTGTATCTGGAAAGTCCAGGACAGGTCATCGGTTATTGTCACTCCTAAGAGTTTGACATTCTTCACCCTCTCAACCTCCACTCTGTTGATATAGATCCTGAAGTCAATGATCAGTTCTTTGTTTTGCCAACATTGAGAGAGAAGTTGTTATCATTACAGCACGACATCAAACCCTCTATCTCCTTTCTGTATTCTGAATCATCATTAATGCTTTGAGTCAAAAGACAGTGTTTTCTGTGTTATTTGTTCCATTAGTCCATCTTGGAACCCTATTTAAGGGAGTGCTACTTTTTCCACAATGCCAAGTGAGATGGCAGCTTAGTCTGCACTGTTTCCCTTGAAGCCAGTGTGGTAGTGATTATCAATGATTCCCACCCTCTCCACCCCTCCTGTGGTAACCCACATGCTCCAAAGTCCTCCAGTGAACTATCACTTTCTACCTTCATATGTTCAATTGCCCTTTTACAATGGTTATTCCCACTGCATTGCAGCATGCCAGTAAACTCCACAGCTGACTTTCCTAACTTCCCTGTAACAGCAGTGGCCCCTGATAACACCAAGTGACTTTCATTGAGCTGAACGCCAGGACTGACCCTCTTTACTTGGATAGACAGCCCTGACTGACCTGTATGCAGCTCCCTCATTAACTTATCAGGACACCCCAGTTTGGTTGAACTGGACCTGCAGGACTGACCATGACCCAGTCCCTGGACTGTAGAAATGTGGGGTCCTTGACCCTGACCAACCCAAGTGGCCAACTGACCATGTCCAAACCCCTGGACTGACAGCAGATAATGGCCTTTGACTTCCTGTGCTGGAACACGCTGCCTTCCTCGGCCAGTCTGAGGATTACTCCTTGTGAACCTTGAACCTTGAACCTTATGGTTGAAGGACATGCAGCATGTTTGACACATATGTTGTTGCAAAATGCTACAGGCGTGTGAGACTGATGTAACATTGTGCCGTATAACAATGTGTCCACTCCCTTAATGATCACTGTTGACAACCATGGCAAACTGCATGGCTTTGTGCCCACTTTTAGTATGGCAGTGGCACTGTGAGCCTTTAAATTCTAGCTGAGGGGACAAATGCAAAAAGTGCAAGGCAAGACAGAGATGCTATGAGCGTTGAAGTAGGCACAAATTAAGAGAGCTCTAAGAGAGTAAGCAAGGAAATCTGAGATGTACTCTGGTCCAATCCTGAGCCAGGGGTGCTGGTAGCAGCAATACAATGAGAGGTGCTGGTGAGCTTTAAGGTGCAGTGTTGAGGTGCAGGCATGTATTTTAAGTAATCGGAGATATGCCATGAGGGCGCGGTGAGACTGGGACGTGCCCAAAGCTAACATTGTGGAGGGGTGGTGTGGGTGGTCACTGTCCATGGAGTGAGTCCTGAGATTGTGGTGACGGCTGTACAAGCTAAAGGCCCAGAGGATCAGTAAGTGAGCTGGAATCACCATGGATCCACTCTGAGCCTTGTGTTGGGAATTGTTAATGTCTAGTTTCAACCTAGTGGTTGGTTAAAGGGGAAACTGCATGGAAATGAGGCGGGAGTAAGTCACAGTGACATACAGCATGAAATGGATACAAATAAGCATCTCAGCTCTCACTAGCAAGATTCTTGGCTCACCATTCAACACCAGGATGGAGAATCTGATTTCTTGCTCTCAATGTCAAGAATCTCGTTGCTGCTGACCTCATCATCACCATTCAGAGACTGGGAAGATTCTACTCCTTAATCATATTACATAAAGTCATAGAGTCATACAACACAGAAACAGACCCTTCAGTCCAACCCAAACTAATCCCAAACTAAACTAGTCCCACCTATCTGCTCCTGGCCCATATCCCTCCAAACCTGTCCTATTGATGTGCTTATCCAAATGTGTTTTAAACATTGTAATTGTGCCCACATCCATTACTTCCTCAGGAAGTTATTTCCACATGTGAACCAACCTCTGTGTAAAAAAATTGCCCCTTCATGTCTCCTTTAAATTTCTCTCCTCTCACCTTAAAAATGTGCCCTCCTTGTGTTGCAATCCCCCGTCCCAGGGAAAAGACAACTACCATGAACCCTATCTATACCCCTCATGATTTTATAAACTTCCCTCAGGTCATCTCTCATGCTCCTATGCTCCAGTGAAAAATGGTCCCAGCCTATCCAGCCTTTTCTTATAATTCAAACCTTCCACACCTGGCAACATCCTGCTGAATCTGTCCTGAACCCTCTCCAGCTTAATAATATCTTCCTATAACTGGGCGACCAGAACTGGGCCTCACCAATGTCCCATGCAACCTCAACATGACTTCCCGACTGCAGTGAAAGTGCGCTAAACGTCTGCCTATCCTCTGTTTCTCTGCTTTCCTGTTGGTAATTTTCACTACTACTTTCATTGCTTTTAATAAATCAATACCTATTTTTACAATCCTTAGAAGTATTTTCTGTAAACTGCAGAAATTTTTAATCAACCTGTTCAGACATGATATGACATACTTCTGGAGCCAATGGGACTTAAACCCTGTCTTTCTGGTCCAGAGGCAGGACACTACCATTGCACCACAAGAACCCCCAAAAAACTGAAACTGAATCATCCAACATATTCTGCCAATATCCAGGATTGAACCAGAAACTTTAGATCTTCAGTCTAACACGCTCCCAACTGAGCTATTTTGGATGACCATTAACCTAGGCTTCTGGATTACTAACCCACTGATATTACCATGACTCCATTGCCAGTCCTACAAGACCTGTTGTCAACTACATCAAAATTCCCACTAAGGTCTAATTTGACTTTGGACATAACTCAATAGGCTATTTAGCTTTAATCAAAGGCACGCTCGATTTAACCTAAGGATCGCTCTGAAGGCCGTGTGCTTTTCTTCTGTAATAAGAACAGAAATTGCGGGAGAAACTCAGCAGGTCTGGCAGCATCTGTGGGAAGAAAACAGAGTTAATATTTCGAGTTTAGTGACTCTACATCAGAACAGTTCTGATAAAGAATCACTGGACTCAAAACATTAACTCTGCTTTCTTCCCATAGATGCCGCCAGACTTGCTGAGTTTCTCCCGCAATTTCTGCTTTGGTACTTTTCTTCTTTGCGCATAAGGTTCCAATTTCCTAATCACTCTGGTTTAAGCCATCTGCCATCCTTGTATACTTAGCCTCCTTGAAAGCTGATACTAATATTACATTTTCAGCAGTTTTGGTTTAACTGATCAAATTCAATCTAATATTGTGGTTGTAAAAAACACACAATGGATTGCAAGTAAAATGCTGATTGCATTCATGTTGATGAACATACTGTTCTTGGTGAAATTGTTTTGATGACATGGTTTGAGTGGAAGCCATGTGAATTGAAGTGCACAGAGACAGCCAGGGATGAGACCACAGACTAATTGGAAAGGAAAGTTAGGGCTGAATGTTAAAGTATCTGTCAATCGACAACCACCATTTCGCACTACTGCCCAAGACAAATTTCATTAGCAATACTTTTAGCAGAATGGAGTAAGATTCAGACAGGACATTGTGCTGTGGTCAGATGTTGTGGTCAAGAAGTGTATTAGATTAGCATGAATGTGTATTGCTGCCTGCATTGGGTGTTGCCTACATTTATCTGCAGCTCCTCTGACAGAGTCAGAAAGAGATGGCAAACACAAGAAATTAAGTGATGGACAAAATGAGAAGAAAACAGTGTAGGGGACAAGTAGTCACTGTTACAGTGAGTGGCTTCGTTTTAAAGTTTACTTCCTTTAGCAATGCGACAGGATATCAACCAAAATTAGGGCAAATGATTTGTCGCTGTAGAAATGACCTACAATCTCACAGCAGTTTTGAAAGAACTTTTCTTTATTTGTTGCTGACATTCCCCCAACGAACCCTTTGCACTTTAATTTTAAACCGCAATAAGCTTCAAATGCTTGTTTTCAGCCTTCCAGTCTGCAATGAACACTGAAGGAAGTTTCCAGCTGGTTACAATAAAAGCTTGCCATGCAGCTGGTAAGTGCTCACTGCACTGGCAGCGTTTAAAAATTAGAGAGCAAATGAAATGGCCAGCAAGCAGAATGTACAATGGTTGCACAAGGAGCTGTTACAGCAACCAGCTGGAAACCTTTGTCACTGTTAGGTTCAGAGCGCTGATTAAAACTAAAGATGGGAAAGTTTAGCTTGAGGGTAAAAATCACACCATTTGTCAGATAAGAAGAAAATTACTTTTATTAACTATACTATATTCCGCATTGCTTGGCATAAGACTCCAGCCATTTATATAACGGCACATTTTCTGACTCACTATAAACTGTGCCAGAGGAGATCTACCAGCCAATAGGAAAGAATCTTACATTGCAGACAAAGGTATGTAAAATGTAACATTCCACCTCTTCCTCCTCTATTGCTGAGGTGACAAATATTGTCATTTACTGCAATCTTGTCTTGCTCCCTACCAAAGCGTTCCACAGTGAGAAATATTAAATAAAAACAAAATACTGCAGTTGCTGGAGATCTGAAATAAAACAGAATGTGCTGGAGAACTCAGCAGGTCTGTCGGCACTGGAACCGAAGAAGTCATATTGAGCTTCAAATGTTAACTCAGTTTCTTCCTCCAAAGGAGCTACCAGACCTGCTTAGTCTCTCTAGCCTTTTCTGTTTTCATCCCAGCAAGAAATGCTTACCCAAGTCATTAGAGTTAGGTACAATTCCATTCAATTAATCAAAACTGACCCCTGTCAGAGGTTCTGGAGGAACAATTCTGGCCTCCAGCTTCCCCTCCTTGTGAAAAGCTCATGTGAAAAACATAGGGAGAAACCAGATGATACAGCCTCACCCCTGGAGACAGGAGAAAGATTTTGTGGTACCAAGTCCCTCAAACGCAGGTTCCAATTGCCGTGTTCCTTTTGTCTGGCTATAGATCAAATCTGCCCATACATCACAGTGCCGCATACCAGCCACCTCTCCTCTAGTGACAAATGTGGAAAATCTCATAACTGAACCCAACCTTCTGCACCTTCAAATCAAGAACCTGAAAATAAGTTGAGTCAAAATCCTTTTAGATATTCTGTGACTGTAGATGATATGGGTTGCAGTCCATTGTAGCAACGGCTGAAGTCAGTTCATAGTGCTGGGACAGGACCCAGCTCCAATTTATGGGTGAGTGTCACACCAGACAATCCATTTAACAACTGAGCAATCCTTGCTGTTTAAAAATATCTTAGGCAGGAGGTGATTTATGAGAAAACCATGAAAACGTAGCTTACGGGTTTATTTGCAAAAGTAGTTGGTTATCTTGAGAACTAGTTAGCGTTTGGTGTTTGGGGTGGGGAGCGGCTGGAATGTGCCTAATTACATTTCTTCATTTTGTTATAAACAGACTGGGTGGTGCAGGGCAAATTTCTACAATATCCTTCTACTTATAGTTTGGGGTGTGATAATTAAGCTTACTACCTGGCATCAATATAGCTGGCACAGGGCTATCCTTTGTGGATTTTTCACCAAACTAAAGATGTCAACTTTTTAAAATTTAATTCATTTGTGGGATGTGGGTGTCACTGACTGGCTAGCGTTTATGGCCCGTCCCTAGTTGCCCTTGAGAGGGTGGTGGTGAGCTGCCTTCTTGAATCGCCGCAGTCCACATGCTGTGGGTTGATCCACAATGCCCTTAAGGGGCGAATTCCAGGATTTTGACCCAGCGACAGCAAAGGAATGGCGATATATTTCCAAGTCAGGATGGTGAGTGGCTTAGAGGGGAACTTGAAGGTGGTGGTGTTCCCATATGTCTGCTGCCTTTGTCCTTCTACAGGGAAGTGGTCATGGGTTTGGAAGGTGCTGCCTGAGGATCTTTGGTGAATTTCTGCAGTGAATCTTGTAGATGGTGCACACTGCTGCTACTGAGTGTCCGTGGTGGAGGGAGTGGATACTTGTGGATGTAGTGCCAATCAAGCGGGCTGCTTTGTCCTGGATGGTGTTGAGCTTCTTGAGTGTCGTTGGGGCTGCACTCATCCAGGCAAGTGGGGAGTATTCCATCACATTCCTGACTTGTGCCTTGTAGATGGTGGATAGGCTTTGGGGCTTCAGGAGGTGAGTTACATGCCACAGTATTCCTAGCCTCTGACCTGCTCTTGATAAAGTTTGAGACTTGGTGGGGAAGATGTTACCAATGTCAGGCATACCAGCACATGCTAAAGTACCCGTGGCTTGGTGCCTGCCTTAATGGGTCCTCCAAGAGGTGACTGGTAATTGTTGAAGTTCTGGAGCTCTAGCTGATTGAAGCATCATTTGTTTAGATATGGTACATGCTCATGGTGTGATCAGAAGGGGAAAGGGCAACAGCCAAAGGTGCTGTTTAACATATCACATGGAAAGAGTGCCTAGCAATCACACAGCAAAGGTTCAAATCCATGCCATGTTATCAAGTAAATAGCTGAGGGAACTCCATTTGGCTTTCAGTAGTTAAAGCCAGGGATAGAAAATTGAAACTGACTGAAAATGTTGTGCTGAATTTTGTCGTCTGTCTGAGTTTGGGTGGTTTACTGTGTTGATTGACCATCTAGCCTGGTTCTATATGATATGATCTGTGGATTGGTTGCTATCACCTGGTGCTGAGAGTTCAAGGTAACCTTAAGAATACACACTGTAACAAACAACAAGCGAATTAAAACTGTCTACTGCCATTTTAGGGCAGCATCATGGCTCAGTGGTTTACACTGCTGCCTCACAGCACCAGGGAGTGGGTTCAGTTCTAGTCTGTAACTGCCTGTGTGGAGTTTGCACATTCTCCCTGTGTCTGTACGCGTTTCCTCCAGGTGTTCTGGTTTCTTCCCACAGTTGAAAGATGTGCAGGTTAGGTGGATTAGCCAAGGGAAATGCAAGGTTACAGGCTTAGAATAAGGGGTGGGTCTGGTTGGGATGCTCTTTGGAGGGTCAGTGTGGACTTGATGGGCTGAATGGCTCGCTTCCACACTGTAGAGACTTTATGATTCTATGATCCCATCCAGTTAGTCAACTGACAATTTACAAACATGGATGTGAGTCTTCACTTGGCAGACAATTGGAGACACATTACACCAACAGTGCCAAGCAACACCAAATAACATATAATGTAGAAATTTTCCCAGGTCCTGAACAGCATGGGCTATAGTGGGAAATTTGGGACAATTAGGTGAAAAGTCAAACAAGACCTTTCTTGCCTTTGGGAGCAACATTTCAAATTTTCCAACTAAGTTCTAGACTCAAAGACAGCTAGTGAGTGGCAAGAGGCCTATTAAATGAGATTATTGTTCATTCTCCCCCTCATTATTACTTAATCTCACTGCATTAAAATGTACTCCCCTATTCTCCACCCATTGGCAGAAACTAGATGCTATGAATTCATGATGTGAAAGTCAGAACAGGTACCTGGTGACTTCAATTTATCGCTTATTCCTTGGACCTCTATCTTGTACGCTGGGCACCGACAACTCAGAGCATGGTCCATAGATAGTGGCCACACGTACCCCATGTATCCAACATGTTTCAGCCTCTCTGCAACTTGATGGAACATGCCTGATCCACTAACAGTATGCTTCTGCACTCCTATGTAGCCCATTGAGCTGCACTGGTAACTGGCACTGTAATGTTGCTGTGAGGACACTTTGCCCACAGGGACAGGCACCCAGCTCACAGACTGGATCATGCTGCATCTCAGAGCTGCTCGCTTCCTCTGTCAGTGTTCACTCAGCACCTACCTGTATGCTCAGAGAATCCCTACCCAGCCTTGCTTTTTCTTTTAACCACTCTGAACCCTCAGCTACATTTTAAATGCTCACAGTTCTTTCTCCTTGCATGCCTTGCAGTTAGCACAGAAACAAGACCAGGCTGTTGTCATGTTGGTCAGCAGTCAGTCAAGATGTGGCATGTTGCTCAACAGCACAGTGCTACACCAAGTGATAGCCGGGTACATAGAATGTGCTGCAAGCAAATGGCCATGTCTCAAAGTCTAAGGGGAGTCTAAGTCCTCAGTTAAATCCAAGGAGCCATTCTTCAGGCAGGGGATCCTGGCACAGGAAGTCAAGGGCATACTCCAAAATAACTCCAGGAACTTGGGCATGACCTGTCGGCTGGTCAAGAGGTCAAGAGGTTTGTACGCCTACAGCCCAGAAACTCTCTGCTTGCTGACACCATGGTGTTCTCCTGCTTGGGGAGCCCTGCAGAGGTTGAGTGAGCCTGAGGCGGCAGAGGTAGAGTGAGCGTGAGGCCGCAGAGATAGAGTGAGCGTGAGGCGGCAGAGGTAGAGTGAGTGTGAGGCAGCAAAGATAGAGTGAGTGACCAGGTTCCTGGTCTCCACCAGCCCACTGAGTGCAAACAAACTGGGCATTTCTTCCTCAACCAACTGCAGAGATGTGGCAGTGAAGTGCTCACCAACATGTGTTCCTGACCTTATAGAAAATACCCTTGAGGTGTCTGTATCTGAACTGGAGGGTGTGCAGGAGGCAGCCTTGCCTCCTCTGAGGGGTCTGTGGAGGACAGATAGACAAACAGGAGACTGGAGGAACATAGCAGGCCAAAGCAGTATTTGGAAGAAAGGAGCAGTCAACGTTTCGGGTATTACCCTTCTTCAGGACTGAGGTATCCTTCCAGCCTCTAGTTTGTCCCAGCTTGGATTCCAGCATCTGCAGTTTTTTTTTGACTCTGTGGAGGACAGCATGCCTTGTAGGGTTGGTGGTGGACACTGTGGACATTTTCCAGCTGCTTGTGGAAGACAAAAAAGGGATCACAAGCAAGGATTAGAAGTTGTGACATGTTAACAATAAATGCACGGTTGGGGGAGGTAACTAAGGAGTGGTACATTATGAACAGTGCTTCTTACTTGGTTTCTGGATCCCTAAAGGGGACACCCTGGCCCTCCCTGTCTAGTGCCAAGACCTTCGTAGGGTGTGAGAAGACAAATATCTGGTATCTTGCCGCTCGTCCTGACTTTTTTGATCTTATAATGGGCTGTTCTCTTGTAAAATGAAAGAAAGGGAGGGATTAGGTGAGATAAAAGTGGGTAGCACAGCTGTAGGTGCTGCGTAGGTGAAGGAAAGATGCTGAGTGAGTGAGCCCCAGGCAGCACAGAAGCCAGGCAGCGTTAGTGCTGTGGGAGGGGAGCAAGAGTGTATGAGGAAACATAGAGTGTGAGGAACATGAGCCTTGATGGAAGGTGGGTGCTGCAGCAGAGATAGCAAGCGTGAGGCAGCAGAGATAGAGTGAGCGTGAGGCGGCAGTGATAGAGTGAGCGTGAGGCAGGAGAGATAGAGTGAGTGTGAGGCAGCAGAGATAGAGTGAGTGTGGGGCAGCAGAGGTAGAGTGAGTGTGAGGCAGCAGAGGTTGAGTGAGCCTGAGGCGGCAGAGGTAGAGTGAGTGTGAGGCAGCAGAGATAGAGTGAGCCTGAGGCAGCACAGATAGAGTGAGCGTGAGGCCGCAGAGATAGAGTGAGCGTGAGGCGGCAGAGGTAGAGTGAGTGTGAGGCAGCAAAGATAGAGTGAGTGTGAGGCAGCAGAGATAGAGTGAGTGTGAGGCAGAAGGGATAGAGTGAGAATGAGGCAGAAGGGATAGAGTGAGAATGAGGCAGAAGGGATAGAATGAATGTGAGGGAGCAGAGAGTAGATGGTAGCACTTATCCTAGCAGAATGGAGAAGTTTGTTCATCTTCGTACTTTGCTGGGTGCTTCTCCAGACCAAGGAGATTGCACTGGCAGTCTCAGACCACACTGACAGGGTGCTGTAGCCTGGCCTCCATTGGTGAACCTCTGGAAGAGGATGGCCTTCCTCTCTATCATCCCATCCATCAAGAGCTCTCAGTCTACAAAACAGGGCACTCGTTTCCCATTTGCAGCCATGCCTGTGTCAAATGTCTGCAAATGTTGAGGGCAGCTCCGGACTGCAACACTTGACTGGGTATGGCATTAGCCTTTTAAGTATGGTGCCAGCGGCAGTGCTGTTGGTACATCCTGGAAGTACTGAGTACTTTCGGCTGTCCTGGGTGTGAGAATCACACTAGCATCAGGTAAGAGGGGCACCATAGGGGCAGTTAATGAGGCCAAAACATGATAAAATTCAGCGCTTAGTTTAATAAAAGCAAAATGTTGCAGATGGCGGAAACCTGAAATTAAAGACAGAAAGTGCTGGAGAAACTCAGTGGGTCTGGTAGCATCGGCAGAGATAGAGAAACAGAGTTAGCGTTTTGAGTCCAACATGAACTCTTCTTTGGAACATATAGTTTTAGCTGTACTCCAAGGTTCACTAAACCTGGCTTTGACCAAACTGCATATGATTTCTCTGGGCTAAGTTGTGTTCATATGTTCCTAAGGGAGATTGTGCCCAGTGTTTTTTCCTCTTTTCTCCTGGAGGTGCTGACACATGGAGAATGGATATTTGGATGAGCTGCTCGAGGCCTGTCAGTATCCATGGAACTAACATGAGTCATCTTGAGGAGTGGAAGGGAACACACGGAAAAAGAAACCTTGGAAAAAATTGTCACAAAATGAGTTACATAACTGGATAATGGATTGTCAGTACATTTTCCCTTGGGGTGGTAACTGGGCAATAAAATGACTGATGCTGTGTATCTGGCCCACAGCATCTCAAAGTATTTATTTCAAAACCCCTTCCCCTTCCCCTTTTCTGATGAAGGGTCTAGGCCCGAAACGTCAGCCTCCCTGC
>NC_063332.1:28890600-28908293 GCF_021869965.1 Rhincodon typus | reverse complement strand
CCTTGTTGTCTCGGATTCTCCAGCATCTGCAGTTCCTACTATCTCTGCATCTCAAAGTATATTCGCTGTGTTGCTGCAGAGAACCAAAGGCTCTCAAGTCACCTCTGTTACAAAAACACATGATCTCGATGTCACATTAATGTACAACTAAATGAACTCAATGAAGCATTAGAAAAATATACACTCAGAAAGAAGTAATAGGTTAATGCCAGGTTCTTTTATTTCGTTTTTCAACATGGAGTTGGTCTTGGGTCACTCAGTGTTATGGTTATACAGTACATTACAGTTACGTGGTATGACAATAGCAGAGCACAGGAATAAATATGTTTTGGGGAATCAGTCATATACAACAGTGTACATAGAGGCATGCATGAAACAGAATTATACACTTGTAATTCATATAAATAAAATCACTTTAAAAATAGATCCATTAAATGGATCAACACATACACACTGTCAGATGAGTTTAATTGGAGGTATAGGGGATTGGTGCAGAAAGAGGAAGCGAGCTGGCATCAAAATTTTTACTCATGCCAATGGAAGTCATTCTTTTGAATTCAAAGGTATTTGATTCTTAAGGTATCCCAGATGGTTTATTAAATGCTACTAACTCACAAATTTGTAGTAAACAATGTTGTCTTCAAGTGTCATGGCAAGAAATACAAGCTTGGTTCGGTAGTTTTCTTAAGTTTTCTAAACTGTATTAGGCTTCTTTGAATTAGCAATACAATAGGGAATGGAGTCATCATCATTTTTCACTGCTTCAGGAAGGAGTCATGCATCATTTCAACATAACGCCAAATGAGAAAGAGGATCCTTTCCCTTGACCATCTCTACCTAGCCTCAATTATTTACTTGCCATCTTCTGGGTCTGCTTCTGAGAGGCTATTTTTATGTGAGTCTAGGCTGTGCTAACAGGGTTTTTTTTAACCATATCCCAGTTAGTCTTCACACGTGTTACCAGGCATGCACTTTCCTGCAGGTCACAGGATTGTGTATTGTGAATGGGAATCCAGAGTGATTCTCTTCTCCACTGGTCGAGTGACAACTGCAGCACAATTATCACTCAACTGCCCAAAATCAGCAAACTCAACCAAGATAAAGATTTGAACTCTTCATTTTCTTGTTCATGTGAATGGCACACATAAGAACAAAGAACAAAGAACAAAGACAATTACAGCACAGGAACAGGCCCTTCGGCCCTCCAAGCCTGTACCGACATGCTGTGGGTCACAATTAAAACCCCCTACCCTTCCGGGGACCATATCCTTCTATTCCCATCCTATTCATGTATTTGTCAAGATGCCCTTTAAAAGTCCTGTGGTGTGTTTATACAACAGCATATTCCCATATTTGCAAAATAACACACCAGCTTATTTACAGAAAACAAATCACTTGAAAAACCTTTGGAAATGTTGTTGTAAAAATTCATCTTGAAGTAAGAGTCACGGTAACTCCATGTGTAAATGACCCAATATTACATTTCTTTTTCCCCTCAGTTTGGTCCTGTCCTTTCCTCTCCTAGAGGCTCTGACTCATGCTAGTTTGGAAACCTACTGGTGCTGACAGCTTTCTGGTACCTCACCTCACCCAAGTGGTCATTTATTATGTGTGAGATTAGACAGCGATTGTTGGCAAGCTAGTCAATTGTGTGTGTAGCAGAAAACATTGTCACCAGCCCAACTTTGTCCTCACTCGTTATTGATCAGGAGTAGGAACATTACTTAGTTTTTCCGCCTTCTAGCACTGAAACACTGAAACAAACACAGTACTGACAATATTACACTTATACAACAGAAAAGCATAGATGTTACAACAGGGAAATTATTCAGACCAACCGGTTTGTCTAGCACATATATTCCAGTCAAGCAAACAGCTCTAGTCAAATCTACTTATCCTGTTCCTATATCTCTTAACCTTTTTCCTCCAAACCTAATCTTGATATGGTCAC
This sequence comes from Rhincodon typus, assembly GCF_021869965.1. Classification (NCBI taxonomy): domain Eukaryota; kingdom Metazoa; phylum Chordata; class Chondrichthyes; order Orectolobiformes; family Rhincodontidae; genus Rhincodon; species Rhincodon typus. The sequence continues at coordinate 28,906,342 of NC_063332.1, read as the reverse complement.
TGTCTCAATGATTATCACAGAAAGTCTATTCTACATTCTCGTTCTCTGTGCAGACAAGTTTCTCCTCTTTACTCAATCTCTCATACTGAGTCGATACCTTCACCCTTCAACTAGAAGCAACCCATTTCTACACATCACTTCCACTCCATCTTTTCACATTTTATAATTTCAATATTTCTATCAGATTTCCCTACAGTTTGCATTGTGGGCAATGAAGAAATCTTCAATTTTTCAGGTCTTTCCTTACATTTTATTTTGTCACTTCTCACAAGAACAAACATTTCTAAAAGGACTTTAAACAGGTGAGAGGTGGAAATAGGAAATGAAGGAATTTAGATTAGATTCCAGCATCCAGTTGGAGCTAGGATGGAAGCTTAGAGCTAGAACAAACAGAATTGTTATCTCTGGTTTGTTACCCGTGCCATGTGCTAGCGAGGCGAGGAATAGGGAGAGAGAGCAGTTGAACACGTGGCTACAGGGATGGTGCAGGAGGGAGGGATTCAGATACCTGGATAATTGGGGCTCATCCTGGGGTAGGTGGGACCTCTACAAATGGGATGGTCTACACCTGAACCAGAGGGGTACCAATATCCTGGGGGGGAAATTTGCTAATGCTCTTCGGGAGGGTTTAAACTAATTCAACAGGGGGATGGGAACCTGAATTGTAGCTCCAGTGTACAGGAGGTTGAGAGTAGTGAGGTCATAAATAAGGTTTCTAGGTCACAGGAGTGTACCGGCAGGCAGGAAGGTGGTTTGAAGTGTGTCTACTTCAATGCCAGGAGCATCCGGAATAAGGTGGGTGAACTTGCAGCATGGGTTGGTACCTGGGACTTCGATGTTGTGGCCATTTCGGAGACATGGATAGAGCAGGGACAGGAATGGTTGTTGCAGGTTCCGGGGTTTAGATGTTTCAGTAAGATCAGGGAAGGTGGTAAAAGAGGGGGAGGTGTGGCATTGTTAGTCAAGGACAGTATTACGGTGGCAGAAAGGACGTTTGATGAGGACTCATCTACTGAGGTAGTATGGGCTGAGGTTAGAAACAGGAAAGGAGAGGTCACCCTGTTGGGAGTTTTCTATAGGCCTCCGAAAAGTTCCAGAGATGTAGAGGAAAAGATTGCAAAGATGATTCTGGATAGGAGCGAAAGTAACAGGGTAGTTGTTATGGGGGACTTTAACTTTCCAAATATTGACTGGAAACGCTATAGTTCGAGTACTTCAGATGGGCCAGTTTTTGTCCAATGTGTGCAGGAGGGTTTCCTGACACAGTATGTAGATAGGCCAACAAGAGGCGAGGCCACATTGGATTTGGTACTGGGTAATGAACCAGGCCAGGTGTTAGATTTGGAGGTAGGTGAGCACTTTGTTGATAGTGACCACAATTCAGTTACGTTTACTTTAGCGATGGAAAGGGATCGGTATATACCGCAGGGCAAGAGTTATAGCTGGGGGAAAGGCAATTATGAGGCGATTAGGCAAGATTTAGGATGCATAGGGTGGAGAAGGAAACTGTAGGGGCTGGGCACAATTGAAATGTGAAGCTTGTTCAAGGAACAGCTACTGCGTGTCCTTGAGAAGTATGTACCTGTCAGGCAGGGAGGAAGTGGTCGAGCGAGGGAACCGTGGTTTACTAAAGAAGTTGAATCTCTTGTCAAGAGGAAGAAGGAGGCTTATGTAGAGATGAGGCGTGAAGACTCAGTTAGGGCGCTTGAGAGTTACAAGTTAGAGAGCTAAGAAGAGCCAGGAGGGGACATGAGAAGTCTTTAGCAGGTAGGATCAAGGAAAACCCTAAAGCTTTCTATAGGTATGTCAGGAATAAAAGAATGACTAGAGTAAGATTGGGGCCGGTCAAGGACAGTAGTGGGAAGTTGTGCGTGGAGTCCGAAGAGATAGGAGAGGCGCTAAATGAATATTTTTCATCAGTATTCACACAGGAAAAAGACAATGTAGTCGAGGAGAATACTGAGATACAGTCTATTAGACTAGACGGGATTGAGGTTCATAAGGAGGAGGTGTTAGCAATTCTGGAAGGTGTGAAAATACATAAGTCCCCTGGGCCAGATGGGATTTATCCTAGGATTCTCTGGGAAGCTAGAGAGGAGATTGCAGAGCCTTTGGCTTTGATCTTTATGTCGTCATTGTCTTCAGGAATAGTGCCAGAAGACTGGAGACTAGCAAATGTTGTCCCCTTGTTCATGAAGGGGAGTAGAGACAACCCTGGTAATTATAGACCAGTGAGCCTTACTTCGGTTGTGGGTAAAGTGTTGGAAAGGATTATAAGAGATAGGATTTATAATCATCTAGAAAGGAATAGTTTGATTAGGGATAGTCAACACGGTTTTGTGAAGGGTAGGTCGTGCCTCACAAACCTTATTGAGTTCTTTGAGAAGGTGACCAAACAGGTGGATGAGGGTAAAGCGGTTGATGTGGTGTATATGGATTTCAGTAAAGCGTTTGATAAGGTTCCCCATGGTAGGCTATTGCAGAAAATACGGAGGCATGGGATTGAGGGTGATTTAGCGGTTTGGATCAGAAATTGGCTAGCTGTAAGAAGACAGAGGGTGGTGGTTGATGGGAAATGTTCATCCTGGAGTTCAGTTACTAGCGGTGTACCTCAAGGATCTGTTTTGGGGCCACTGCTGTTTGTCATTTTTATAAATGACCTGGATGAGGGCGTAGAAGGATGGGTTAGTAAATTTGCGGATGACACCAAAGTCGGTGGAGTTGTGGATAGTGCGGAAGGATGTTGCAGGTTACAGAGGGACATAGATAAGCTGCAGAGCTGGGCTGAGAGGTGGCAAATGGAGTTTAATGCAGAAAAGTGTGAGGTGATTCACTTTGGAAGGAGTAACAGGAATACAGAGTACTGGGCTAACGGTAAGATTCTTGGTAGTGTGGATGAGCAGAAAGATCTCGGTGTCCATGTGCATAGATCACTGAAAGTTGCCACCCAGGTTGATAGCGTTGTTCAGAAGGCGTACAGTATGTTAGGTTTTATTGGTAGAGGGATTGAGCTTCGGAGCCATGAGGTCCTGTTGCAGTTGTACAAAACTCTGGTGCGGCCGCACTTGGAGTATTGCGTACAGTTCTGGTCACCGCATTATAGGAAGGATGTGGAAGCATTGGAAAGGGCGCAGAGGAGATTTACCAGGATGTTGCCTGGTATGGAGGGAAGGTCTTATGAGGAAAGGCTGAGGGTCTTGAGGCTGTTTTCGTTAGAGAGAAGAAGGTTAAGAGGTGACTTGATAGAGACATACAAGATGATCAGAGGATTAGATAGGGTGGACAGTGGGAGCCTTTTTCCTGGGATGGTGATGGCTAGCACAAGGGGACATAGCTTTAAATTGAGGGGTGATAGATATAGGAAAGATGTCAGAGGTAGGTTCTTTACTCAGAGAGTAGTAAGGGCGTGGAATGCCCTGGCTGCAAAAATAGTAGACTCGCCCACTTTAAGGGCATTTAAATGGTCATTGGATAAACATATGGATGATAATGGAATAGTTTAGGTTAGATGGGCTTCAGATTGGTTTCACTGGTCGGCACAACATCGAGGGCCGAAGGGCCTGTACTGCGCTGTAATGTTCTATGTTCTATGTTCTATGTTCCAGTTCACCACAATCTTCTCAAAAGCAACTAGGAACGTACAATAACTGACAGGCACAAATCCCATAAAAGAATAAAAAAAAGGAATCTTTGGAGACAGGAAGTGAACATCTTGTGGACTTCAGCAAGGCAGGGCCATCATGAGTGAAAGTCCAAAACTGTGGGAGAGGGGGTGGGTAAAAGAGACATCTAGTGTCAGAGAAGCAGAGTTCACAAGAATCCAGAGCCGTAGAAAATGTTGAGGTAGGGTTGAGCCAGACCAGGGAAAGTTTTGAGGATGAAAATGAGGTTGGGAGGCCAGAACAGTCAGAAAGTGATGCTGAAGATGATGAAGTTATGTTGATGAAGTAGTGGTGTAAGTAGGCAATGCTTCAGGGGTGAAAAAATTCACCTTGACAAAAGATTTTTAAAGCCTTAAGTGCGGAAGAGGTAAAATTCTGTGTTGTTGACACATATGAGGAATTGACGGCTAACTAAAAGTTGGTCCCCACAAGGAATGATAGTTACATGACAATAAGAAGGTAGGGATCAAGAACAGAGTTAAATTCAGGTAATTCAGCATAGTACAGTCATCAAACTTTCTAGTCAGAATTTTGAATTACACAGGACAGTGCTGTGTTCTTAGGAAGATCCACTCATGATATCATTGATCTTGTTCTTCTTAGCTCCACAGTTATGAGCCTATAAATGACTCAGTGGGCTGCCTCTAGGTTCCCCATTAAGGTTCTCATGCCTCAGAAGATTTGCATCAACTGCGCAGGGGCAAAAGAACTGCAGATGCTGAAGATCTTAAACAGAACAGAAATTGCTGGAAAACTCAGCAGGTCTGGCTTCAGAGCCATTCTGAAGAAGGATCACTGGACCTGAAATATTAAATCTGCTTTTTAACCACAGATGCGGCCAAACCTGCTGAGTTTTTCCAACAATTTCAGTTCCTGTTGTGCACAGTCTAGATTTGATTTTGTCAAAGATGGCAATGATAGTTTATTTTTGTGATTCCCAGAAATGTTCAGAATGAATCTAACACTGTGTTGTGGTTGTATACACCAGAGTATCATAACCGGGACAAGGAGGTATTGGAGAATAAATCGGATAACCCCCAAAACAGAAGTGGACATTAACTACACACAGTTTGCTTATTGACTGCTGTCTCCCAACAGAGTTAACCACACTGAAGGCTGCTGCATACATCAGAAGGGGGCCTAATGTCCTAACTTACAAATTTCAGTGAAAGCAAGTCTAAGCATCTCTTAAAGGGGTCATGCCCTTTGACTGGAACAAATGCTGGCAGCTAGCTAGCAAGTGAATCTGAGCTGGCAAACAGTGGAGAATGGCATAGCAGAGGAGGAAACGTGAGGCTCAGAGTATTCTATGCTGCACTGTCAGTCTTGTTGGACTTGTAAAGTAAAGAAAGCACCAGGAGCTCTTCCAGACAAATTCTCAAATGCCATGTGAAGCAAAAGGAAGGTCATGAAGGTGGATATCAGGAGTGATTCTCTGAGGACCTGGGTACAGTCCTGCAGGAAGTTCTATGGCAGAAACATTTATGTAAACAAATTAATTCATAGCAGAAGGTGTCTATTTGGCCCTTCTAAGCTGTTCCTCAATTTAATAAGATCAAGGCTAATATCACAGGGGTGGTCAAGATTACCACTATCTGCTCAGTAACTTCAACCACTGCCCACATCATCGTGCACACATACTAACAAAATCCTGGAACTCCCTACCTAACAACATTTTGAATGTCTCTACACTCCAATGACTGGGGCGGTTCAAGAAGGTAGATCAGCATCTCCTTCTCCCATGCAGTTGGAGATGAGGTCAATAAATGCTGGCCCAGCCAGTGATGCCCAAACTCTGTGAATGAATAAAAGCTCTATCGATCAGGACTCTTTCTTAACATTCATAGCTCCATCTCACCATCAAATACTGCTCCAAGCCTCACATCCATATCCCACAAGTTCGATACACTTCCAGATGTTCTACCATGTCAGCCATATCATCCAAACCTATCGTATGACACTCACATATACATTGAAATGGATTACCCCAAGGGCCTATCTTAGCTCTAACTCTAATAAATTTATACAACATTCCTAGAAATTTACATATACAGATGACATCTGTATATATTGTGGGAGGCTAGAGAAGAAATTGGAAAGGTCCTTGCAGAGATTTTTGCTTCATCTTTAGCCACTGGTGACGTTCCAGAAGACTGGAAAGTGATTAATGTTGTTCCATTTTTTAAGAAAAGTAGCAAAGACAAGCCAGGGAACTATAGACCAGTGAGCCTGACATCAGTGGTAGGCAAGCTATTGGAGAGGATACTGAGGACAGGATCAAACGACATTTGGACAGTCAAGGTCTGATTAGGGATAGTCTGCATGGATTTGTATGCAGAAAGTCAAGTCTGACAAATCTTTTAGAGTTTTTTGAAGAGGTAACCAAGAGGATGGATGAGGATAGGGCAGTGGATGTGTCTATATGGATTTTAGTAAGGCCTTTGACAAGGTCCCGCATAGCAGGCTAGTCATGAAGGTTGGCTCACATGGGATCCAGGGAGATCTAGCTAATTGGATTCAAAATTGGCTCGATGGTAGGAAGCAGAGGGTGATGGTTGAAGGTTGTTCCTTGGACTGGAGGCCTGTGATTACTGATGTGCCACAGGGGTCTGTGCTGGGACCTTTGTTATTTGTTATTTACATAAATGATCTGGACGTGAATGTACAAGGCATGATTAGTGAGTGTGCAGATGATACAATATTAGGTGGTATTGTTGATAGCAAAGAATGTTATCAAAAATTACAGAGGGATCTTGATCAGATGGGAAGTGGGCTGAGGATTGGCAAATGCAATTCAATACAGATAAGTGTGTGATGTTGCACTTTGGAAAGTCAAACCAAGGTAGGACTTATATAGTAAATGGTAAGGTCCTGAGGAGTGTTTACAAGCACATCGTTTGTTGAAAGCGATGTCACAGGTTGACGGGGTGGTGAAGAAGGCATTTAGCATGCTGGCCTTCATCGGTGGAGGCACTGAGCATAGGAGTTGGGATGTTAGGTTACAGTTGTATAAGTTGTTGGTAAGACCACACTTGGAGTATTGTGTACAGTTTTGGTCACCCTATTATAGGAAAGACATAGTTAAACTGGAAAGTGTGCAAAGAAGATTTACGAGGTTGTTGTGAACTGCTCCAATACATTAACATGGGTTAGATCTCCCAAAGTGATAATGGCCCTTTCAAAGCATTTCTGGACTGGCCAAAGCCTTTGTTCAGACACAGAACATTGTCAGTAAGGTTGTCCACCCAGGCTGCAGATATGATGAATTTCAAAGATTGACTCACATTTATTGATGAGTGCCTGTTGACGAAGCTTGAAGGCAGGCTTAATGAATCCTATTGAACTACTGACAATGCTATTGCTTGGCTCTGTGATTATGCATTTTTAAAATTTATTCACAGGGTGTGTTTATTTATTGCCTGTCCTGAATTGTGCAAAGTCCAGTTAAGAGTCAACCACATTGCAATGGGTCTGGTGTCACGTGTAGGCCAGACCACATAAGGATGGTAGTTTGCTTCCCTAAAGGACATTAGTGAACCAGATGGGTTTTTCCAACAATTGACAATGGATTCATGGTCATCATTAGACTCTTAATTCCAGATTTCTTTTATTGAATTCTGTGGTGGGAGGATTCAAACCCAACCCCCCAGCACATTATCTGGGTCTCTGGATTAACAGTCTAGCGATAATACCATTGGGCCACTGCCTCCCCAATTGCATACATTAAATGAAATAAACTTAATTGCGTCAATACTTAGGAGGAGATGACACCCAACCAGAGGCAGCGGGAACTAACCAGAAAGAATAGACAAAGCTACATGTCATAACCCCATGAAAATATCACCAGTTGCAAGTTGGCCTCCTGGACACACACAATCCTGACTTGGAACTACATTGCCATGCTTTCGATATTGCAGGATCAGCGTTCTGGAACTTGATCTGTCACAGCACTATTGGTGTACCTACACTACATGGTCTGCAGCAATTCAAGAAACTAGTTTGCTATATTTCCCTCAAGACTAATTATAAATAGGCAAATAATGCTGGTCTGGCCAGCAACAGTCATAAATGGGCAGAAAAAGGAACAAAAGCAAGAGAAACGAAACTTGTTTAAATGATAATTAAACAGGTGCAGCTTCCCTGATGGTTGAATGTGTGAATGTAACTCGTGTGGAACTGAGATACACAAATTAGCAAGGTCTCTTGTTCTTTATGTAGTCTGCATCAAGGTAGCTGATCTAGGCAATTGACCTTTGTGTCTCTAGCCTAGGAAGTGAAAAATAAGCAAGGATTCACACTCCTGCTCATTAACCAGTTACTCTTGCTGGAAAATGTGCGTATATGACCATCTGGTTATCATTGGATCAGAAGCTGCTGTGATTTCCCAGAAGTCTGTCAACACTTATCATCGAGGTTCACACATCAAGAACGGTCAGTTAAGCAAGTGCAGTGAGTATCTATGCAGCTGCTTCCCAGCAAGAGTCACTGGCCAGAAAAGAGGGTTTTCCACCACACTTCTGGCAAAATTATGGTGCTGAATGGGAGCAATTCCAAGAGAATTCCAGGCCACTATCTTCTAGCTGTTATGACACAAGGTTTTCTAAGCCTGCATCTGTTTTTTTTTCAGACAGCTACACACTCCTTCTAATCTTTCATCCTCCCAGTACTTCTGCCCACAATTGTCAAAGGAATCTATTTGAAAAAGCCACTTGTTCCAATGCTCACTGCAGTATATGGTCAGCATAATTCCAAACTGTATAGTAAGAACTAGGTACGCCAAACTGTTTACCACAAACATGTGCTGCAAGAAGGGTCTAGGCCCGAAACATCAGCTTTCCTGCTCCTCTGATGCTGCTTGGCCTGCTGTGTTCATCCAGCTCTACACCTTGTTATCTCAGATTCTCCAGCATCTGCAGTTCCTACTATCTCTGCTGACTAATTAGGTTGCATTGCAGTGCAAGGTATTTTGCTTTTTGCTTTTACATTGTTACTGTGATGAAAGAAAATGTATTTCTATGGCTATAATGGATAGTATTAGAATTAAGGAAGATTACAACAAATACCTCCTGAAACAATAACACAAGAGTATTTTGTTGAAATAAGGACATGTTGACAAAGATTTTCAACTTCCACTCATCAAGACAAATGCAAGAATGCCAAACACTCACAGCAATACATACTACAGGGGAAAAGGCTGCTGATTGGTTAGCAAATCGAATCTGATTGGCCAAGCATTTCAAAGGAGAAAGTAATAGAATCCATAAGCTCTCCAAGCTTCCTGGTAACTCAAAAAAAGGCATAAAAGTTGAACGCGTTCCTCTTGTTAGCAAATATAAATCAGCCACATTACAATTATCTTTTTTAACTTTTTGATTTTGATTTTATTTTCACACGTACTCAGTACAAAAGTATAGGAGTAAAGTGAAAAGCATATCATGTACTTAGGTACGTGACAATAATAAATTAAACTAAATCAAATCAATCTATTTATACAACTGAAGGAACATGCTGCTTGATTAAGTCAGTCAAACACTGTGGTGTACTTGGAGTTGCACTGACAATGAAAACATACATGATATTGCTCAATTGTAGCGTAGGCAAGACATCTCTGTGGACTGATGGCAGCATTCTGTTGCTTGAAAATAAAGGAAAGCTTGTTTCAATGTTTTAATAGATGCAACCGCCTTGATAGAAATATAGAAAAATAGAAACAAGGAGCAGGAGTAGGCCATTCGACCCTTCGAACCAGCTCCACCATTCAATATGATCATGGCTGATCTTGTATCTCAATGGCATAATTGCACTTTTCTCCCATAACCCCTTGTTGCCTTAAAAAAATCTAAAAATGTATCTATCTTTTTCCTGAATATGTTCAGTGATTTGGCCACCACAGCCTTCTGTGTTGGAGAATTTCACAGGTTTCCTATCCTTTGAATTTAGAAATTTTTTCTCCCCTCAGTACGAAATTACCTACTCCAGATCCTGAGAGTGTCCCCCCTGGTTCCGAAACAAGGAAAGTATCTTCCCTACATCTAGTCTATGCTGTCTTGCTTGAAATGTATAATATTCTGTCACATCCCCTCTCATTCCTCTAAGCTCTAGTGATTACAGGCCCAGTTGAACAATCTCTTTCAAAGGACAGTCCAGTCATACCTGGAATCAGCCTAGTGAACCTCCACTGCACTTCCTCTGTAACTAATATATCCTTCCTGAAATAGGGAGTCTAAAATTGCATGCGATACTCCAGCTGCGATCTTATTTCTGAACTCAAAATCTCTTGCAATGAAGGCCAATATACTATTTGCCTTCCTAATTGCTTGTTGCACCTACCTGATAACTTTCATTGACAGATGTACAAGGACACCCCGATCCCTTTGTGCATTGATATTTCCATAACTTCAATAATATTTTGCCTTTCTGTTTCTCACAACAGGGTGTAAAACTTTGCATTTAGCCACACTGTACTGAGCCTTCTATGTGTTTGCCCGCTCACTCAACTTGTCTAAACCACTTTGACACTTCCTTTAATCCCCTTCACAACTCATACTCCTGCCAATTTTGTGTCATCAGCAAACTTGGAAAGTTTGGTTCCCTCATCCAAATCATTTATATTATTGGTGAATAGCTGAGACCCAAGCACTGATCCTCGCAGTATCCCACTATTCATTGTCTGCCACCTGGAAAAGGGCCCATTTATTCCCATTCTCTGTTTCCTGTCTGCCAACCAATTCTTGATTCATGCCAATATATTACTTCCTATTCCATGTGCTTTAAGTTTGCCCACTAAACTCTTATCTGGGGTTTGTCAAAGGTGTTCTGAAAATCCAAAACCATCAAATCCACTGGTTCTCCCTTATCTAATCTACTAGTTACATCTCCAAAAAAATACTTCAGTAGATTTATTAAGCATCATGTGTCTTCATAAACCTGTGCTGGCTTCGTGCAATCCTGTTAATGCTGTCTATGAGCTCTGTTATCACGTGTATTATGATCAAATCAAGCATCTTCCCAATTACTGGTGTTAGGCTAACTGGTCTATAATTCTTTGTTTATTCTCTTCCTTCTTTTTTCAAATAGCGGGCTTACGACCGTCCAATCTGTGGGAACTGCTCCAGACTCCGTAAATTTTGGAAGATGACACCAGTGCATCCAATATTTCAAGGGCCACTTACGTTACTATGGATTAGGTAGATTAGGTCCTTGGAATTTGTGAGCCGCTGAGCCAGAGGGCCTGGGTTCAAGTCCCAAAAGTTCCAGAGATTCTCTGAACAGGTTGATTAGAAAATAGAGATAGTAAGAACTGCCGATGCTGGAGTTTGAGATAACACAGTGTGGAGCTGGAGGAACACAGCAGGCCAGACAGCATCAGAGGAACAGGGAAGCTGAAGTTTTGGGTCAGGACCCTTCTTTCTGAAGAAGAGTCTCGACCCGAAAGGTCAGCTTTCCTGTTCCTCTGATGCTGCCTGGCCTGCTGTGTTCCTCCAGCTCCACACTGTGTTATCTATGATTAGAAAATAGATTTTATTTTAACCCATTTAAGTATTTAGTGTTTTTGTGCACTTGAAGTTTCACATTCTTCTGTGTAGCCCGATGAGTGCAAGATGATAAGATTCAGGAACACATCTTTTTTTTCAGCGTGTTCAAATTCTCAGTGGCAACAAGAAATTTTGACAGCTTGAAAATAGAGTCATAGTGTTTTTAAAGAACAGCAAAAGGCCCTTTGGCCAATTGTGTCCACAAGGTCGCCAAGCATCTATCTATTCTAATCTCATTTTCTAGCACTTGACCCATGGTATTGTAAGTTATGGTGCTTCAGGTGTTCATCTAAATAGTTCTTAGATGTTTGAGGGTTCTGGTCTCTGCCACCTTTTCAGGCAATGAGTTCCAGATACACTGCTCTGGGTGAGAAAACACTTTACTCAAATCCTCTCTAAACTTCATGTTCATTACCTTAAAACTCACTAAGGGGAAAGGTTTCTCTATCGACCCTATCTTTGCCTCTCATACCTTTACACACCTCAATCAGATTCTCCCCTCTGCCTTTTCAGTTCTAAGAAAAACAACACCAGCCTATCCAGTCACTCTTTGTAACTGAAACTCTCTAACCCAGGCAACATCCTGGTGAATCTCCTTTATATTCTTCCCATAGTGTGGTGACCAGAACTGCACACAGTAATCCACTATGGCCTAACTGCCATTATATACAGCTCTCTATCAGAACATCTTTGCTCTTGTATCCAATGCTAGACGAATAAAGGCAAGTACCCTATATGCCTTCTTAACCACCTCATCTATCCATCCTGCTCCCTTCAAGGATACATGGACATGAACACCAAGGTCCCTCTGATCCTCTGTACTTTCCTGGGCCCTTCCATTCAACATGTAGTTCCTTGCTCATTAGATCTCTCAAATGCATTACCTCACACTTTTTAGGATTAAATTCCAATTGTTACTGTTCAGTCCTTCTGAACAGCCCATCTATGTCGTCTTGTAGACTAAGGCTTTTCTCCTTGTTGGTTATCACAAACATTTCTGTCATCTACAAATTTACTGATCATACCTCCAAAAGGTTGTTAGATTCAAAGTAAGGGCTGGATTCATGACTGCGTCAGGTAACTTGATTTGGGAAATTTCTCAATATAGCACCTTGATAAGAAGTGCCCTTGTCAGACCCACTTTTTGTTTCAGGAAATGACCGGAAATGACAACTGTGAACTCAACCTGTCAACCCTGCAAAGTCTTCTTTCTTGATATCTGAGGGATTGAGAGACCTCTCCTTTAATTTAGATCAGTAACAGCTATAGCTCTACTGATGGGGTCATACCTTACGGACAATGGCCCAGACAATACCAATACCATTACCAATACTGTTCTTGGTATGTCCTTTCTCACTGGTGGGACAAACCCACCAGAGGTGGTAGAATATTGACAGGAATGAATTGCCCAGGGAGTCTTAAAAAGTAACTCATGAAATCTGATGGCATCTAGTCAAACATGGACAAGGAGATTTCCTACTGATCACACATACCATAATTCCACCCCACTCTGCTACCTTAGCTGACGAATCAGTGTTCCTCCATTTTGAATATCATTTGGGGGAAGCTCTGAGTGTAGCAAGGGGGCAGAATGTACTCTGGGTGGGGAACTTCAAAAGTAGCCTGGCAGCACACCACTACTTTTCGAGTTGGTTGAGTCCTAAATGACATAGCTGCTAGACTGAATCTGTGGCAAGTGATAAGGCAGAGCCAATGAGAGAGAAAAATCTATTTGATCTCATCCTAACCAATCTACTATCGCAGATGTGTTTGTCCATGACAGAGTCACTAGGAGTTTCCATTGCACAACTGTTGCGGAGACAAAATTCCACCTTCACTTTGAGGATCCCCTCATTGTATTACGTCGTACTACCACTATTCTAAATGGGTCAGGCTTCAAACAGATGTAGCAACTCAAAACTGAACATCCAAGAGACGTTGTGGGCCATCAGCAGCATCAGAATTGCTGAGAATAACCCTAACCATAATTCAACTACAATCTGCGACCTCATACTCCAATATATCCCCCACTCTACCATTACCATAAAGAGTGCAGGAGGGCAGATCAGGAGCAACACCATCTTAAAATGAGACATCAAAATGGTGAAGCTAAAATAGAAGGACTACTTGCATGCCTGACAGCAGAAGTAAAATAGAACTGACAGGACAGAATGAATTCCACAACCAATAGTTGAGAGTTAGGCCCTACAGCCCTGTTGTGAATGCTGGTGGATAATTAAACAACTAACAGGAGGAGGAGGCTCCACAAATACCCCCATTCTCAACAATGGAGGGAGCCCAGTACATCAATGAAAAAGATGAGGCCAGAGCACTTGCATCCATTTTCAGCCAGAAGTGCCAAATTAATCATCCATCTCTGCCTCCTCCTATTGTTTCAGCATCACAGATGATACTTGTTAACCAGTTTGATTTTTAAAAATTCACTCATGGGATATGGGCGTCACTGGCAGGCCAGCATTTATTGCCTGTTCCTATTTGCCCTTGAGAAGATTGTGCTGAGCTGCTACCTTGAAGCGCTGCTGTATGTGTGCTGTGGGTTGACCCACAATGCCATTAGGGAGATAATTCCAGGACTTTGACCCACGACAGTGAAGGAACAGTGATATATTTCTAAATTCAAACGGTGAACGGCTTGGAGGGAAACTTGCAGGTGTGGTGTTTCAATGTATCTGCTACCTGTATTTTTCTACAAGTGGTCATGGGTTTGGAAGGTACTATCTAAGGAACTCTGGTGAATTTCTGCAGTGTATCTTGTAGATGGTACACACTGCTGCTACTGAGCGTCGGTGGTGGAGGGAGTGGGTGCTTGTGGATGTGGTGCCAATCAAGCGGGCTGCTTTGTCCTGCTTGGTGTCAAGCTTCTTGAGTGTTGTTGGAGCTGCACTCATCCAGGCAAGTGGGGAATAGTCTTGTGCCTTGTAGATGGTGGACAGGCTTTCCTGAGGAGTCAGGAGGTGTGTTACTGGCACAGTATTCCTAGCCACTGACCTGGTCTTATAGAGCATTTAGCGAGTCTCGTTGAGTTTCTGGTCAATGGTAACCCTGCAGGATGTTGTTGGTGGAGGATTCAGTGATGGTAACACCATTGAATGTCAAGGGGTGGTGGTTAGATTGTCTCTTATTGGTGATGGTCATAGCCTGGCATTTGTGTGGCACAAATGTTACTTGCAACTTGTCACTCTAAGCCTGGATATTGTCCAGATCTTGTTGCACTTGAACACAGACTGCTTCAGTTTCTAAGGAGTCACAGCTCGTGCTGAATTTGTGCAATCATCGGTGAACATCCCCACTTTGGATCTTATGATGGAAGCAATGTCATTGATGAAGCAACTGAAGATGGTTGGGCCTAAGACACTATCTTGAGGAATTCCTTCAGAGATGCCCTGGAGCTGAGATGACTGACCTCCAACAACCATAACCATCTTCCTATGTGCCAGGTATGAATCCAACCAGTGGAGAGCTTATCCCTGTGATACCAAAAAACAGCTGAAGAAAGCTATGGGTCCTGACAACATTCTGGCAATAGTATGAAAGACTTGTGCCCCAGAACTAACCATGCCTCTAGCCAATCTCTTCCAGTTCATAATGTGAAGAATATCAAAAAATGCCCTGTGCACAAAAGCAGGCCAAATCCAACCAGGTCAGTTATCTCCACATCAGTCTTCTCTCAATCATTAGCAAACCATTGAAGGAAGTCATTGACAGTGCTCTGGAGTGCTACTGACAAGGAATAACCTACTCACTGACAGTCAATTTGGGTTGTGTCAATGGCACTCAATTTCTGACCTCATTCGTCCAAACATGAGAAAAGAGCTGAATTACGGATATGAGTGAGAGTGACTGCCCTTGTTGACAGGGCCACTTTTGACTGATTGTAGCATTAAGGAGCCTGAGCAAAACTGAAGTCAGTGGGAATCAGCACAAAGATGTTTGTTTCATTGGAGATAAGTCATCTCAGGTCCAGGATATCTCTGCAGGAATTCCTCAGGGCAGTGTCCTAGACCCAATCGTCTTCGTCTACTTCATCAATGACCTTCCCTCCATCATGAGGTCAGAGGTGGGGATTTTAACATAATGTTCAGCACCATTCACAATGCTTTAGACACTAAAGTACTGTATGTCCAAATACAGCAAGACCTGGACAATATCCATCTTTGGGCTTCAAATTAACAAGTAATATTTGCGCCACGCTAGCGCCAGGTAATGGCCATCTCCAACAAGAGACAATGTAACTGTCACTCCTTGACATTCAATGGCATTGCCATCGCCATCATTGAATCTTCTACTTCCAACATCTTGGGGTTACCATCAACCAGAAATTGAGCTGGACCAGTCATATAAATATTGTGGCTACAAGAGCAGGTCAGAAGTTAGGAATTCTGTTGTGAGTAACTCACCTCCTGACTCCCCAAAGCCTGTCTACCATTTACAAGTCCCCAGTCAGGATGTGACAGAAAACTCCCTATTTTCCTGGATAGAGATAGTAGGAACTGCAGATGCTGGAGAATCTGAGATAACAAGGTG
>NC_063332.1:28827244-28885600 GCF_021869965.1 Rhincodon typus | reverse complement strand
TAAATCAAGGCTAGTGGAATTTTCTACATATGGGAACATAGAGAATAGCACCAGGAGTAGGCCATTCAGTCCTTCAAGCCCCTGCTCTGCCATTCAATATGATCACGGCTGATCATCCAACTCAGTACCCTGTTCCTGCTTTCTCTTCATAACCTTTGATTCTTTTAGCCCTAAGAACGATATCTAACATATAGAATATAAAAGGCAACAGACAATCGAAAACATCTCATCATCTTATTTAAGAATATGATATAAGTGCTGTTTAGAAAGAGTATAGCACAGATTCACTTGGGCGAGGCCTGTTATGAATAGAACATACTTTGAAGTTCAATCGTATTTTTTTAGAATAATGCAAGCTATGAGAAATATATTTGACAGATTTGCTTAAAATTCTGAAGGGATGGGACAGGAGAGATAGAAATGCAGTAATTTCACTATTTGAAAAGTGTAGAATGAGGATCCAGCAACACAACTTTAAACCTAATAGATTTAGGACTGAAGTCAAGAGAAAATTCTTCACCAGCAAGTTGCAAGGCTGCAAAATTCACTTCCTAGATTGGTAGCTGAGATTGAAACTACATCTGACTTCAAGATCTATTAGTTCAGGCAAGGGAGAAAAAAAATGAAGGCATGTAAGAAAAAGCTGGATAAATGTGATCCAAACTATTGCTCAAACAGCAGGTAAATATTGGTACTTTTTACGTACACTTATATAAGTGCAAGTTGTTTACATGAACTGGTTGGTCCAGATGACTGAATTCTGTAACTTCCATGTATTTTCAGATAATGCTGCTACCAGTTTATTCTCAATTGTTTTTAAAACCACTCACTTCACTGTGACACTCAATACTCACTAATTTACAGAATTTACAAATGCTGTCATAAGTGCTTTTAGACATCAAATTGGAATTAGTCAGTTTCCATGGAGTTACCCAAAGGCTCCCTGCAACAATATCAACAATTACATTATTGACATGCATTGGTCTTCTACAAGCTACATAACTGTTTCAACACAGCAAACAAAACAATACATATCATGGACAGTAGGAACTGCAGATGCTGGAGAAATTTTTCTGGAGAAGGGTCTAGGCCTGAAACGTCAGCCTTCGTGCTCCTCTGATGCTGCTTGGCCTGCTGTGTTCATCCAGCTGTAAACCTTGTTATCTCTATACACTTACCTGCTTGTTGGCAGGGGTTACTAGATGAAAATGAGGATTGAGAACATTGGTTTATTATTCCCTTCTTTACCTTGTGATGTTAAGGTGAATTTTGGCATGCCTACTCTCCATCCACCTGGGATGTTATTAACTAACTCAGCACCCCAAGCCGAGAACGGCTGGGTCATTTGGCCAAGTTACAAACTGTAACTTCCAACCAAGCTGTCAGTGAGGCTCACCATGGTGTTAATAACTGCTTAAATGCCAAATTTTAATACCAAGGTTACTTAGAATTTCTTATATTCCAACAAAAACTATAGTGAACCAATAACACAGATTGCCTGAGTGTAAGAGTTCTACATGCAGTATTGATTTGAAAGCACAGTTCTCAACCACATCACCACTGTACACCAGTAGCACATCAGAAGGAGCCTCAATGGCTGGGGTATATTATATACCTTTACAGAATGATTCAAAATGATTTAAAATTGTTGATTGCTGTAAACAAATAACAGTGGACTTAGACAATGCCACATGTTCCCAGCAGTCACTGGAGGCACACATATTTGAAGTGAGTAATGTTTTCCTTCTGTTAACATGCTTTAACTCATCCTTTTAGAGAAACTGGTTCACTAAGAAGGTTTTATTTATAATAATGGCCTTGAAGTGCTATGGATATAAAGTTACTGTAATTAAATAACATATGGTCAGTTAGGCCACTGATTAACATGTTGACGTCAAACAAATGTGGAATTTGTGAAATATTCAACATGTGCTTGGTATCATTCAGATTGGTCCTCACCTTCTTTATGCATTAGGATAAAGTTTATTTCTGAATGCACCATGTACCTGTGTGTGCATAAATCATTCCATTTCCAGATTGTGGGCTCTGTCACTCATTTGCCCTGATGCCTCCAGGTTTTCCAGAGGCGTTGTCACAATCTGCTTCTCCACATTGGTCCCTGCTATATCTGATGGTTTGCCCTCAAATCTTTTCTTTTGCCCAATTTTCTCCATTTTCCCCATCATTATTAATTTGGCAATCGGTTGCCCTTTGTTACCATGCTTAAGTGATTGCTATTTTGAAAATGACATGGTACTTGACCTCTGAAGTTATCACTCAAAATCACACATGATACCAAACTGGAATTTGTTGCAGCAGCTTAGGAGCTAAAAATGCAAGTGATTGGAGCAATGACGAATGAAATTATATAAAGACAACTGTAAATGAGGAAATATGAGAAAGAAAATCTATTGTAGGTATTAAAATGACAAAGGTAGAAATTGAAAGAGGCTTAAATTCCAAACACTCAAAACGCATCTCGTCTAACAACTGTTTGGTAAAAGTAAAGTTGCCATAGTCTTACCAGAACACAGAGCTGCTCCCTTATTAGAGACAGACAACTGGTGGTATTTTAACCTGAGGGTCACCACACCTCAGGTGAGGGGAGAGGTTGAGAAGGACAGACCTTCATGTAACCTCAGATGGTTCGGGAATTGGACACACACTGTTGTTGTCACTCTGCACTGCAAACCAACCAACTGAGCTAACCAACACCCATACTCAACAGTAGCAACCAACAAATGCAACTGAATTGAAGTGAAAGAGCATAAGTCGGAGCAAGTCATGCCACCCCATACCACCTCATGTGTCAAACTAACAGCAGAGACCTGGTTTGCCAGGCTGCAGAAAAGAAATATGAGCTTTTCAGTTTTCAAGGCTGAAACTTAAGAGAGACTTTATAGAGTGCTTTAAAATAGTTAAGGGAAGAGAACAGACAGAACTTTCCTCTCCCCTAGCCAAGCTGTTCCAGTACAGTTACAACACTGGGATCTGCCCAGCAATGTGGAATATTGCCCAGGTATGTCTTGTAGACAAAAAGCAGGACAAAACCAACCCAGCCAATTTACACCCCGTCGGTCGACTCTCGATCATCAATAAAGTGATGGAAGGTGCTATCAAGTAGCAGCTGTTCAGCAATAACCTGCTCAGTGATGCCCAGTTTGGGTTCTGCCAGGGCCACTCAGCTCCTGACCTCATTACAGCCTTGGTTCAAACATGGACAAAAGAGCTGAATTCCAGAGGTGATATGAGAGTGACAGACCTTGACATCAAGGCTGCATTTGCCTGTATGTGGCATCAAGGAGCCCTAGCAAAACTGGAGTAAATATGAATTGG
The DNA here is from genome assembly GCF_021869965.1 of Rhincodon typus. Classification (NCBI taxonomy): domain Eukaryota; kingdom Metazoa; phylum Chordata; class Chondrichthyes; order Orectolobiformes; family Rhincodontidae; genus Rhincodon; species Rhincodon typus. Next base: position 28,882,264 of record NC_063332.1, on the reverse strand, counting down.
GAGAAAATTCTCCACTGGAGTTGACCTGGCACATAGGAAAATGGTTGTGGTTGTTGGAGATCAGTTATCTAAGCTCCAGGACATCACTGCAGGAATTCCTCAGGGTAGTGTCCTAGGCCCAACCATCTTCAGCTGCTTCATCAATGACCTTCCCTCCATCATCAGGTCAGAAGTGGGGATGTACATCGATGATTGCACAATGTTCAGCACCATTTGTGACTCTCAGATACTGAAGCTGTCAGTGTCCAAATGCAACAAGATCTGGACAATATCCAGGCTTGGGCTGACAAGTGGCAAGCAAAATGCCAGCCAATGACCGTCTCCAATAAGAGACAATCTAACCATCACCCCTTGACATTCAAGAGTGCTACCATCACTGAATACCCACTATCCACATCCTTGGGTTTACCATTGACCAGAAACTGAACTGGATTTGCCATATAAATATAGAGGCTATAAAAGCGGGTCAGGGGCTAGGAATACTGTGGCGAGCAACTCACTCTTGACTCCACAGAGTCTGTCCATCTTCTACACCACTCAAGTCACAGTGTGATGGAATACTCTCCACTTGCCTAAATGAGTACAGTTCAACATTCAAGAACCTTGGCACAAACCAGGACAAAGTAGCCCACTTGATCAGGATCATATCCACAAGTATCCACTCGCTCCACCACTGACACTCAGGAGCAGCAGTGTGTACTAAATAAAGATACACTGCAGAAATACACCAAAATTCCTTAGACTGCTCCTTCCAATCCCATGATCACTTCCTTCTGGATGGATACAAGGAGCAGTTACATGTGAACACCACCACCACCTGCTCGTTCCCCTCCAAGCCACTCACCATCCTGCCTTGGAAATATATTGCCATCCTTCACTGTCACTGGGTCAAAATCTTGGAATTCCCTCCTTAAGGGCATTGTGGGTGACCTACATGAAATCCAATGGTTCAAGAAAGCAGTTCACCACTATCTTCTCAAGGCAACTAGGGCTGGTCAATAGCAACAGCCATGTTGCATGAGAAAATTTTTAAAAATTGGATCAATAAACAAACTAAAGCATGACAATAGAATAGGGGACAAAACTTCAGAGGAAATTAAGGACTCATTATCAGGAGGGTTTTCATTCAATGGGTAACTACCTGGTGAAACTATTACTTGTTAGAATGAGAGTGAGATACTTATTGGATGATTCTAATCAGGGATTAAGCATGAAATGAAAAGAACGTACATCCAGTTCAATATCTACTCCAATTCAATAGCTAACAGGTATTAACTGCACTGTAGTTCCAATTGGTGGTTTATGATGTGCATTTATTCTTTGGTAAATTACAATAGGCTCACTTGTTTTATAGTGAGTTATACAGCTTGCTAGACTGTCCATGAGTAATTCCTACTATCAGGCTAATGAGGTTCAAACACGTGCTCATGATCACTCTCCTTATGAGAGGTTAGAAGAAATTTAAACAAAATCATCCTTGGTATGTGGGTGTTGATCGCAAGGATGACATTTATCTCCCATGCCTTGACGTGCGGATTAGATATGGGCTTTCTTCTTGAAGATTTAACTGAATGGTCCCTAGATTACTTCAAAGTACAGTTAAGAGTCAACAATGTTTGTACGGGACTGGAGTCACCTACTGGAGACAGACTGTGTAAGGATCACTCTTTTTTTCTTTCCTAAAGGAAGTATTTTAATAGAACTCTTTCTTTGAAAACCAAATGAGTGGATCAGAATCTTCAGCTGTTTAAAATTTAAGTGCGATAACAAGGTATAGAGCTGGATGAACACAGCAGGCCATGCAGTTCCTACTATCTCTAAAATTTAAGTGCGTAGCCTCTAAGCATACATGTAAGATCTTTTGGAAAAATGGGCTAAATTGAATGAATAGCCCTTTTTCTCATGTCAGAAGTCATATGAGACCAGGCTATAATCCAACAGGTTTATTTAAAATCAGAAACTTTCAGAGCGCTGCTCCTTCATCAGATGGAGTGCCCCAACAGCTTGCGATTTTAAATAAACCTGTTGGATTATAACCTGGTGTCATGTGACTTCTGACTTTGTTCACCCCAGTCCAACACCCACACCTCCACATCATGGCTATCACTTTTTCTCATGTCATGATTTGTATCGTCTTACACATTGCGGAGCCTTGTTACAATCCCACTTAATCTGTTACTGTCCATTCTACAAGAATTTGTTAATTGATGGGGAACAATATTAAATGGAGGAAAGGTCAGTAAAAACATGTTATCATTTAAAAACAAAACAAAGTCAAAAAAGAATAAACAGGAAATTGAATAGGAGCATTTAGGTCATGGCTGTATAAGTGTTTAATTTCTTTTACTTTGAATTCAAATTGTGTATGAGGTATTTATTTCTGACATTTCAATAGCTATGTCACCGCAATAGCATTGTGTCAGCAGCACAATGGGTGAGCTGAAAATAAAAATATAAGAAAGCCCACAGTGAGGAAAGCCATTCTATTATGGACTTCCCTCCTACATCACCTATTCACCATCAATGGGGCTCTAACTTCCCTCAAACTTCGCTGGGAAGAAAAAGGTGGTTCTATTAAAAGTGCTACATTCATTCTCACTTCTGAATAGATAGAAAGACCAAGTTCCTTTTAAAATAATCATGATATCCATCGGCATGGTCCGGAAGTTTCTACACAAGTTGTGAATTTATGGGCAGAAAGTTGTGTTGTGCCAAATTCCAATATTGTTGCCATTTTTCTCAGCCCAAAATAACAATATCCCAATTATTCCTTGTTTTATTTAAAGCTTCTGCAGGTATAAACAATATTGTAAGACATGGCAAAAATGTCGTTCAGATCATTCAGAACACAATATGGGTAAATGCAATACCTGCAATTGCATTTGGCTATAGAGTGGGAAGGTGCATCTTTAATCCCTGGGCCATGCTGTGTTGGCTGATCTAAATTGGGGTACTGGGGTGTTACCATTAGCTTCACTGTCCGGCTTCATTTATGTACCATGATGACTAAAAAGCTAATAAATAGGGAGAAATTCATCTCTGAAAGTAAATTGGTAAGAACTATAAAGATGAACAGCAAAAGCTTCTAGGGGTTTTTTAAAAAGACAGTAGCTAAGGTAGGTGCAAGTCCCTTTGATACAACTGGGGAATTATTAATGGAGAACAGGGAAATTGTGGGTAATTTAAATCATTCAGTCTTCATATTTGAGGACTATAAATGCACTATAAATACCACAAACGTAAAAGATAAACAAGGTGCTAATAGGAAGAAAGATCTTGTCACAGTCTCTATCATGAGCAGCAAAGTATTTGACTAACTAATGGGATTAAAGACAGACAAGTTGCCAGGACATGATGGTCTACATCCAAGGATTTTAATGGAAGTGGCTGCAGAGATAGTGGGAAGCATTAGTAAATTAATTGAAGATCACTGGATTTCATGAGGAATAGTAGGAGATAAAGGAGAACCAGAAGATGTATTGGATTTCAGAAGGCATTCAATAGGTGCCATGTAAAAAGTTATGCACAAATGGAAGCTCACCATATTGCATATTGTGGATTAGCATGGATTGAGGATTGGTTTACATGCAGCAGAACTGAGGAAAAGTCACCGAACCTGAAACATTAACTCTGACTTTTTTCTTCACAGATGCTGCCAGACCTGCAGAGTTTCCAGCAACTTCTGTTTTTGTTTTTGAACTACAACAGTTCAAGACGGCACCACCACCTTCTCAAGGGCAATAAACGCTGGCCAGCCACCAACGTCTATGTCCCACGAGTGAATTAAAAAAAAAACACATTTTCTGAATTAATGGGTCCTCTTCAATTTGGAAAGATGTAACTAATGGATTGTCCCCAAAATAGTCTTAGAGTCTCAATTATTTAATATCTATATTAATGACTTGGAAGTGGGGACAGAAAGTAATGTATCCAAATTTGCTAATGTTTTAAAAATAGGTGAAAGGGCATGTTGTGATGAGGACATAAGGAATCTGCAAGAGGATACAGACAAGTTGAGTGAGTGGGCAAAATCATTGCAGATGGAGTTTAATGTTGGAAATTGTGAGGCCATGTACTTGGATAGAAATAATCTAAAAGCAGGCTGTCATTGAAATTTTGAAAATTAAATTTTGTTCTTTATTGCTGGGGTGTGGGCCTCAAAAAATAAGGAGGTCACGTTACAACTAAACACCTTGTTGGTGAAGCCATACCTGGAGTACTGTGTACAGTTTTGGTCCCCCTATTTAAAAAAGGATAGACTGGTATTGTAGGCTGTTAAACAAAGATTCACAAAGCTGATTCCAGGGATGATGGGTTGACTTTTCAAGAATGGCTAAACAGATTAGGTCTTTATTCATTAGAGTTGAGAAGAATGAGGGGTGATCTTATTGAAACAGACAAGAAACTGAGGGCGCTTGACAGGGTAATGTTCAGAAGATGTTTCCACTAGTAGGGAAATCTAGAACTAGGGGAAACTCATTTAAAAGGGTAGCGAATGCCTGATAAGAGAGGTGTGGAGGTTAGATCACTGAAAGTATTTAAAGAGAAGGTAGGTAGAGTTTTGAAATATTGGAGTTGAGGGCAATGAAGAGCTGGCATGAAAGGGAGTTGAGGCCTGGGGCAGATCAGCAATGATCTTACTAAATAGCAGGGCTTGAGGGGTTGAATGGCCTGTTCCTGTTCATATTTCTTACTTTCTTCTGTACATTTGGGAACTCACCAATTCCTATAGAATGATATTGTAGCAGATGAGAAGGAAGAAAACCCACAGAGAGTGGGCAACAGTACTCCCTCCACAGCCTAATTATTCTAATGAAGCAGGTTTCATCTCCGTCAATAAAGCTCTCCGATATCTCTTCAAGATTTACTAGCTGGAGAATCAAAGCAATGGGATTGCATCTTCTGAGTCCTGCATCCAACATGTTCACATTTTCACAAAGACTGAAATAGAACTTGTTTTCCTTATAAGAAAAGAAGAAAATAAGAAACTAACACAGTGCTGCTTCATGGGCTGTAAAATAAATTAACAGTCACTCACATGAAGGTCTCCTATCATGTGAAAATAATTGTTTAATAAAGAGAACTGCATTAGCTCTGGCATTAGAGTAAAAATAACACTTCTCCTGTGGAACATGGAAACAAGGAAACATTAGAAACGTTTTTTTAGAAAAGCAGTAAATGCCCACTAAAGAAGGCTTGTCCTATCCAAACATTTTTCTTCTCTTTAAAGTATTTTTTGCTCACTTCAGTAAAAGCCAACATACAAATCCACACAGATGGTTAAGAATGTTGCTTTTAACATCCTGTTAAGACTGTACTTTGCAGTTCAAAGGGACTGGGCTGGGTCCTTCCCTTCGCCCTGGCTGCCATTAGCATTCCTTCAATGGACTCCGTACAGACAGTTCATTATATCTCACTGTGGGGATTGTGTCCTTATGAAGTCCCACTCTACCACAGGGGGCAAGATTCCCAAAAGTCTCCTACTACATCAAGCTGAGTGCGGTTTCTTTTGTTGAGCCTGCCTGCCTGGGCAGCCGTCATCCAATCCTCAATAACTAATTAACCCCTTTTTTTTAAAGTTAGTACAATAACAAAGTTGTTATTATAGCCTCTGCGGTTACATTAACCCATTAAGTACTGCTTTTTGACAAGAAAGCGAAGCTTTGTGATTTATAACCTCTAACAAAGCAGTCAGCTCAAAGCAGAATTAGAAATAGAATCAAAATTAAACATTAGATTCATTTGTAATAATTTCTAAAACTTTCTTTTGGCTGAAAATAAAAGGCAGTAATGACAAGAAATTTACACCTGATTGTTCAATGTATTAACACATTGATTGGTGAGCTACTATACAGAGATCCTGAATTGCACCCTTCAATTATGCTCAATTAATTGATCTCTGTTGGGCTTTGGGGGTATGGTGTCTGGACATTTCTGCTGGCCTCAGTTTATAAACACAATATTATAATTTTTAGAAGACACTAAAGATTGTTATGAAGGAGCTTTTTTAAACAAGTGAGGACTATATTTACGAGATAAGAAGGTGTAGAGCTGGATGAACACAGCAGGCCAAGCAGCATTCTCCAGCATCGACAGTTCCTACTAGGACTATATTTTCATTGTCTTTCTCACTCATTATTTAAAAAGAATATTTCACACTTTTCTGAAGTTGCAGGCTCAAACCTGATTGTGCTCTCAGCTGAGCTTCATGTACCAGGACATTTCAACTGGTGCACCAGGTAAGAACAGTTAACTACAGGAGTCAAACCCAGCCCCTTATAGTCTGTGTAGCCTCTAACTGCAATGTGCAACACCCTTACCAACTGGCCATGACAGAACCTGACTACAGGATTTGTAAGAAAGCATAAACAGCATGTGGTATATTAAAAGTCCCTGTGAAAGAGTTTGGTTATGTTTTATTAAAGGCTGATCGTTGCTGAGAACGGTAAATGCTACATCATCCCCATCAGTATGTTGTCACCAAGGAGAGGTTTTATGATGGTATCTGAGTAACGTGGCTGGTATCATCACAATAGAAGATTACATAGCATAAGAAAAGGGGTTTTCCTTGCATCCTTATCATTGAGTATGGCAAATTATGGAACTATATAGCACTGTGAGTGGAACATTAGCACAAGGCTCAGAATGTTACAATGCATTATAAAAAGCAAAATACAACCTTATAAGCCATTCAATTGTGGCTGGTTTCACAATTGTGGTCAATTTTGAGCTTTATCGAATGAAAACGTAGAATGGTAACAGTTTGAAAGTGAAACATATTTTATTGTTCTACTCTCGAATTTGAAATGTAAAAAATAGAAATACTCATAACACTAATTACGGTCTCCAATCAGCTGTCATTGCCTTGTTCTGTTGTTCAGGGCTACAGGCCAAAGGCACATCGGAAACAAACAATTCTGCCCAGAGCTTTGATTTATTTGAATCCAGGTGCATTTTACTATTGCTATCAAAATGGGATTCCTTTGTTTGTGTGAACTAGTATTAAGGTTTTCTAACTGAGAGAAAGAGGACAGTAAGATTTAGACTTGAAAGAATGAATACTTTTGAGGAAAGCTGGACCTATGCAATAGGTATGGTTTGGGAAAATTATAATGGAAATGTTAACTCTTTATATTTGGTTGACTTCAGTAAGTTCCCTATGAAAACAAGAACAAAAGACATTTATGCACTGCCTATATAAAACACGTACATGCTTATACACAGACTGAGCATGCCATTTATTGCTTATGTTTTTAGAAAAATGCTGTGTTTCAAATTGTTTCTTTTGCACCGGAAGGAAGCACTTCAAAAATACAAGCAATTATTTACAGTGCTGAAAATGGGTCTGAATAAGACAGCTTGTCAATCAATTCATAGATTGATTCAGGTTATAAGGAAATTACATTAAATTAGATTTAATTAAATTTTAAAAGATAGGAATACTTACTTTTTCCAATCTTTTCCTTGTACTCAACTAATCCAGGCTGGTTTCACATTTGCTGTCAGAGTTAATGGGTACATGCGCCATGGCAATGCCCCTACCAATCAGATTCAACTTGCCAACCAATCAGCACTCACCTCTCATGTAGTATAAATGTTGGTTGTCATTGAATGTGCATTCTTGTGAAATGTCCTGATGTAAACAAGATGAAACGCTTTGACAAAATGGGTCCTTTTTCAGCAATAATCTTCTCACCTGTTCTGGAGGACACACTCCTGTCTGTATCAATGGTGCTGACGTGGATGTGGTCGAGCTGGGAGTAAGTATCACCAATGATCTATCCTCATCCATTCACATCAGCACTGTGGTCAAGAAAACACACCAACACCTCTACTTCCTCAGAAGGCTAAGGAAATGCAACATGTCCCCAACGACTCTTAACAATTTTTATAGATGCACAGAGAAAACATCCTATCAGATGCATCACAGCTTGATATGGCAACTGCTTTTCCCAAGACGGCAAGAAACTATAGAGTTGTGAACGTAGCCCAGTCCATCGTGAAAACCAGGCTTCCTTCCATTGACTCCATCTATACTTCCTGCTGTCCCTGGAAAGCAGCCAGCATAATCAAAGACCCCTCCCACCCTGGTTATACTGTATACCACCCTTGTCCATTGGGCAGAAGATACAACACTTTGAAAACACGTACCAACAGATTTAAGAACAGCTTCTTCCCTGCTGTTATCAAAGTTATGAAGGGACCCCTCATACTTTATAATTGATCCTGCTCTGCGCTTTCTCTGTAGCTGTAACACTATATTCTGCATTTTTCTCTATTACTCTGATGTACTTTTGTGAAGTATGATTTGTCTGGCTAGCACACAAAACAATCCTTTTCACTGTATCTTGGTACCTGTGACAATAATAAATCAAATCAAATCGAATTAAATCAAAGGTGCTGACAGCTGAAGGGTTGCAGTTTGCTAGGTGCTGATTGTCCTAGGCTACCTCCTTTAACTCACCATTGTTCAAACATGCTTGAACACTGTAAATGTCGGGAGTCTACTTCAATTGCATAGGGCATTGCAGCCGGACCTGTTCCTATCCTTATCTGACATGACAAAGTACAAATTTTCCACCTGGGATCAATGGATAATGATCAGGAAATCCGTCACTTTGGCTGAGTCCATTGAATGAATCCCAAGCCAAGGGATCCAACATGTAATTAGAAGCTTTAATTTGACCAATATTTTCCAGATTCAAGTACAGTCCCTAACAAAAAAAAAACTATTTTGTTGTAATGCCTACCATTTAAGATGTTGTTCCCCTTGGTGGTCATATCATGTGGCTGTCCAGGGAGTGTAAGTGACAAAGCAATATGCCATTTATCATTGGGCAGAATGAGAACTGCTACGCTCGGCTCGCACTAAACAACTGCACCTCCCAGTCGCGAACCATTTCAACTCCCCCTCCCATTCTGCAGACGACATGTCCATCCTGGGCCTCCTGCAGTGCCACAACGATGCTACCCGAAGGTTGCAGGAACAGCACCTCATATTCCGCTTGGGAACCCTGCAGCCCAATGGTATCAATGTGCATTTCACAAGCTTCAAAATCTCCCCTCCCCCTACCGCATCCCAAAACCAGTCCAGCTCGTCCCCGCCTCCCTAACCTGTCCTTCCTTCCACCTATCCCCTCCTCCCACCTCAAGCCCCACCCCCATCTCCTACCTACTAACCTCATCTCGCCCCCTTGACCTGTCCGTCCTCCCTGGACTGACCTATCTCCTCCCTACCTCCCCACCTACACTCACCTTTACTGGCTCCATCCCCACCTCTTTGACCGGTCTGTCTCCTCTCCACCTATTTTCTCCTCTATCCATCTTCTATCCGCCTCCCCCTCTCTCCCTATTTATTTCAGAACCCCCTTCCCCTCCCCCATTTCTGAAGAAGGGTCTAGGCCCGAAACGTCAGCCTTCCTGCTCCTCTGATGCTGCTTGGCCTGCTGTGTTCATCCAGCTCTACACCTTGTTATCTCAGATTCTCCAGCATCTGCAGTTCCTTCTGTCTCTGATACATTCTGTAACACATCGAGTGTCTGACACTGCTGACTGTCAGGGTTTGGGGGAATTTTATTTGAACACACAAACAAGCTCTCAGATTTGAAAATTGGTGAGTCCCTCATCTCAGATTGGCTATAAGAAACTACAGACTGAACTTTGAAAGCAAAGTTTTGTGAAACATTAGAGGAATACATTTGACAAATTTACTTTTAAGAGAATAAGTATAGGATATGACTGGTGTTGAAAAGCATAGACCAGGTTGGTCAGGAATCTGCAGACTGAGACCATAAAGTAGGCAAACATCATGAATAGGTGTAGTACAGTGTCTTTTCTACTGTGAGGGCAGAAGGATTGAATAATGAATCAATCTTGCAAAGTCTTGCTTATGCCCACCAACAGCTACTATCCCAGATATATGGCAGCAGAGATGAAGCAAGGCAAGTGGAATAAAACAATAGCAAATTAAGATTTAACATTTGCTGTAATTTGTTGGTCTAATCCACCTTCACCCAGCCAATTCAATATTAGTGATGGAATATCTTACAGCATCCTCAATTCACATGAAAATTGTTTGAAGCAAAATGCTCCACATGTTGGACAGAAGCCTGGAGTGTGAAGTGACCACACATGGATAAAAGTACTGTCTGAACTCTTTTTAATGGGTTGTATGGCTACACTTCACAATTCCAAGAAACTCTTGGGATTAAATGAATCATAATGGGCCACAACTTTGTGGTCCAATCTTCTTATTCCTTTACTTACAACTCCCTGCTGAGAATGGAAGAAGGTGAAGGAGAAGTAAATCACCAACACCAAGCCTTAGGACAAGGACATGGAAATCATTACAAATGATATTAATGCCAAGAATGGAAAAATAGAGCAAATGCAAAGTTCATGAATACATAGAGATTTCTTAAGGGGTAAACGCTGACAGGATGTTTCCCTTCATAGGAGAGTCTAGGGCCAGTGGGTGTAGTCTCAGAACTAACAGCTGCCATTTTAAGATCAGGAGGAATGTCTTCTCCTAGTGGGTTGAGAGTCATTGGAACTCTTTGCCACAGAAAGTTGTGGGGGTGGAGTCCTTGGGCATATTTAGGACTGAGATAGATAGATTCTTGATTAGCAGCGAAATCAAGGGTTACAGGGAAAATGCAGGAAAGTGGACTTGAGGAACGTCGGATCAGCTATGATCCTATTACATGGTGAAACAGGCTCAAGGGGCTGAATGGCCTACTCCTGTTCCTATTTCTTTTGGTCTTACAATCTTACAGATGACACCAAATTTGCCAATGAAGGAACAGAAAGTAGGGCCATGGAAAACACTGATCAAGATGGAAAGGTTGCCAGCTGGATGACAAATGACATTTAATATGACCAAATTCAGATTTAGAAATAGTTACTGAGTGTGGTCAAAAAGCGAGGAGGTATATGCTTCCAATTTCCAACCATGACTCTACGAAAAAACCCATGGCATCAAGAGAGATCCAGTGAATGACATGGCATTGTGTGGTCATGCCCTGCTAGAGGTAACTGAATGTCTGAAATAGGTATTCCCAGAAGGAACACCGTTGTTTGTTGAGGATACAGCATGGGATCTAGAAGGAGCATGATACCAAGGCTCCTTCAATAATACATTCCAAACCGATTACCTCTACCACTGGAATGACAAGCACAGCAGATGGATGGAAACACCACCATCTATCTGAAAGTTCCCCTCCAAGTCACACACTATCTTGACTTGGAACAATATTACTGTTCCTTTACTGTGGCTGTGTCAAATTCTTTCCTTCCTGACAGCACTGTGGATATTCCTACACTCCTGAGGACTGCAGTGGTTCCAGAAGACAGCTCACCAACACCTTTCTCCATGGAAATTAGGGACAGGCACTAACTGGTGGCCTAGCCAATAATGTCCAAATTGCCTTGAATGAATAATCTAAAAACAGAAAATGCTAGAAACACACAGCAGGTCAGGCAGCATCTCTAAAGAAAGAAACCTGCATGTTAACCTCAAGAAAATCCTGAACTAGGACTCCCAAGTCCCTCAGATTTCCAAAGCTTTTTCCCATCTAGAAAATGGTCTACGCCTCTGCTCTTCCTACTAAAGTGTCTAACCTCACACTTTCCCACATTATATTCTATCTGCCACTTCTAGCCTGTCCAAGTACTTCTGCAGCCTCCTCGAACTATCTGTCCCTCCACCTATCTTTCTGTCATCTGCAAGCAACAATGGCCTCAGTTCCTTTGTCCAGATCTTTAATGTATAACATGAATAGTTGTAGTCCCAACACCGATCCCTGCAAAACTCCATTAGTCACCAGCTGCTATCCTGAAATAGACCCATCTTTCTCCACACTCTGCCTTCTGCCAGTCAGCCAATAAAGGGGTGATTTACCATAAGTGTTCTAAAATTGTTAAGGGTTTTCATATATAAGGAGAAACTGTTTGCATTGGGATGTGGCTGGGTAACAGGGTCCATAAAGTTTAGGTACTCAGCAAGGGTCAAATGAGGAGGCAATTTATTTTGCACAGCAAGTTGTAAACTGAAAGTAATTGTCTGACCGTGTTGTGAAAGCAGATTTGAGAGTAACCCTCCAAAGGGTATCAGATAAATGTTTGTAAATCCGAAGGGCTATGGCGAACAGCTGCGGTGTGGGACTAATTCTTTCAAAGAGCTGATATATGCACAATGGGCTGAATGGCTTCTTTCTGTGCCGTGTGAATCTATGGAAGTTTGAGTTGAGGACCTGCTCATTTAGCTCAGGACATACAGGGAGGAAAACAGTCCATGTCGACTTCACGGAATGAGTTATATTGATTCAGACCAATGCCAAAACTCTGAAGTTCTCTGTGGCTTAATGAACTTTTTATTAATGCAGCCAAATATCTTGGCCTCTTAGGCGACATTGTATTAGTCACCAAATGTTTATTTTTCATAAATATATTTTGTTAGATTTGTTTTAAGAAAAGGGTTACATTCTCAGGGATGGAGAGAATGTGGGCAGTGTGGAGGGAGGGTGGGGGCCACACTGTTGCCATCTGTTAATCAAAACGTCACTGGCTCCACTGTGCTGTCTAGTGTCTCTGGGCTTTTCATGGTCTCGTCTGATAAGGACAGTTGGCACCCAGAAGTCGACAAGTCTCGGGTGAAAAGGTCACAGAGTGTTGAACTGCATTTCCAAAGGGGCATTAGAAATACTCAGTGCCTTTGAGCAGCAGACATTCAGCTGCCGGAAAAAATAATGGACCATCTGGCCGTTAATGTAAAAACACTTTCAGCTAAATTTCAGTAAGGGGGGCACCGAAGGTTCACAAAACATTGAAAGAATATTGGATTACTGCTTTTGTTTCGCGTGAAACAGCAGTTGTGCAGCTTCAGGACCAAGTGTGGTCTGCCCCAGGCTTATGCTGTCAGAAGCAGAAACTCTCTTTTGTTTATTTAAAAATAATAATTACACCTTCTGTAACTTCTGGGGAGTCTGATTACATTCCCTCTATTTTACTAAACAAAATATAGTTCATTAGGTTGTCAGCATGGAAATCCTAAGATATAAAACCTAAAACACTGGTTATGTATTCTAGATCAGTTAGAAATAAACACTGATGGGTTCAGTAGTGATCAGTAGAGTAGTTAGCCCCAAATCTAATTTTCCAATTGCCCTGCTCTGTATTTTTAATATTGATTTTACATTTTGGAAAGCTTTAAAGCAAATTAAGAAGAGTTCAGCATTCAGCCTGTCTTCCCATCACCTTCTTCTGATCTCTGAAAAATGGCAACACTGTAATAATAATAAATAGGAAAAGGGTCATGTCAAAGACCAGCACAAGGGCCTTGAGGCAACAGGACTGATGGAAGGTAAAATATTCCCCATCAATAACTATAGTAAAAGTGTAGACATTATTTGGGGAGATGGATACGATAGTATCACTGGAACAGTAATCCACAGTTGAGCGTCTGGGTCCAAATCACACAATGGCTGCTGGTGAGATTTAAATACAATTAATAAAACATCTAGTTCATAAGCTATTATCGATTAGGAAATTTGGCGCGTCCATTAGGTCCCTCACCAACTTCTACAGATGCGCCTTTGAAAGCATACTGTCCGGGTGCATAATGACCTGGTATGGCAACTGCTCTGCCCAGGACAGTAAGAAACTACAGAAGGTGGTGTGCACAGCCCAGACCATCACAGAAGCCAACCTCCCATTCATGAACTCTCTTTACATGGCTTGCTGTTGTGGAAAGACCCATTGCACCCTGGTAATGACCTCCTACAACCTCTTCCATCAGGATACAGAAGATACCGAAGCCTGAATACATGCACAAGCAGGTTCAGAAACAGCTTTGTTCTGGCTGTTATCAGACTGTTGAATGGACTCTAGCCTCAAATAACATAACTTGCAATGTAACCTGTATGCCTCTAAGTATTTTTGATCTGTATATCCTTTGCTTGGTGGTAATCTGTCTGTACTGCTCATATAGAACATAGAACAGTACAGCACAGTACAGGCCCTTTGGCCCATGATGCTGTGCCGAACTTTTACCCGAAACCTAAGGTCTATCTAACCTCCACCGCTACCTTATACTATCATCCATATGCCTATCTAATAGCCGCTTAAACGCCCCTAATGAGGCCGACTCCACTACCCTCTCTGGCAATGCATTCCATGCCCCGACCACTCTCTGAGTAAAGAACCTACCTCTGACGTCTTCCCGATATTTACCTCCTTTCACTTTAAAACTATGTCCCCTTGTAAAAGCTACCTCCACCCGAGGAAAAAGTCTCTGGCTGTCTACTCTATCTATACCTCTGATCATTTTGTACACCTCTATCAAGTCACCTCTCATCCTTCGTCATTCTAAAGAGAAAAGCCCTAGCTCTCTCAACCTTTCCTCGTAAGACCTTCCCTCCATTCCAGGCAACATCCTGGGAAATCTCCTCTGCACCTTTTCCAACGCTTCCACATCTTTCCTGTACTGAGGTGACCAGAACTGGACACAATACTCCAGATGTGGCCGAACCAGGCTTTTGTATAGCTGGGGCATAACTTCACAGCTCTTGAACTCAATCCGTCTATTAATGAAAGCTAACACACCATACGCCTTCTTAACAACTCTATCCACCTGGGTGGCAGCTTTCAGGGAACTGTGTACATGAACCCCAAGATCCCTCTGCTCCTCCACACTGCCAAGAATCTTTCCGTTAACCCTGTATTCTGCTTTCAAGTTTGTCCTTCCAAAATGAATCACCTCACACTTTTCACCTCACACTCCATCTGCCACTTCTCAGCCCAGCTCTGCATTCTACCAATGTCCCTTTGTAACCTAGAACAGCCCTCCGCACTGTCCACAATGTGACCCACCTTCGTATCCTCCGCAAACTTGCTAATCCACCCTTCCACTCCTTCATCCAAATCATTTGCTCGTAAACAAAGTTTTTCACTGTATTTCGGTACACGCGACAATAAAATAAATCGATCAATCATTTGGGGCAAAAACACATCTACTTCACGAATATTCTTTACTGAAGGAAATTTGTTTTCATGTGACTCCAAAACCACAGTAATGTTGTTGACTTTTAAATATTGTCTTAAGTGAAGCAAGCCAATAAGTTTAAGGGCAATTAGGGATGGGCAACAAATGCTGCTTTGCCTATGATGCCACATCCAATAGGAGAATAAGAAAAAAGAAATTTCCACCTATTTTGTATTAACCAACAGAAGTAGAAGTAGACCATTTCAACCCCACGAGTTTGTTCTGTTATTTAATATGATTGTAATGACAAATTGACATTCCCACCTACCCTGATAACCAATCACCACCTTGCTTACCAAGAATGTATCAACCTCTGCTTTAAAAATATTCAAAGCCTCTGCTTCTACAACCTTTTCAGGAAGAGAGTTCCAAAACCTCATAACCCTCCAAGAAAGAAATAAAGTTCCTTTATCTCTGCTTTAAATGAGAGACCTTTTATTTTTAAAGTGAGCCCAGTTCTCGATTCTCACATAATTGGAAACATTGTCTCCACGTCCACTCTGTCAAAACTATTAAGGATCTTGTACATATTTATATTCAATTTCTCAGTAACTTTCCAGGCATGATGAGCCACATGGCTTCCTTCTGCACCATGAAAATTCCCTGAAGTCATCAAGTTGTACAGTGGTAAGTCTAAGGTAAGCTTATTGGTATCAGTGGGTTTTAGGGTGGGGTAGGATATGGGTAGCAGCTGTAGTCCATCATGCTGTAGTGCAAAGGTCTCTGACGTTTCTGAGACTTGGCCTCCGCATGTGAATACTTTATATTGCTGCTCTAGAGAAAAACCTTAGTGAGCACTATTGATACCTCTGAAGATGTAGGGAGAAATACTTTTGGTCCATTTACATACATGCGAGCCAATGGCATTGCAATCTCACTGGGCCACAGTATCTTTCACTGCAATGCCATTGCATCATTTACAAACAATACTTGTGAAAATGGCAGCAAGCTTTCTATACGAATTCATTTTTTTAGAAAATCCTGTAAACACCAGTTAATCAGCATAAGAAAAAAAAGACAGTTTACTGATTTTAGTGTTGACCCTGCATTAGAGTTGAAGGATCTCCCCAAAATACAGTCTACATTTTTCAAGTCTGACAAGTTTGCATGCACTATTTGAAATTCATAGCATTTTGTATATTAAATAGATTCCCTCATAAAAAGAAAGTGATTCTTAGGACCACTGAAGCTCAGCATTACAGTAATGAAGTGTGGTCACTAATGTACTGTAGAAAGCATTACAAATCAACATGGGCACAGCAAACTCTTACAGGCAGGATGACCAGACTATGCTTTTCGTGATGTTGATTGATATGAAAGTATGATTTGGGAAACCATAAACTATCTCTGGAAGTACTCTTCCATTGAGAAAGTGTTTCACTCTGTGACACCTAGGCTCAGTGGTTAGTACTGCTGCCTCACAGCACCAGGGACCCGGGTTTGATTCCACCCTCGGGTGACTGTCTGTTTGGAGTTTGCACATTCTTCTCATGTTGGTGTGGACTTTTCACTGGTGTTTTGGTTTCCTCCCACAGTCCAAAGATGTGCAGGTTAGATGAATTGGTCCTGCTAAATTGCCCATTGTGTCCAAGGACTTTCAGGCGATGGGAAGCGATAGCCTAGTGGTATTATCACTGGACTGTTAATCCAGAGACCCAGATAATGTTCTGGGGACCAGGGTTTGAATCCCGCCACGGCAGGTGGTGGAATTTGAATTCAATAAATATCTGGAATTAAGAGTCTAATAATGACCATTGTCAATTGTTGGAAAAACCCATCTGGTTCACTAATGCCCTTTAGGAAAGGAAACTGTCATCCTTACCTGGTCTGGCCTACATGTAACTCCAGGCCCTCAACAATGTGGTTGACTCTTAACTGCCCTCTAGGCAATTAGGGAGGGGCAATAAATGCTGCCTAGCCAGCAGCGTCCTCAAACCATGAATGAATAAAAAAAATGCTAGGCAGATTAGCCATGGGAAATACAGGGTTGAGGGATAGGTAAGGGGGTTGGGTCAAGGTGGGATCAGTGCGGACTTGATGGACCGAAAGGCCTGCTTCCACACTGTAGGGATTCTATGACTGCAGCTTATCTTGCAGAAGTGGTTTTACTGTTTACAATATTTAGAAGAAGAACACCTGAATAATGTGGGAGTAGGTCGCAGATTACAACCTCAGCACTGTGCCTGCCATGTTTTATTTGCAGTCCTTTAAATAAACTAAACATAAGCGTACAGCTCAGCAGGTTTGGCACATCTGTGAAGAAAAAATCAGGGTCCGGTGACCCTTCCTCAGATGCTGCCAGGCCTGCTGAGCTTTTCCAGCAACTTGTTTTTGTTCCTAATTTGCAGCATCCACAGTTCTTTCGGTTTTAAAAACAAGGGTCTTAGGCAATAGTGAGATAACAAGGTGTAGAGCTGGATGAACACAGCATGCCAAGCAGCATCAGAGGAGCAGGAAGGCTGATGTTTTGGGCCTAGACCCTTCTTCTGAAGGGTCTCAGATTCTGAGCCTATCTCTATCTCAGAGATCCAGCATCTGCAGTTCCTACTATGTCTTAGGCAATAGTGACCAGAAGGTTCAAGTTCCCCTTCAGAATGTGGTGACCATGGAGTTGAGTCATAACATGAGATGAATTGCTCAATTTGAAAACAGACAAAAGAACTACTTTCCAGGAAAACAATATTGGCTGCCGGTAAAGCCAGTGTCACGCCTACCCTGTAAAGCAAGGGTAACTGCAGGTTATTCAATGAGAAAAATGCCATGTGTTCAGAGTCACACAACCGGGCAAGAAAACAGTCTGTCCCCGTGTCATTAAACATTGTTATCTCAGAACTGTTTACTCATCACCTGAAATGGTTAAAAAAAAAGTCACATCATTTTCATGTTCAGGAACAGTACGATTTTTTTTCAACGCCTCGCTTCACGGTTTTGTTTTTAGTAGGGCGCCGAGCTCTCGTATGAATCTTAAGGGCCAGTGGCAATGATCTGTTTGGTGTGGAGGGGATCCGGTATCTATCCGGGCTTTCAGCAGCCTCAGACTGACTGGGAGGTTTTCATTCTCTGGCTTCATCTGCATGGTCTCGGGCAGGATTAAAATCGGGGTCCGAAATGTCACTCTGTTCCCCCCACCCACCCCCCATTACTTTATGCAGTTGAGCCGCCTAATCCAAATATCGAATAATTGGAGCAATGTAAATATGAGGAGAGGTGACTCCAATAATGGCAGCAGATTTGTAGACCTGCGTTACTTTTGAAGTTCTCCCTAAGGACAGGACATTTATAGAGAGGGAGGCGATGGTGGAACAGAGGCGCCCGGAAGCCTGCATAGACCTCCCACAGCCCAGTGACTGACCGAGTCGCGCCAGAGCCCTTCCTTCAAATTCAAAAATTAGGTTCAATTTTCCTCGCTAGTGGACCGGCTGCCTGTTTTGAACCTGTTTGATTCTCTTTTCCGGACTCAAACGCAATGTTGGGGGTGGGAGACTTCCCATGGGAAAGTTCCCAGGGCCGTCGCTGTAGTGCAGATACACCACCCCCCACCTCATCCCACTTTATTGGGTCGGTGGTAGGATTTTACAGCAAGACTACATTGCCATGGTAACACGCCGGGGTCAGTTAAATATTTATACACTAGCTGGCCTTCACCTGTCAAGAGGCCACCAGCCATTTATGCTGCGGGGGGTTAACATAGATTTTTAAAATCTTTTCCGCGAAAGTCGATCAAAGGCTACCATTTGGTAAACTTGGCGCCATCCTCTACCTCGATATCAAAAAGATTCTTCAATTCCGAAGAAGTCATGGGAGTGGAAAATGACCCCGTTTCTCTCCCCACAGACTTGACGAGTTTCTGCAACACTTTCCATTTTTATTTCAGATTTGCAGCATCTGCTGTATTTGATTTTTATGGAAAGGTTGTAACATGAGCTCCCTGCTCTAAGGCAATGACACAAACTCCCTATGTCTGTGAGAACTGATGGTGGCACCTGGAAACGGATAATAAACTAGCTCAAGGGTAGAGAGCCAGGTGGGTAGACAATGTGGGATTGATGCTGTGGACATGGAGAAAACAGATTTGTCAGTTCTGACACCCTTTTACAAATTTATCATAATGATTTGCACTCATTTGCTTAATTATGCTAATTATTGTGGGAGAGATGGGGAGTTAAGAGTAGTCAAAATGAATAAAACACACCACCATCTACAAAAAATGAAATGTGCAAGTAGATCAGTGGCAGATTTAAGTATGAAGTGTTCAGATAGAAGAAAACTCCTATACCATTGGTAATCCATGAACTTCTAAGGCTGATGTACAAAGGAATCTCAGTGTAATAGTAGATTGGCATTTAACAAGTCTTTTGACTGAAAATGCAGAATGAATGGAGAATGTCATGCTAAAAACACAATGCTTTGGTCAGATTGCAACTTGTATGCTACAGTCTGAGGCACAAGGGAGACACTGAAATGGTGAAAGAGTGGTAGAGAGAAATCACAAGAATGATCACAATACCACAGTGCTGAGTTAAAAGCAGAGAGTCAGGTTTATGGTGAACATTGTGTTCTATTTCCTTGTATTGGATTGTTACTTGTATTATGTGGATTGCTGCAGTTCTGTTGCTTTTCCCTCAATGGCCATCATTATTGGGACACTTAAGTCAATTGCAACAGCTGGCTAAGTCAACAGTAACATGAGATATGAGTGTATTTCCCCTTTGTTCCCACCAATTTCCCTTTTAATGTAAGCGGTTTCATCTGTCGGTGAAACATCTGCCAGAATCCAGCAGGTAAGTTGTAAAAAGTGTTCCACACATTTATAAGCGTAGGAGATGCTAAATGTGCCAGAAAGCCAGTTTGGGGGAGAGGGGGCTCCCTTAATATAAATTAGAAAAATTTATTTACTGCAATCACATGGAGCAGAAGCAAAGAATTTTGTGCCTTAACTTCTGTAATACCAAAGCAAAATTAGGGTGACTATATAAAAAGTAGTGTTCAGGTTTTTAAATGATCCTAACAATGGTTTGGTTAGTGTGTTTTATCAGTAAACCTTCAAATGAAAACAAAAATGACAGGATGGCAATTTTGAACATGTATTCTTTTTGGACATATATTAAAAACATACATTTAAAAACAAAAATTAACAAACTTAAAAATAGTGCAAAACTCAAATTTAAAGAATAAGCAAAATAATACATATTTGTATACTGAGGTATTACTTCATGCTATTTAGTTTATCATTGGAAAAGTAAAATTAAACCTGGAATTTGATACAATTTCGCTGCTTAAAAGGGAACAGTCAAAACAGAAATACACATTTTAAATACTTCACATAGTCATACAGTATTAACCATGAACTTTCAGGCTGGCTGATACTAGTGTAGCAGATTTGCATGCAAGATCCAGAATTAATGAATCAAAAGCAATTGGGCTTGAAACTTTAACTCTATTTCTCTCTCTAGAGATGCTGCCAGACCTGCTGAGTTTCTCGAGCACTTTGTGTTTCATTTCGTAAATAATTCGTAGGGTGAAAATGATGCACACCCCAGGAAGCTCAGCTGGGATGAAGGACACCTAACCATTCACCTGTTAAGTTGCAAATGTGATTCCTTTTATCATATTTTACTACTTTACCAATTTTACTCCATTTTAGTTCTTATATAAATCTATAATAATTCATACTAAAATGAGCATAACTTTGCAGTATTTTAAAAACTCTTTGCTTAGATGGCTGTCTCCCGTCAAGTTCAAAGCCCAGACAGAAGCTGAACAGAACATGGAATCGTGACATAAATTCTGATGCCTGATGTTCTGCTA
Organism: Rhincodon typus; assembly: GCF_021869965.1. Classification (NCBI taxonomy): domain Eukaryota; kingdom Metazoa; phylum Chordata; class Chondrichthyes; order Orectolobiformes; family Rhincodontidae; genus Rhincodon; species Rhincodon typus. The sequence continues at coordinate 28,861,416 of NC_063332.1, read as the reverse complement.
CTGATAAAAGGTTTAAAATTTTCATGTGTAATGCTCCCTACAAACAACTGAAAAAAATCTAGTTTTCAATAAAGGATGTCTGATGCCTCATTTATATCAAAACCCTTTCTAGATAATTCACCCAATTAAAAACCAGAACAAGTCTCAAAGCTACTTTTAATATTGCTTGTCAATATTGCTCCTATATATAAAGTACTAATATCAATCAATGTCTGTTCACCTGTATACGTCAGCTGAGATGTCTAATTGCTTGCCTGAAAGACGACTCCTGGATTCATTCACCAATTGTTTAAACAAACCCATGGAGACAAGTAACAGGGATGTGAAGGCATTTGTATCACACATAGCTAGCCTCCTTGAAGATAGATTGATACAGTGAGCAAGCACATCTGTGATATTTTCACAATTTAAATTTGTTGAGTGCCTGGAATCTTGAAGACAACCCAGAATTTTAAAAATGGCCCAATGGCATTATAAAATGTGGCAAATTAAGCTCTCTATTTCTCAAGAATACCACGTGTAAAGTCTAGGGGCATGACTGCAACCGGATAAAATTACCTAAGTTTTAAAAATAATAAACTGTGCCAAATTTCATGTCTGCACTCCTCTTTAAATCATCTGTGCACATGCTCACACTGAGAAGCTTCAACGCATTTTTAAAAGATATAATTTTATATAGTTGTTTATATACAAGGGAACCTACGAACTGAAGTTCTGAAGAATGCTCAACCGAACTCAAAACATTAACTCTGTTTCTCTCTCCCTAGACACTGCCAGACCTGTTGAGTTTATCCAGCATTTTCTGTGTTTGTAACGTAAAAACTGGAGTTGACCAGTCAGTCCCTGGAAGCCTGTTTTGCCATTTAGTTAAATTTTGTTTGATCTGTATCTTTATTCCCAAGAAAAATCTATTAATCACAGTTTTGAAAATTTGCAATGTCTCTTTAAAAAGATTTTTCCAAATGCTCTTGCAAGCACTCAAAATCTTATTTCCCTGACTGACATTTTGATCACCCCTGCAATGCTTTTAAAATTGTTTCTCAGTGATTCTCTGCCAACTTGCATAGCTCTTCAGGATTAAGGAACAATTGACTCTGCCTTGAGTGCCGCACTCCAGTCCATTCAACTGTCAATTACTGAACTGACTTGGCTAAAGCAACAGAAGACAAAAATGTAATCCCAAATTTTGTTTTCAATGGATAATGCACATCATGCATGTAAATAGAATCATATGTCATTCTGATACCTGCGGATGTGAGGGATTTTGTTGAGTAACTTCCTCATCTAGGTCACTGAAAACTGATTTTGCGAAGTTCTATCAGTGGCAATAATTGTCACATACAAACATATTTCACAACAGAACAAAGCAAGTATATTCAACTGACCTCCCTTCCCCCCCCCCCCAACCCCACCCCGTGCACCGACCACTTGCTAATGCTCTTCTGATACATTTTCACTGTCAGGTATAGGGCATAAAGCAAAAGGGGAACAACTCAGTATAAGTCATATTCAGAAAGAATGTCCTTTCGCATCATTCAACAAATTTGTCACTGCAGAGGAAACAAACATGTATCACAAGTAAAACAGAAGCACTGTGATGATTAAACTGGGTATTGCTTAAACAAAGCACTACTACTAAGAAACCATGGGCAAAACTGTTGTGCATCGATTACCCTGCATGGGTCAACAATACAGAGAAAGTTGGGGGTCGTTGTGGGTTGGGGTTATATTTATTTATAAAATATTCTGCTTTGCTTTAAAAACTAAAATATAGTAAAATATATTAGCTAGTAAAACATAACTAGCTAACTACATAAAATCTGATGTAACAAATTGTGGCCTCTTTCATGTTAGGTTATGGAGGACATACACAAAACATGAATATTCAATTGGTAATACAGAACTTGAATATTATCGAAAGAGAGCGAGAGATGTTGTCAAAGTTTTAAGCTTCTTAAGCTTGTATTCATCAGGACAAATGCAAGCATGTCAAATTTCAAATGACTACAACTTATACTATTAGAGAAAAGAGTACTGCTTGGTTGGTAAGTTGACTTTGATCAAGGTATTGCCATGGTGGAAACAGGGAACCAGAGGCTCACCAAACTCCTGAACTATGCAAAAAAAAGAGGCTAAGCTTCAGCATATTCCTTTTGTTTGCTGAGAATGGGTCTTTGCAAATAGACTTTTGTTGCTTTTAATGAGCCAAGTTAAAAATTTGGAACAAAAGCAGAAGTTTCTGGAAAAGCTCAGCAGGTCTGGCAGCATCTATGAAGAAAAATCAGAGTTAACATTTCGGGTCCGGTGACCCAGTTAAAAATTCAACTGATTATTGCAGGTTTTTGGCCCGTGTTCTTGCCAAACGATCAACACCCTTTTTTCCAGTAGTATAAATTGTTGTGATGATTTGAAATTTGGCATTTTGTCCTGAGGAGTGAAAGACAAAAAGATTTGGCAAAATGCCTCCCTTTTTAGTGATTAAAAATTAATAGTCAAAGTTATTCAACCTGCATATAATTAATTACAAATGAAGCTCTCCCCAGTATGTATAAGTTAAATCTCAAGGCACCATATAACTTAGTTTTTATGTTTTGTTTTATGTTTGATTATGAGAGTAAAGGACAGAGATAATTTGCTGAGTATGAAATCATGAAGCACCATTCTTTTACAACATATACTTACAACATTCATGAAACCAACTTTAGTAGTTAGCAAATCATATTGGTGTATTGAACTACTTTAATAAAGGATTCTTTTAAATTATTTTTTGCTGTCCATAATGCTAGAGGAGTTTACCACTCCTCAGCCAAGATTAGGAGCTCACCATTTGAATATCTGTATAGCCTGGGTGGGTCGCATGCCTTTATCAATTATTTGTAGAGAAATTATGAATTCAACGATTCTACATTGTTCCAACCTGACTACAGTGTGATCAGCAAATAGAGTCTTGTAGAATTATTTTGTGGCAGTAAGGATTTATTATCCCTTTTTTCACATCTCTTGTATACACTAATTCATGCTGTGACAACATTTCACAGGTAGCGACTGCCTTCTGGTGCCTCATCTACACTTCACATCTCTGAATGTTAACTGTTTGTCAAACATGTCTTAGTTCAGTCATGTTTACCAGTTGTCCACATGTTTCAGCACAGGAGGAAAACAAAAGCATGGCTGGATTTTGTTCCACTTGTGCTTAAACAGAGGCCAATTGGAGCACTTTAAGCTGTGAATCTCACCCACCCATTTCAGCAAACGCCACCTGTCCCAGCTGTGGCACGGTTTTAGAATCCAACACTGGATGAATTAGTCAGCTAAGGCCCCTCAATACTGGATGGAAGAAAGTCATTCCTGATCCTGAGGGACTCCCAAAGAAAGGCAGACACCCAAGGACAGCAAAATAAGGGTGAAGAAGAGAGGCAGATCATCTGGAGTATTCCTGGCCTTTAGGTCCCAAGAAAAAATATTTCAAAACGATCATTACTGGGCTACTGTGGTTTGTCTCACAGGAATTGATTTAAGCTTGGACATTGCAGATTCCGATAATTTTCATAAGACCATAATGATGAGGAGTTTCAGTAGGTCATTCGGCGCTTCAAGCCTGTAGCATGATTTAATAAGATTATGGACAATTTGACTGTGGCCTTAACATCACTTTCCAGACAATCCACAAAGTTCTCATAACCCTGTATTGTCTTGTGGAATAAAACTCTGTTTAGCTCAGTCTTCCATGACTCAGCCTCCACTGTTCTCTGAGGAAAACAATCTCAAAGTAAATTCCTTCTCATCTTTATCTTAAATGGGAAGCCCTTATTATTAAACTGTGGCCCCTAGTTATAGATTACCCGAAGAAACATTCAGCACCTACGTTGTCAAGCCCTCTCAGATGCTCACAATTTTCAATAAAAATATAAAATCACCAAGGCTCCTTACACATCACCTCCCAAACCTGTGTCCACTACCATCTAGAATCAAAGAAGCAGATATATAGGTACACCATCACCTGCATGTTCCTCTTGAGGCAACTCACCATTATGACTTAAAATTACATCCCTGTTCCTTCAGTGTTGCTGGGTCAAAATCCTGGAACTCACTCCCAAATAACATTATGGGTCTATATCCATGAAATGAACTGCAGCAGCTCACCAATACCTTCTCAAAGGTAATTAGGGATGTGTAATAAATGCTGGCTCAACCAATAAAGACCACATCCCCTGAATGTTTAATAAAAACAATTATCTTTTGTTCTTCTGAACTCCAAGACTATAGGCACAACCTGCTCAACATTTCCTCTTAAAATAATCACTTAATCCCAGGAAACAGCTGAGTGACCCTCTTCTGCTTAAGTAAGGAGACCTAATCTGTATGGCACTCCAGGTGCAGTATCATCAAGGCCCTGTAGAATGGTTGCACGAGTCTCCTGCTTCTATACATCAACCCATTCGCAATAATGACCAACATTCCATTTGCCTTCTGAATTACTTGCTATATTTACATTCTAATATTATGGATAAATGAACTAAAACACCCACATCGCTCTGTGTTGTGGCATTCTGCAAAACCAGGACAGGACTTATACAGTTAATGGAAGGGCCCTGGGAAGTGTTGTCGAACAGACAGACCTAGGAGTTCAGGTACATAGTTTTTTCAAAGTGGTATCACAGGTAGACAGGGTGGTCATGAAGGTGTTTAACACATCTGCCATTTATTGTTTAGACCATTGAGTGTAGTAGTTGGGACAGGATTGTGGTTGTACGGGATGTTGGTGAGGCCTCTTTTGGAGTGCTGTGTATGGTTCTGGTTGTCCTCCTATAGAAAGAATATTATTAAATTGGAGAGGATGCAGACATGATTTACCAGGATGTGGTTGGGAATGGAGGGTTTGAGTTACAAGGAGAGGCTGGATAAGCCAGGACTTTTTTTCACTGGAGCATAGGAGATTGAGGGTTAACTTTAGAGATATATAAAATCATGAGGGGCATAGATAAGGTGAATAGCAAAAGTCTTTTCCTTAAGATAGGGGAGTTCAAAACTAGAGGGCATTTTTTAAGATTAAAGGAGAAAGATTTAAAAGGGACTCAAGGAGCAATATTTTCACACAGAGGGTGTTCATGTGTGGAAATAACTGCCAGAGGAAGTGGTAGATGCAGGTACAGTCACAATATTTAAAAGATATTTGGACAGGTTCATGAATAGGAAAGGGCTAAATGCAGACAAATAGGAAGGTTTAGTTTGGGAAACTTGGTCAGCACGGATAGGTTAGACTCAAGGGTCTGTTTCCATCTTATAAGACTCTATGACTCTGTATTTGAAAAATATTCTGCTTTTCTATTCCTCCTTCCAAACTGATTGACTTATGAGGAAAGGTTGTGCAGGCTCAGTTTATATCTGCTGGAAGCTTAATAGGTGACTTGATTGAAACATATAAAATCTTGAAGGGTCTTGACAGGGTTGTTTTGGAGAGAATTTTTACTCTTGTGGGAGAAACTAGAACTAAGGAGTCACAATTCAAAAATTAACTAATTTAAGACGGAGATGAAGAATTTTTTTTCTCACAGAAGTTTGAGAGTCTTTGGAACTCATTTAATCAAAAGGCAGCGCAAGCAGAGTCTTTGAACATTTTTATGGTAGAGATAGATAGATTCTTGATGTGCAAGGAGGTGAAGATAGATGGAAATGTATAGTAAATTGATCAGCCGTGATCTTATTGAATGGTGGAGCAGTTATGAAGGGCTTAATGACCTATTCCTGCTCCTAATTTGTTTGTACAGTATGTATGCTATTTGCAACTTCCCCCTGAACAGCATTTTGGTCAATCTCCAGCACATGGACTGCAGCAGCTCGAGAAGTCAGCTCACCAGCATCTTCTCAAGTGCATCTAGGGAAAGGCAATAAATAGTGGCCCAGCCAGCAATGCCTACATCGCATGAATTAATTTTTAAAAATGTAAAAATTGGTGATAGTTTCATGGTCACCATTATCAAAACTAGTCTTCAATTCCAGATTTATTAGCTGAATTTAAATACCACTGTGATTGGATCGGAACCTGTATCCTTAGAGCATTAGCTTTAGTTTACTATTCCAGTGACATTATCACTATACTTCACCCCCATCCCGCTCAACTAAATCTATAATCCTTTGCAGGCTCATTGTATCGTCACAACTTGCTTTCTTACTTATCTTTGTACCGTCAGCACATTTGGCTGCAATACAGACTGTCCTTTCATCCAGATCATTAATATAAACTGTAAATAACTGAGGTCTCAGAAATGATCACTGCAGCAGTGATTAGTTTGCCAATTGAAAATAATCCATTTGTTCTGTTTTCTATTAGTTAGCCAAATATCTATCCATGCTAATCCATCACTCCAACATCATAGGCTTTTGTGCAACGATCTTTCATGTAGCTCCTTACTGAATATCTTTTCAAGTTAATATGGTACAAGTCAAGAGTGAAATGAAAGCTGTCCACTTGCTTGGGCATAGTTCCATCAAAGCCTTCCTTGACAAAGCGGATCATTTGATATCACATTCCATCCACTATGTTAAACATGCAGCCACCAACCATGAACAATGGGAGCAGTGTGCACCATCTACAAGATGCACTACTGCAACTTTCCCAGGCTCTTTCAACAGCATCGATGTCCTTTACCACTTAAAAGAACATGGCTACATGGGAATGGGAACATCACCATCTGCAAATTCCCCTCTAAGCCATGTACCATCTTGACTTGGAACTATATTACCATTATTAAACTGTCACTGAGTGAAAGGTGTGGAAGTCCCTCTATGACTGGAGTATTTAGACTACATGGAATGCAGTGGTTCAAGGTGACTCTCTACAATATTCTCAAGGGATATTAAGGATGAGCAACAAATACTGATCTAGGCAGTGATGCTCAAATGTCGTCATTAACAAATCAAAAACAAAATATCTGGGTCCTAGGACAATTGGTTACACATTAGAAGTGGTATATCCTCTGAACCAAGATCAGTGCTTTGGGCACCACTGACTGTGCCTATCAAGGTAGCGTTAGCCCAATCATTGTGGTTAATGTAGACATCAGACCCATTTTGAGGCTGATATTGCCTTGTTAATGCTATGTGAAAACAGATTAAAATAAAACTTCCATTCCACTCTGACTTCAATATCCCACTAGCAGCAGCTATATGATGTTCCCACTCAATACTGAATATCATAATGTAAAGGGTAGGAATTTAACACCTCAAATGGTACTCCCACTCAAATCTTCATGGAATTTTCAGGGTTACAAGTAAAAGCAGAAATAAATGCTAGTCTCTAGTTGTACTGCAAAAATGCAAAAAGAAATGGAAAAGTGTCAGATTGAAGCTGCTTTTGTAGTGCCTGGTTCTTGTATAACATTAAAATAGAAGTGACTGTTTCATCCCTTGATTTGAATTTGGACTTATCTGTATCAAAACCTACTCATTGCTAGAAAAAGAAACTGACAGGCTTCAAAAGACTTAACCAAAAGCGAGAACGCATTCTAATTCATTCTTCTAAGATAAAACTGGTATTCTGTCACTTTGTCAAGAGCCTAACATTCTATAAGGCCCTTGGAAACATTACAAACGACACTGTTGGCTTTAAATTGTTCATCTTCATACAACAACTTAGCAAGAACCCTAGATCATTAGTGTCCCCAACTATCTGTTATCACGCATAGGGTACAGATTTTCTCCCTTCCCTCTTTTAGCAGGAATCGTACTAGAGAATGATGATTGGACACTTCATGCAATTGAATGTGAATAACAATAAACCAATCGTTGTCAGATGGCTGAATGATAATCAAGGTGATTACCATAAACAAGCTCAGTCAGCGCACATTACACAAAATGATTCACTTAGCACTTGTCATGTGGGATAATTCAGTCAGCATTTATTACACAGGTTAACACAGAGTCTGTAGTGTTTTAGAGGCAGCAACATACTGTGGAGTTCAAACTCAGAAGCTGCAAAATTTAAATCTCAACATTTTATAACATTAAAATGAAAGATAGATTTGCAGTTATATAGTGCCTTGCATAATTTCAGGGCACCCAAAAGCTCTTTATACCCTATGAAGCATTTATGAGTGTAGACACTGTTGTAATGAGGAAAGGTGGAAGTCAATTTGTGTACAGCAAGCTCACACAAACAGCAGTATGATAATGAGCAAATACCTGTTTTGTCATTGTTTCAGCCCCAAGAAACCAAACTGCTTTCAGCACATTTCAGAATATGCATCATCTGACATAATAAGAATGATCAAAGCCAATTCCCAATATGTACCATTTCTGGTTTTGCTAGCAGAAGTATCGTGGAGACAGCTCTTTGTGCACATCATGTGACTGAGCCAGATCTAACACCTGGAGCCATTTTACTTGTTGATAAAGGTAAACTGCTTTGAGGGGGGAAAAAAAATCAATAATTACACGAAATGAACTGTAGACTCGCAGTCTAAATAGAATATTGTAAACTCATGGGAATATCCTTCCCTTAACAATATATTAGCAAGTACTTCACATTTATGCCACAATGTCCTTTCATAGCTTTAGATACTGAATCTACCATTATTCATTTTAGTGTACGAGGCCAAGTCAAGTCTTCTTTCAGCTTTTAACAATCGTAGCACTGAGACAATGAAACGTTGGTAGTTTCACTCTAGTACCCAAGCATCATCATTTCATACTTCAAACAAAATGTAACACAAAGATTCAAAACTGTACTCTCGGTCACTTAACATAAATGCATAGCTTTTGGAGAGAACTGATGTGGAATCTGTGTAAAATTAAAATTTTCGGCTTTGTATGAAAAGAACATGCATTTTAGATTCCAATGTAAACTTAAACTGTTTCATATTTTTCCTCGCATCCTTTCCTAAAATTTGAGCAATTAGAAAATGTGTAAAATAAAAAAGGTCAACTTAATACCTGCCCTGCACGTAGTAATTGATGTTCAAGCCTGGCATAGAATGTGCTTCTTATTGTACTGCCAGGCCATCTGCTGAGTGTCACCTTCTGCCAATTGCTTAGCAAGATGGCTGTCACAATGGCAGAACAAATAAAGCACACTGAGCGCACACATACACATACTTAACACAGTACCAGGCTAGCTCCAGACCTCCACAAACAATGGGGTGGTGTAAATGATCAACTACGATCAAAAACATAGGAGAGGGCAAGGGAGGCTTGGCACTCGAATGAAAGAATGTGCCCCTAAAATGATTCTCTGCATGCTGGGACTTATCTTTCTGTTCCTTTTTTGTAATTTAATACATTCCTCTCTCTTTCCTGTAAAGAGTCTTTTTTTTTAATTAAAAAAAAGACAACATCTTCCCATATACTGTTCCTCCTCCTTCCTGTTTTCTCTTTATCCCCCCCAATATATTTTTGTTTTTTTTTTAAGCAGTTAATTTCTGAATGGTTTTGTTGTAGTACTGTGTGATGGTAGGGGTCAATGGATTCCAGTTATTGGCATGCAGCTCGATGACTTCAAGGAGGAGGGACCGTGTCAACGCCGATTCGGAGGGGCCCAGCATCTTGTCGCGTGCTGCAGCTAGCAGCTCTGTCATCATCTCTGGCAGCTGTTCCTCCAGCAGCTTGCCTGTGCTCTGCAGCTGTCAAATGGGTAAAGGGCAAAGGTCAAAGTTACGCTGTCAACCGTTTGAAAACACAATGCTTAAGAAAAGTCAGAGGAGATTAAAAATCATTTCTAGGATGATTTGATATTATTTCCTTTCGTGTCTCTCCTTTATTACTCCAAATTTGAATGATGCCTGCTTGAAAGAGAGGGTTTCCACCCTTGCTTCAGTGAGTAGAAAGTATCAGTACTATATATAACTCTAATGGCTTAAGTGACAAATACACAACTTACTGAGGTACCAAGTAATACAAGGACCCTAGAATTAAAAGTCAGATGTATGCTTGTTATCCCATCCCAAATAGGGTGATAGTTGGTGAACAACACTGGACCACAGTTTGGAAGTGTTTGGAGATAACAGCCATGTTTTCCCCCACTTATGGCTATCCAGTGATCTCTGCATCTGTGCAGAAAAAATTGGATATTGTAGGTAACGCACTTTATGAATAATCTTCCAAAACTCATTGCCTGGGCCCATACATTTACTCAGGCACTGGAAGGATGGTCGTAAATAAAAATCCATTGTAACTGGGCACAATTAATATAAATTTGAAGATATGGCTTCATTGCACCAATCTACTTACAACTGTAATGTATTTGTGATTATAATGTAAAAATTTCTGGTACTTTTTATGGTTATTTAATTTTCTGTGTGTTTCAGCTTTAAGGGAGAACAGCTGGCTATTTTTGTCAGTTTCAACTTTCTCACAGCTCCCTACATCATGCAACACAATGTGAGAGAATCAGCCTAAAAATATTGTTCAAATTTTGCTACAATCATTTGCTTGTAGTTACTCAAATGCTGTGAAGCACTTTTCCTCCATCTTCTGCCCACATATTGGGAGTAGTTAACTCAGGTACAATTCCTTGATCTTAAGAACTCTCCCTATGATCAAACTGAAGCATGAAGTCATGTCCTAGTTTTGCGTTAATGCAAAATGACTCAGCATCCTCAAAATCCAACTTAGTCCTGTTTGGGTTCTGGCCGCAAGAGGGTAATTTAATTGCCAGTTGTACCTAGATTAGCTAAATATGGCAACATTTTCACTTCACCGTTTTACTGTTTCTGCTGTACTAGACAGATGCAAGGCATCATTGATGCAAGGGATCATTGATGTGGTTTGGTTAGCGATGATGGTGTGAAAGTAGATTAGTAATGTCCCCCTTCTCTGTCACTTCCAGGAATGGCTATTAATTATGAGCTCAGAAAGGTTCACCAAACAGAATAAATACTGATTTTCCTATCCCACTGCTGGCCAAAAACCTTTTAGTGCTACAGGAATACATAACACTGAACTGTCCAGGACTCTTGCATGGCTGAGCCTAATATAAAAGACGATAAAACTGATTAGATTCACCATAAGACCGATATTGACAGAATTATCTGCTGGATTTTAAAGGCAGTCTGAATGAACTCTAACATTGAAAATATGAAATAAAAACTTACCTCCATCGAGCAACACAGAACAGCATCTTCTTTGACATCTTGTGACTGTAACAGCTAAGGCGAGGCGGCAAAATTCGATTATATGGAAACGAGAAAAAAGGTACAGTTGACTTCATATAAATTCAGAGACAGTATATCATCCACTTGCAATGACATTATTATGGAAAGGTTACTGGCATTTTCACTCATCATTGCAATTTGTGGTGTACAGAGGCTTACAGGCCAGAGACATTTTTCTTTTAGATCACTTTTTCTCAGAGCCTCCTTCAATTCGCAATCTGAGAAGGCAGGCAACTTGCAATCCAAATTGTAATTTTCTACCTTGCTCCCTCTAAATGGATACGTATCCCTTAAGAATAACTACAGCCAGGGTAAGTCTTAAACTCAGGGATTAAATACTCTCTGTTTTACACTCTTGAGGATCTGTGTGCTGCCAGTGTTACACTTTTTGGGAGATGTGTCACATTCAGATTAGTGGTTGCAACTACCATAAATCCATTGCCACATTTATTTCAGAAATATCCCAGCTAAAATAATTACAGCTTAAAAGCCCTCAAGTTCTCCATTTGCTCATTAAACTAGCACTGGCTTGGCTCCTGTGGTTGCAGTCAACAGATTCCTTGTCCATTAATTTTTGACAGTGCCCTGTAAAGTTCTTCCTTCTTAAACAAGTCATATATGCGCAGACTGGCAATAGGATGTAAATCTACTGACATAGATCACCCAAGTTGTCTGCCCTATAGTTTGAACTGCTAAACTGGAAAAAACTTGCAAAGTGTGATGAATGTATATTTTCTCTAGTATCAAGAGGGGACACATATATGAGGAAAGTATCATTGTAGGTGCTTATCCTCCAAAATTAAAAATAGATCTGTCCTCCACGATGGACCAGGATACTACGATGGTGTGATGCTGACCCATGTATGCCGAGTTGGTGTTTGCTCTATGCTGAGTTTATTAATGGCCTCCACATATAAGCCGACAGCACTCATTTTCTAGAATGGACTGTGGTACTGGCAGGTCACCAGTCCTCATGGAACAGTACTCTACTATGAACCAATGTCTTCAAAGCAGGAGACAAAAAAAAGTCTAATTGGAAACAAACATGATGTATTGTTAAATAAGGTATTTCTTTAAGACTTTAAGGATACAAGAGTTATATTCTCAATAATGTGTATAAGTATGGTTGGTTTAAGCATATAAGAAATGTAACAGGAATAGACCATAAAACCTTTGAGCCTGTTCTGCTATTCTTAAGACCACGGCTGATCTTCAAACTCAATTTCACTTTCCCACCTTATCCCCATGTCCTGAAATTTCACCAGTGATCAAGGTTCCATTGATTTTAGCTTTGAATATACTCAACAATTGAGCATCAAGAGTCTCCTGGGCGTATAAATCCAAAGATTCACAGAACTTGGAGTGTGAAATATTTATTTTTACTGTTTTAAAAATTTAGCGGAAGGTATTTAAAGATGTTAGACGGTTAATCAACACACGCAAGTGTTTGCAAAATGTTCATCCCCTGTATATTAGAAAGGACCAACAGTCAAGCATCTGCTCTTCATTTCTACCTCACATAAATTCCACAGTCATGTCATACAGATACAATTTAAACAAGATTGCATTGCTGATATTAGAGTACTTGCAAACTTTACAAATTTGCATTCCAATTTCTCTTAGCCATTTTCAGAACTTAAACATTTTAGAACAGAAGAGAAAATTGGAGCTTAGATTTTTATGCCTCCATGCATTTTGGAGTAGATGTGAAGGGGATTAAAAATGGTGCATAAAATCCGATTCTAGATTTGTGCCAACATTCCCATTGTATAAGATTTTAATGGGATAAGGATGCCGTCAATGAGGCTACACTCAGCAATTCCAAACTTGCCTATTCCAATGTAGGAATGGGCATTGTAACTCTCCCACTCAATTTTAATGGAATCATTGAATCATGTGAGATCTGGGTGTTCGGGTCCATTATACCCTGAAGGTGGCAACACAGGTCGATAGAGTGGTCAAGAAGGCATACGGCATGCTTTCATTCATCGGACGGGGTATTGAGTACAAGAGTTGGCAGGTCATGTTACAGTTGTATAGGACTTTGGTTCGACCACATTTGGAATACTGCGTACAGTTCTGGTTGCCACATTACCAAAAGGATATGGATGCTTTGGAGAGGGCGCAGAGGAGGTTCACCAGGATGTTGCCTGGTATGGAGGGCACTAGCTATGAAGACAGGTTGAGTAGATTGGGATTATTTACATTAGAAAGATGGAGCTTGAGGGGGGACCTGATTGAGGTCTACAAAATCATGAGAGGTATAGACAGGGTGGATAGCAAGAAGCTTTTTCCCAGAGTGGGGGACTCAATTACTAGGCGTCACAATTTCAAGGTGAGAGGGGAAAAGTTTAAAGGAGATACGTGTGGAAAGTTCTTTACGCAGAGGGTGGTGGGTGCCTGGAACGCGTTGCCAGCGGAGGTGGTACAGGCAGGCATGATAGCGTCATTTAAGATGTATCTGGACAGATACATGAATGGGCAGGGAGCAGAGGGATACAGATCCTTGGAAAATAGGCGACAGGTTTAGATAGAGGATCTGGATTGGCGCAGGCTTGGAGGGCCGAAGGGCCTGTTCTTATACTGTAATTTTCTTTGTTCTTTGTTCTTCTTATGTAGCACAGAACAGGCCCATCAGCCCATAATGACTGCACCAAAAACTCATTAAATCTACATTAGCCCCATTTTTCAACACTTGGCCCAAAATCTTGAATGTTATTACATTTCAAGGGCTCATCCAAGTACATCTTAAAGGTTGTGAGGTTTGCCACCTCAACTACCCTCCCAGGCAGTGTACTCCAGATTTCCACTATCATCTGCGATTTTTTTATTCTTTCAAATACCCTCTAAACCTTCTGCCTTTCACCTTCAAATTAATCCCCTTATTATTGATCCTTCAACCAGGGGGAACAGCTGCTTTCTATCCACCCTCCCCATGTCCGTCTTGCACACCTCTTCTTGTACGCCTTTTGTTAGGAAATGTGGTTGATGGCACCTACAAGGAGTCATGAATCAAAGCAGAATACCACTACCAAGTGGGGAACCAACAGTGACAGGAGCCTGCTCCTTCAACTCTTTCACTGGCAGGCAGTGAAATCTGTTCTTTCCATTTCAGTCATTACATCCTGTATTGGAAGTTAGATCAATTTTAACTAAATTGGTTGCATATAAGCTTTAATCCCTGAAAGGTAAGTTAACTATTGCATTGATCAGCATTATAGAAGTGCAGTGATGCACTGAATATCTGTTCCCATTGGTAAAACGTTAGGATGCATTCAAATCTGAAGAGAACACTGCATGAGATTCCCAGTATGATGACCTGAAGTGACTTAAATGCCTAGAGTCCTTTTAAAAGAGAATCAATCTTCAGTAGCTTTCCCCTGAAGAAAAAGAAAAAGAAAAAGAAAACGAAAAAGAAAAAAAAAAAATCCCCAACCTGCTCCTGAACTGCTTTTATTGACAGAATATCTGGTGTTACTTAGAAAAGAAAAGCTATCTGGTCATTCAGTTTCAATCAACATCACTGTTTAATTTCCCAGGGTGTATTACTAAACCTCAGCTCATTATGAATGCTTGGGTGAGTTTCAAAAGATCCTGAATCGCTTAATTAAACAGGATTCATGTATTGTGTTTGCACTGTGTTCAAATTTTGATTGAGGTTTTATTTGTATCTGTGTTTATCTATATTTGATGTGGTTGATGACCGGAATACTTATTTTTATAACTGATTAATTACGGAGGGGATGTATATTTTTTATGTGTTTTATTAATGAAAAGGTTTTCAGTGTGAAGTGCACTTGAGTGGGAGCTTTAGCAGATTGTTGTAATTTTTTTTTCATTTTCATTTCAAGGACATGACCCCTGAGGTCTCATGATTGAGCATAGAGGATACAAGGGACAGAAGGTACTGAGGTCTCACGGCGAGTATGAGGGAGGATGGGGTTATGAGGGGCATAGTGAATATGTGAAACATTGGATGTAGAGAAGCCATACAAGTACAAAACAAGAATTGGGAGCAGGAGTACAACCACGGCTGATCTTGGGCTTAAAATTCACTTACGTCACTGCTCCCCACATTCCTGGATCCTGACAGACCAAAAATTTATCTATACCAGCTTTGATTGTATTCAATGACAAAGCTCTGGGATAGAAAATTTTAAAGATTCACAATCTTTTCAGAGAGGTAATTTCCCTTGATCTCAGTCCTAAACGATGAATCCCTCATGCTGAATTCGTCCTGCCATGTTTTAGTTTACTTGACCAGCGAAGTAATCTCTCAGCACCTGTCAAACCCCTTCAGTATCTTATAAGTTTCAATGAGACTGCCTCTCCTTATGACTTCCAGAGAATATATTTTGCTTCTCATCATGGGACAAACCCATCACTTCAGGCACTTAAGGATGGAGACCAAAATTAAACATACTACCCCTGGCGTGGTCTTGCCAAAACCCAAGTACAATGTAGCAAGACTTCTTAATTCTATAATCCAATCACCTTGCAATAAAGGCCAACTTATCATTTACCTTTCTAATTGCTTGCTGTACCTGCAGGTTAGCTTTCTGCAGTATAAGAATATCCAAGTTCCTTTGAATATTTGCAAGTTTTACACCTGTTGAAAAATATTCTGCTTTTCTTTTCTTTAAATAAGGTGATGCAGGCTATGGGGAATAGGATTGAACATGGAGGGGGCATATTAGTAGGTGGGATGGGATGAGGTGGATGACAGTCATCATTAAAATAGGTCTAACCATCAGCCCTCCATTGTCACCTTGGACCCACGTCCATCCAGTCTCTGCTTCCCTGACACAAAATATATGGCAGGCAGGGTGTTTTTAAAAGAGACAGATCTGCTGAATTGGAAAATCTTCAGACTTGGCTTTCCCACCTCCTCCACAAAAATCTGTCTCTGTATGGCTGTTATCTGGTTCATTCTTCATGCAGAACCTCTCAACCTGTGAATAACAGCCATTACTTATGTTCCCAAAGTACAACACCTACTAAATTACCTTGCAGAATAAGGTGCTGACAGCAGACTGAACCATACTTCAGGAAATCCAATCAACCTTACATCCTACATAATGGATCTTTTGACTAGTTTCTCTTGCCAGGTTATTTCCCACAGTTTTGAGAGCCAGGAATGCTCTACCTGAAAGATTAGAGGAAGTAGATTCAATAGCAACTTTTAAAAAGGAAATATTTGCAGGAGAAAAGCAAAGGGGTTTTTGGAAAGAGGAGAGTAGCAAAGGAGAGTAGGGGGTGGCGAGGGTCTAGTGGTTCCAGTGCTGGGTTGTTAATCTAGAGAATCTGCCATGGTGGGATTTGAACCCAATAAAAATCTGCAATTAAGAATTTAATAATGACCATCAGAAAGACCTATCTGGTTCACTACTGCCTTTTAGGAAAGGAAACTGCTAACCTTATCTGGTCTGGCCTACACGTGACTTCAGACCCACAGACTCTTAATTGTCCACTGAGCAAATAGGGATGGGCAATAAATGCTGGTCTCGTCAGCAATGCCCACATTCTCTGAATAAATTAAAAATAAGATTTGATAGATCTTTCAAAGGGGTGGCACAAATAGAATGAGCCAAATGGCATCCTTCTGCATCATATTGTTCTATAATTCAATGTTCATCGATTTTTATTGATTTAAATGAATTGATCTCTGAGAATATTCTTTATCTAGTATTCAACAGAAATTTCTTCTAATCTCACACCCCAAGCATTTTGAAAACCAGGATCATGTCCTGTCACAATCTCCTTTTCATCAATGAACGCAAGTTCAGTGACACTTCCGGAACTGTCAACATGATTCACAAAAAAACTCACTGCTAATCATGTGCCCTTATGAAGTACTTCCTCACCTCATCAATTTTCTCTCATCTGTTCAAGGCACTGACTCTTCACTGAAATATAGCTCAAAGCACATCAGGCACACAAGCGAAGTGGTTGTTAATACATGAATGATGACAGCTATCCAACAATCAAACCTTAATTTGCCTCAAAACCAACACATTGAACCTTCCACCAGGGGTCAATGAATAACAATCAGGATTGGGAATGCTTGCTAGCTTTCATCTCAGCTCAGTGAAGAGTCATGATGCCAACTGCGTCATCATTACCATCCACTGGATGTGATTAGCTACTCATCAAGAGCCAGTTTTTAAAGCAGCCTCTTGCCTGGTTTGTGTCACTCAGTTACTCATTGATTAAACTTGCTGAACCATCAAAGGATCTCTGTTCATCAGGTTTATTTAGTTCAGCTAGTTTACAGAAATCAACATGTGTCCAAACAGTGTAAGATACACATTTTCATTAAGTTGCTTGAATGTGAATGATGCTGGAAAGGCCTATCTTTATTTCGAACCCCTTTTTGTGATGCTGCTTTTGCAATGCTGTTAGGTCAGAAATGATACATTGGTGACTCAGCAACAAGGAGCAGTGATCACACATTCAAGTCAGGATGGTATGTGACATGGGAGATAAAAACACTACCATAACATCACTGCTCCTTTTCTTCTCATTGATGGAGTGGAGGAGATCGAAGGCAGGGGATGCTGTTACACTAAACTTGCTGAATTATTGAAGTATATTGTACAATGCACTGGTGCTGGAGAGTTTGAAAGCAACACGTCTATTGGCAAGGGTCACCAATCAAACCAACTGTTCTGTTCTTAATGGTATTAAGTTGGGAGTGTTGCTGCGGTTACTGAACAGTAAGTCTTCCACCTCTTAGGACATGAGAAGCTTTCTGGGGTCAGGAGACAAGCCTCTGGCTGTCATGTGACCAGCCTTTTCCTTCATCCCAATGGCATGGTTTTGATGTGATCAATTTAGTACACTTGCTAGTGCAAGGGTATCACTTGGTGACACTACTGATGGTTCCTTTATTGACCAATGTTTCATAAAGATATACCTGCACAATTCTGAACATCCTAGCAGCTCAGTAATGATATTTATATGACAATTCTTGTGATAACAGCTTATATAGAAACTTTTACATTTTTTGACAATGCTCATGAGGGTCAGGGAGACTGATGTTACTATGAACTCTGTGCGCACATAGACAGGGCACCGCAGAAATTAGATACTGAATAAAGCTACTTTTGGTGATATCTATGCCTCAGGTTTTGACTGTACAGTGATTCAGGAATCACTTGGACTGACCGCCCCGTGTCAATCTCTACGAGCACCAAGGCTCCATGCAATGTTTCTTGGACTATCATATCCTGTGAATTTCCATTGGACATCATTGTGCTTCCTGCTGAATGGATCTCAAGTGACCTGCTGCTGCTCAACAACCACTTGCAGTGTCTGCCTTGTCTCCACGTACCTTCTTCCAACATGCCTTGTTGAGATCTTCTTGCTTCAAGAAGACCACCATCATCTCTGTACCCAAGAAAACACATGCAGTGTGCCTTAATGACTACCACCCAATAGCTCTGACTTCAATAATCATGAAGTGCTTTGAGAGGCTGGTCATGGCCCACATCAACTCCAGTCTCCCAACCTGCCTTGATGCTCTACAATTTGCCTACTGACGTAACAGGTCCACAGAGGATGCCACGTCCCTAGCCCTGCACTCATCCCTAGAACATCTGGACAATAAAAGCAGCTACATCAGACTCCTGATGGTTGATACAGCTCCACCTTCAACACCATTAGCCCCTCCAGACTGATCTCAAAACTGCTAGACCTTGGTCTCAGTTCTGCCCTCTGCAACTGGATCCTTAGCTTTCTGACCCATAATGTTTTCGAGAAGATTTGTAGCTGGGGTTGTGGATGAGGTTGTAGACTTGCTTACCGAACCAGTGGGTTTGGTTGCAAATGTTTTGTCATCCTGCTAGATAACATCGTCAGTGCGCCTCTGGTGAAGTGTTGGTGTTCTGTCCCTATTTATGTTCTACTTATAAATAGAAAGCGGGACAGAACATTGATGCTTCACCGGAGCACTGATGCTTCACCGGAGCACTGATGATGTTACCTAGCAGGACGACAAAATGTTTGCAACCAAACCTACCGGCTCAGCGAGCATTTCTGACGCATAGGCTGCAATCAGCGAGGATAGGTAACTGCACCACCTCCACAATAACACTCAACACTGGAGCTCCCCCAAGGATGCGTCCTCAGCCCCCTACTGTACTCCTTGTATACCTACAATTGTGTTGCCAAATTCTCAATGAACGTCATCTACAAGTTTGTTGACGACACCACCATAGTGGGATGGATATCTAACAATGATGAGTCAAAATACAGAAGAGAGGTAGAGGGCTTGGTGATGTGATGCAATGAAAACAATCTCAATGTCGGCAAAACTAAAGAACTGATCATTGACTTCAGCAAGAAGGGAGGAGAACACACCCCCATCTACATCAACGGAACTGAGGTTGAGGGAGTGAAGAGCATCAAGTTCCTCGGAGCCGTGGAAAGGCAGCCAACATTATCAAATATCCATCGCACCCCACTAATGATCTCCTACAACCTCTTCCGTCAAGCAGAAGATACAGAAGCCTGAACACGCACATGAGCAGGTTCAGGAACAGCTTTTTCCAGCCATTATCAGACTGGTGAATGGACTCTAGACTCAAATAACATAACCTGCAATGTAACCTGTATGCCGCTAAGTCTTTTTGATCTGTACGTTCTTTGCTTGCTGTGATCTGCCTGTACCGCTCGTAAATAAAGCTTTTCATTGTATTTGATACATGTGACATTAAATCAAATAAAAAAAAAGACCCTTCTTCTTGCAGTTGTTGTCCTCTGTCTTCACAACTGGGCAATTCAGTGCCCCCAATATTGGCTTAAGCACCAGTATCAGGACTGTCTGACTGCTTTCATCAGTGGCTTCAGCTTACTTAACTGCAGCTTATCCAGTACAGCAGACAACAGGCAGTTGTTAACTCATACTTCAAGCCCTGTTCTGCCACATCCATGGACAATGTTGTACAGCAAGTTATGTCAAAAGTTAACTTTAACAATGTCAGCAACTTATTGAACGTGTCCACGTTGTAAACCACACAAAAATCTGTCCCATAATGGTGTCTCCCGAATGGGGTGTGATGCTCTTCGGAGGGTCAGTGTGGACTCAATGGGCCAAATAGCCTGCTTCCATACAGTAGGGATTCTACGATTCTATGAAGTAAAAAGCATCTCAAGCTGCTCCATATATGCACCGAAAGATGCTCAATCACAACAATATTCTCCAGTCATGCTTGGTGATGTAGCCATCTTCAAGGGTCAGTCCGCTCGTATGTACAATGCACTACATTTCTAGAACTATTTCTCAGGAAAATAAAACCTTATAATTCTCCCATTACCTTTCTTGAAGCTTATCTAACCCAGATTTGTTCAGCAAGGAACACTCACAGTGTCACCTTGTTAATGGTTTATCAAATTAGGAATCACGCTGATCAATAGCCCATGTCAATCTCCATGTTCATTCAATGTTATTTTCACCTACAATACTCTGAATGATCATTGCACAACCTTGGGCTTCATATTGTATAGATCTCAAGTGACGACTCATTGATCCGCTGTTGTTTGACAACCATTTGCAGTGATGGCTATTTCCTTCCACCAACAATAGCAGAGATTGCGTGTGGAATAAAGCTGCTTCCAAAACTCATGTCCAGAGAGCACTCAATCCATCCACAGGTCCAGCCTAAGCTCTCCATTTCCAACAGCCATTAGAGCTTTTTTCAAGAAACATCACACACTCTGACATCTAGTTCACTTTTGTGAAACAAAAATCACACAGTGATATCAACATACCAACAATCTGTGTCAACAAATAGATTCATGCTGAGAAAATGATTGGCTGCAATCTGAATTTGCAAAACTGTGAACTATTGGTAGAGTGCTGTAAGTCCAACCCTACCCCCAAAACACGATACCACAAAGTAACTGTCTTTTCTAATGCTCTGCTTCAAAAACTATACTTGATTTTTCTTTTTAATTATCCTTTTCTGATGGTTTGTTTCTCTCAAATTACAGGATATTCACAGCCACAAAGGTTCCACTTTACTAAAATGTATTGTTTACACTTGCCAAAAAAAAATCACAGGCACAACACCAATGCCTCTTTGTTAAAAAAGGGGAACTGAAAGTTGAGGATGATCAAAGTGAGAGTAAAAACCACTGGTTTCTGTCAAAAAAACGCGACAGTTTTGAAGGAGGAAAGAAAAAAGGAAAAACACACAGTAAAAGGCATCAAAATAATTGGCAAAGGCAGGAATGTTTTGGAATGTTTTGGAGTGAAATCTGAACAGAGGATTGAAATTTTAGAATGAATTTTGCACTCTCTTTTCAGTTAAAAGTCAGCTAGATGAGGAATTGAGCACCTGGAAAATCAAAATGATTCTACGGATGGAGAGATGCTCTTGAGCAAACAGGAAGATCCTATGGGATTGTTGTGGATATAAATATCAGTCATGTGACCTTAATTGTACCTTGCGATTTACGTACTCCCTAAAAGGCTCAATTGGTAACGTACTGTCCAGTACAGTGCTGCACCTATGTTATCAAGGACAGAATTTTACAGATCCTTCCCGTGTACTTTAAGGCAAAAGGGGCATGAACAAAAGCTCAGTACTTTTCCAGCAAACTCCTGAGCTGTTCTACCCAAACCCCAATACCCTTACGAAGGCAGAGGAGGTGTGATCGCAGCCTTAATTAATCTGATTGAGGCTCTCGTTGCAAATTACAGGCCATTTGGACTGGTTCGGCCACATCTGGAGTATTGTGTCCAGTTCTGGTCGCCTCATCACAGGAAAGATGTGGAAGCGTTGGAAAAGGTGCAGAGGAGACTTATCAGGATGTTGCCTGGAATGGAGGGAAGGTCTTACAAGGAAATGTTGAGAGAGCTAGGGCTTTTTTCTTTAGAACGACGAAGGATGACAGATGACTTGATAGAGGTGTACAAAATGATCGGAGGTATAGATAGAGTAGACAGCCAGAGAATTTTTCCTAGGGTGGAGGTAGCTATTATGAGGGGGCATAGTTTTAAAGTGAGTGGAGGTAGATATAGGGGAGACGTCAGAGGTAAGTTCTTTACTCAGAGAGTGGTCGGGGCGTGGAATGCATTGCCGGAGACGGTAGTGGAGTCGGCCTCATTAGGGGCATTTAAGCAGCTATTAGATAGGCATATGGATAATAGTATAAGGTGGGGTGGAGGTTAGACAGACCTTAGGATTAGTGTAAAAGGTCGGCACAACATCGTGGGCCGAAGGGCCTGTACCGTGCTGTACAGTTCTATGTTCTATGTTCACTCTGCATTCGCTGTCTTGATATGTTGGGTAGAAGGAAGGTAGCCCACTTGGAACTTCAACAACTCAAACTAAAAGGTAGGAAGGAGTTTGGAGCATCTCCTCTGGGGCATCCCTGGTTCCCACTGTCAGTATTTTTTATCAAGATGGGCACTCCCTTTTGTGCCTTTTGCCTTGACATCAAAAACTCAACCTCCCACTCGCCTCGTCCCTTTCATTAGGGAGCTGATCCATGCCCAGTCAAAATCTCCAGGCTTATCTTGAAGTCTGGTATCAATCATTCTTATTCTCGGGACTCTGTCGTTCTAGTAGTAGCCTCTACTGGGTTCTAGCGTTGCTGGGACTACTCAGCGGCTGGCCAATTAGATTGGCTGGCAGCTCTTGAGGATAGTGCTGGAGGGAGCAGACATCCAAACCTTCCTAAGGCCATCCCCAGCATATTATCAATGCAGAATGACCCATTTAAAGTCAATGAGGTGCCAACTGAGGTTTCAACACAGGACAGAGGGAGACGAGGAATGTGCACCTAGCCCAAAATTGTCTTAACCAGTTGTAAAGTCTAAGGTTCAAGTGGAGTAGTGTAGAATTCTGGGTGTTAGTTTGCAGGAAGATGTTAAGGCATTGGACAGGATACAGAGAAATTTATGAAGAACAGACCAGGATGAAGGACTTCAGTTCAACTATATGGAGACACCAGAGGTTTGTTCTCCTCAGAATTGAGAATACTCAATAGAGGTTTAAGAAAAACGGAATGATGTGACAAACTAAATAAGGAGAAACTGTTTCCAGGGCAGAACATCCTGAGGGAACAGATATTCACAAAAGAATCGTGGGGACATGGAGAGAACTATTATTTTAAAGCCAATTGTGATATGGAATGCACTGCCTGAAAAGGTGGAGGAGGTGATGGCCTGTTAATCCAAAGACACAGGTAACGTTCTGGAGACCCGGGTTCAAATCCCACCATGGCAGATGGTGGAATTCGAATTCAATAAATATCTGGAATTAAGAATCTAATGATGACCGTGAATCCATCGTCGATTGTCGGAAAAACGCATCTGGTTCACTAATGCCCTTTAAGGAAGGAAACTGCCATCCTTACCTGGTCTGGCCTACATGTGACTCCAGACCCACAACAAGGTGGTTGACTCTTAACTGCCCTCTGGGCAATTAGGGATGGGCAATAAATGCTGCCTAGCCAACAATGCCCTCATCCCGTGAATCAATAAAGGTAAAAAAAAGCAGATTAATACTAACCATTCAAAAGATAACTGGATAAATACCTGAAAGCAACAAATAAAATCACAGGGTTGTCTGGGAAAGAGAAGATGAGTGGAATTAATTCAACAGATCTACCAAAGAGTCAGTACAGCTACAATGGGAATGAATGGCCTCCTTCAGTTATAGGGTCATACGGCTGTACCATATGGAAACAGGCCTTTCAGTCCAACTCATCCATGCCAGCAAGACATCCTAAATTAATCTAGTCCCATCTGCCAGCATTTGGCCAACATCCCTCTAAACTCTTCCTATTCATAAAGCCATCCAGATGCCTTTTAAATGTTGTTATTGTACCAGCCTCCACCACTTCCTCTGGCAACTCATTCCATACACTCACCATCTTCTGCATGAAAAAGTTGCCCCTTCGGTAGCTTTCAAATCTTTCTCCTCTCACCTTAAACTTACACCCTCTAGTTTTGGACTCCCCCACCCTAGGGAAAAGACCTTGGCTATTCACCTTATCCATGCCCCTCATGATTTCATAAACCTCTACAAGGTCATCCCTCGGCCTCTGATGCTCCAGGGAAAATAGCCTCAGTCTATTCAGCCTCTCCCTCAAGATCCTTTGGAAAAGGGAGAGGGTGGATGTTGTCAAGTGATTCCCTGTGCAGGCTGTCAAAGTCATTTGGCAGAATGCCTCATCACCAGAGCTTTCCAATAAGCACCAGGACATTGCTTGGCTGGTGGTAAGAAGGGCACTGCCTGAAGGATCTTTCATGTACGCCCGGACACTCTGCGCCACCACAAGCTACCCTTGAAGCAGCTGCGGATGGGAATGAGACTGTCACACATCTCCTTCTGGGATGTGCCCATGCAAAGGTGGACTGGAGAGAAATGCAGTGGTTTTTGTCAAGGTTTGTCCTGAGTAGCTCCATGATGCAGGCCTCTGTGCTGTATGGTCTGTTCCCTGGGTGGCACACTGAGACAAACATCAGCAGTGCCTGCAGCACCATCAATGCAGTGAAAGATGCTTTTTGGTTCACCCGAAACTTGCTGGTCTTCCGTTGAAAGAGTTGGCCCCGGCTGAGCATTGCAAGCTGGCACATCCCAAGATCCAGGACTACGTGCTAAGGGACGCAATAAAGCTCAGGGCAGCTGCCACCAAGGCGCAGTGGGGAAAGACCACCATGAAAGGTCTTTCTGCCAAAGCATAATGGGGGTCCATTCAGTAACCAGACCCTGCTGATGCCTCAGCTAAAAGCCAAGAAGTTAATTTTAAATATAGAGAAAGGCGAATGCCAATGTTTATTTTATTCTCTCAGTAAAGAGAGCATAGATCTGAATGGCTTCATTAACTGTGTATGTAAATAAAAATTTCCTTCTATGAATAAAGTATATATTTGCAATAAAAAAAAATTCTCGGAGAAGTCAATGTAGTCACCACGACTGATCAGCGGAGTGAGGAAGAACTCCGTGTCAAGGAACGGTAAGCCCTAAACTTTACATGACTGTAGTGTTTCCATTCTTTCTTCCTCCTTTAACCAGAAAAAAGAGACACGAAAGACTGTCGGGAAGTTTGTCGCAGCCTAGACGGTATTTGATCTGCTTGTAAATATTGCGTTGTAATTTAAGGAGCCAATCAGTGCAGCTAGTTGGTGGAAGTGCAGGCTTTGGGTGAATACTGGGCTTCACTGAGTAAGGCAGGCAAGGTAAGATTCTTTTATCTTTCTGAGTGTAAAGGGACAGAGTTGGCAGTTAGGGCAATGGTGTGCCCCTCCTGTCAGATGTGGGAGCTCGGGGAGCAGTCTATTGTCCCTGAAGACTATGTCTGCAGGAAGTGTGACCAGCTGCAGCTCCTCACAGACCGTGTTGTTCAGTTGCAGCAGCAGTTGGATCCATTGAGGAGCATACAGGGGGCAGAGTGTGTCATAGGCACTAGTTACAGGAAGGTGGTCACACCACAGGTTCAGTCAGGCAGATGGGTGGCCGCCAGGAGAGACAGGCAGATAGTGCAGGAGTCTCCTGTGGCTGTTTCCCTCTCTAACAGGTATACTATTTTGGATACTGTTGGGGGGATAGCCTTTCAGGGGAGTATAAAGGCAGCAGCCAGGCCTGTGGCACCACAACTGGCTCTGCTGTGGAGCAGGGTTGGGCAAGATCTAAGTGAGCGATAGTGGTCAGAGACTCGCTTGTTAGGGACATGGACAATCGTTTGTGGCCATGTCTGAGACTCCTGGATAACGTGTTCCTTTCCTTCCCTTCTCTGAGCAGTTGCATGAAATCCTTAAGTGGGAGGCTGAGCAGCCAGAGGTCGTGGTGCACATTGGTACCAACGACATAAGTAGAAAGAGGGATGAAGCCCTGCAGAGTGAGTACAGGGAGTTAGGAAAGAGGCTGAAAAGCAGGACCTCGTGGGTAGTAATCTCTGGGTTACTACCAGTGCCACATGCTAGTGAGGCAAGGAATAGAAAGGCAGGAGATATGAATGCATGACTAAGGAGCTGGTGCAACATTTTATGATTTCTATATAATAGACGGATAAATACCAACTAAGCAATGAACTCTGCCACATCTGATTATACACTCCATACAGTGTAGTTCTCTGTATGCACACTTTCAGCTACTGGGTACACTAGTAGCTGTGTGGTTTTTCTGTGTTGGGTAGTTCTGGTTCAATACTCAGGCCAATGCAAATAAATGGATTGTTTTGAGATATACGTAGTGCTAAGCCATCAGTGATGCAACAGAAATACTGATGGGTCTCCAAATAAGTTTTAAAAGAATTTCCCAGAATACAAATAACTTTATGTGCAGAGTACATAAAAAGGAACTTTTGTTCCCCTTTAACTTTCTTTTTCTTCTCCTAATCCTCTTCCTTTCCATCCTCATGGCACAGATCATGATTGGAATAGTAGCTGCCTTCCAGGGGCTCACCAAACTGAAGCCTGGAGAGTGTGTATTTGCAGGTTAATCATACAAAATAGTGGGGCATTCGGCCCATCTAGCCTATTACACTATTCAAAAGACTGTGACTTATCTAATTACAGCCTTAACTTCACTTTCCTGTACATTCCTGTGACCCTTAACTCCCTTGTGGACAAAAATCTAACTTAATGATCTAACCTTTACTATTGTCTGATTAGATCAGCCACAGTTTTATTGAAAATAAGGTTGAAAATATGATTAACTTGCCAACATGCACTCTGCAGACTTCGGGTGGGAGAGCTAAGGAAGGTAGTAGCTGAGGAAGAGAACTACAAAGGCAATAAGACCTCCTGAAAGAAGAAATTCTTCCTCATCTCCAGCTTTTGTGAGAGATCCCTTATCTTTAAAACATTTCACCTAGTTCTAGATTTCCTCACCAGGAGAAACATCCTCTCTGCAATCACCCTGGCAAGTTCTGTGAATTTCTTTTGTTATTTTTTCATATGATGTGCACTCTGGCTGCTCAGCCTCCCACTTAAGAATTTCATATGAAGCCAGTGTTTGCTCCCCATCCCTAATTTCCCTTGAACTCAGTGACTTGCACGATGTGGCATCTTCAGGGTGATTTAGTTGCTGAGGTGGTATGAAGGGTCAAGTATCTCTCCGGGGCCAACTTGCCTAATCATTTGCCCTCCCAACATTCTTTTTGCCTTCCTAATTATTACTGTACCTTCTTCAAGGCAGTGAAGGCTCAATGGCCTGAGTGACTTATTCCTGCTCCTAATTTGTACTTTGAAGCTGGAGAGGGTTCAGAAGAGATGCACAAGGATGTTGCCGGGTATGGAAGGTTTGAGTTATAAAGAAAGGCTGGATAGGCTGGGACTTTTTTCACTGGAGTGTAGGAGGTTGAGAGGTGACCCTGATAGAAGTTTATAAAATAATGATAGGTATAGATAGAGTTGATGGTAGTTGTCTTTTCCCTCAGATGGGTATTCCAAGACCAGGGGGCATATTTTTAAGGTGAGAGGAGAGAGATTTAAAAAAGTCATAAGAGGCAAATTTTTTCCACAGAGCATGGAATGAACTTCCTGATGAAGTGATGGATCAGGTGACAAGGCGGCATGGTGGCTCAGTGGTTAGCACTGCTACCTCACAGCACCAGGGACCTGGGTTCGATTCCAGCCTTGGACGACTGTCTGTGTGGAGTTTGCACATTCTCCCCGTGTCTGTGTGGGTTTCCTTCGGTTTCCTTCCACAGTCCAAATATGTGCACGCTAGGTGGATTGGTCATGTGAAATTGCCCATACTGTTCAGGGATGTGTAGATGAGGTGGGTTATAGGGGGATGGGTCTTGGTAGGATGTTCTGAGGGTTGGTGTGGACTTGTTGGGCTGTAGGGATTCTATGAATTACACTGTTTAAAAGACATTTGGATAAGTACCTGAATAGGAATGGTTTGGAGGGATATGGGCCAGGGGCAAGCAGGTGGGATTAGTTTAGTTTGAGATTATGTCCAGCATGGACTGGTTGGACCAAAGGGTCTGTTTCTATGCTGTATGACTCTAAGGGCTTTCCTGTAGGGTACTGCAGAGCAGCTGTCTGTCTCACGGGCTGGGTGACATGGGTGGTTTTCAAGGAGACATGTTAACTTTCTGTGATTCATGGACAAGGACAATGCATGCTGCAGTCTCTCCATTTTGATATTATTCTATTTTACTCTTCAGCCTGCCAAAGTGGACAACTTCACATTTTCCCACATTATACTCCATCTGTCATATTTGTTGCTACTTGCTTAATCTATCCATTTTACTTTGCAATCTCTTTATATCCTCCTGACAGCTGACTTTTACCCATCCTAGTACCATCAGCAAATTTAGCCACAAAGCATTCAGACCTTTCATCCAAGTCAATAATATAGATTAAATATTTGAGAGTCGAGCAGTAGTTATAGGTTGCCAACCTGAAAATTCTTTACTTGACTGATCTCTATGGCTCAGTTTAACACCAGACCTATCATTTTAACAAATTTTCCAATCTAGACTTCTTATCAAGTTCTCTATGGAGAAGAACAGAACTCCATAAAAGATTGACTCAGGTCAAAGTATAAGACAGACTGAAGTGAAAAAAAACCGTCCGGCACAGCGAACTATTGTATTAATTTCGTGATCACAGGTTATGAATCTGTCATTTCACTTACCTCCCGTAGACATGTGTAGATAGGGCAGACAAGCACACGGAAAGGCTCTCCTGTGTTGCTTCGCATTATTCCAAAAACTTCGCAGAGAAACGTGATAAACCCAAGCCAGTGCTCTACATCCGTTTGTTGCAGTTCATCCCTCACTGTAAAATCTTTCTAAACCAAGTAAAGACAAAAGGAATCGAATCTTAAATTGTTGCTCCACTTCCTTTGAACATTGTGTGCCTGGCCTCCCTACAAATGACATGAATTCTTTAATGCTTAAAACATTTGGAGTAAGAAAACACAGAAGGAGTTGATATATATGGAGAGACAGAGAGTGAGACAGAGAGAAAGAGAGAGAGAGAACAAGGGAAAACAAGTAAGGGAGAAATTAAATATTAGATGTCGAAAAAGAACGTAAATAAAACAAAGAATTGTGGATGCTGGAAATCTGAAATAAACACAGAAAATGTTGGAGAAACTCAGCAGGTCTGGCAGCACCTATGGAGAGAGATATTGAGTTAATGTTTTGAGTCCAATTGGTTTTGGTTCTCTCTCCACAAATGTTATCAGACCCATTGGACTTCTCCAGTGCATTCTGTTTTTAAAATTCAGTGCTGCACTATTCTAAATCTATAAAATGGAAACACTTGCCAGTTGGGTTGTGGCAGTCCTCAATATCTAACTACTACAATTTTGTTACAGTTTCCCCTGTCCCTTTAACAAATTACTAAAGGATTCTTGGAAGCATGTGACTTTGAATGCAAACTTTAAGAAATGGACAGCCACTCATTTTGAAGTTTAGAGGAACCTTTAGTCATGAAAACATTTTTCATTTTTTTCACGTGTTTGTTTCACAACAATGTCGTGTTGAAATGCACCGTATCATTGTAATTATTTGTCTAGTTAATCAGCTCATACCAGTGTCTATGCATGTCCACCTTAAATGTAATTCACATGTGCTAAAATGAACTTGACTTCTAAGTTTTCTTTCAGCTTTCCTC
Source organism: Rhincodon typus (assembly GCF_021869965.1). Classification (NCBI taxonomy): domain Eukaryota; kingdom Metazoa; phylum Chordata; class Chondrichthyes; order Orectolobiformes; family Rhincodontidae; genus Rhincodon; species Rhincodon typus. The sequence goes on along the minus strand of NC_063332.1, from coordinate 28,831,677 downwards.
AAATGAGAAAAAGTAGAAATTCCAATATTAATCATTGGATTCCGAACAGTTTTCTCTAGGACTTTAAGGATGTGCAAGAGTTACAATAATAAATAAGATGGAAATATGAACAATACCATGCCGGTAACCAAGACAACATGACTTTGCAGTGATCCTGAAAAGACACTAATTGAATTTGGCAGTAATAAGAATAGCACTTATACAAAACAGGGTCAAACACAAAAAGAACAGAAGGCATCTAGGATCCCACAATACCACAAAAACCTACCTTTTCTCCCCCTTTGGCAAGACTTCAGTCACTAAAAGAGTCAATTAGCTCAATTCATCTCGGTTCTATGACTTGGTCTCTTTAACACTGCACACTGTATTAATGCACTGGGAAGGGAGAGGCGTTTGGATTCCTGACTGCTATCTACTATCTGCAGAACCTTTTCCATTTGCGTAGCTGGTGCTAATGCCCTGAGTAAGCATTAGGCTTAAATATAATATTAGACTGATTAGGTCACAAACTCTGTTGAGAGTATACCAAACTCATTTTTGCTTTATCCTATATTTCTATCTCCTCCCTGATCTAGTTATTCAGTTTCACAGGTAAAGGGTGTCGTCTGGTGTTTTGCTTCACGTTCCTTGTGTATGTCTATGCATGCTATATGACTGTTAGAGCTGTGACAGATTATGTCACTTTCATTGTACACAAATTCATAATTCACCAAACACCATGAATGGACTTCAGCGTGCAAGCGGGAAGAAGGAAAAAGACATTCATTTTGGATAAATCGCCAAGTCAGTGCTTCCCAAATATTTTCCCATTGTGATCCCAATATAATGCTTGAAAGAGGGAGGTTGTTTAAACTGTAGGTTCTTTTTTTAATAAGTGAGAAGTATCTAGCACTTCACTGCATTTTCTAGGACAGGAATCATGCCTCAAAGGTCATCCAATTAGCTTATGTCCACTATTGACAAGAATTCCATAAGTTAAAAGGGCCACAATACTACTGTTGCTGAGTCAGAGCTCCACAGCAGCCAATGCTGCTTTCAGAGTTTGATCCACAGCTTGGAAAACCCTGTTCCAAGTGTTGTTGGGAAATTGGGCATTTTCAAAGATTGCGCGACAGAAGAATTGACATTTGCTATAGTGCCTTTAACAATTGCACTAACTGCTTATATTTATAAGAGATACGTATATGCTTTGCGGCACTAGACCGGACCTCAAAGTTCACTTCCCACATCCAGTTGTACAACTGAATTTTTAAAAATAAATCAGGTAATTTTTGACCAGTACAGCGTTGATCAACATTTCAGGCACTAACCACGGTGGTCAATTGTGTTTCCAATTCAGGAGATATGTCTTTGGATTGGAAAATTACAGATGTCATTCCATTATTTAGAAAAGAATGGAGGGAGAGCCAGGAGAATAAAGACATATATGAGTTATGCATGTGTTTGGAACCTTTTTGCGGCTTTGTTTGTGAAATGTTAAGGTGAAAAGCAGAGCATGCAAGTATTTTTTTTGACCTTAGTGAATGCTATACTTCCTTGGTTACTGAGTAGTGATAGATGGTTGCTTAGTAACTATAGATGTAAAGGACATTTGCCTGCTCTGTGTTGATAGTATTTTCTATTTAAATTTGTGCATGCAGCTAAACCAGTGTTGTCACAGCCACACCTTTATTTTTAATTATTTCATGGGAGTGAGCATTGCTGGCTGGGCCAGTATTTGTTGCCCATCTCCAGTTGCCCTTGAGAAGGTCATAGCAAGCTACTTTCTTAAACAACTAAATCCATGGAGTGTTAGCACTCTCCACCCTTCCCCTCCCATCCCAAATCTAGCCTAAATGGGACCACAGTGTACAACTTATTCATAATGCACTTGGAGCAAACCAGGATCAGCAATACAAGTTGCCATGCCAATGTCATCCATAAGCTGGTCCAAAACATCATTCTTGAGGCAGGCAGAGGGATTTGGGAAATACTGGCCCCAGAGGCATGATATTCTTTGACGGTTCTGGGTTCCGGCTGAAGTCCAGGCAGCTGACAGTTGTAAAATAGTTTTAATTCTTGCAGAGGCTGCCTAATGCTGAGGTGGGTTTTTAAAGAGGCCCACCTTAGAGCAGTAGGACTTTGTGCCAGCTGTAATAAAAAAAAAGAAAGGCCTGTAGCCTTTAACCTTAACCACTAACACATTCGCCATACCCCATGCCAATTAGTGCCCCAAAACATATCCCTCGACCCTTCATATCCTCCATACCAAGGTATGCCCTTCCTCCCATTCCTTATGGCCCTTTGTAATCCAGTTCTGAGGAAGGGTCACCGGACTTGAAACGTTAACTCTGTTTTTTCCTTCACAGATGCTGCCAAACCTGCTGAGCTTTTCCAGCAACTTTGTTTTTGAACTTGTTTATATTTCTGGGCATTAGAAGAGCTCATCATTCAGAACTTTCAATGTTTCAATCCCTGAAATCACAAGGCACTACTTAACCTTAACAAACAGACTTTGTGAAATTGATAGAGATCAGCAAGCTTCAACACTCTAATGATTGTCTGAGCTCTAAGCCAAGCTTTGTTATGTATTCTTGGCTGAGAGGAGGGATTTAGGGCATACCTTTGCATGTGGACATTGGAAGCTATGGGGTTGTTTGACAGATAAAGCTTGGCATTGGGAGATGGGTGTGAGTGGTCATGGGTTATTTGGGGGCATAGCTTAGCATGGGAGGGGCACGAGGGACATAATATGGCATGGGGGAATTAGGGATATGGAGGACATTTGGAGGTTTAACTTGGCATGGGGACATATCAGGAAGGCCTTCAGAACGTATCTTTCTAAAGGTTTCCTTATGCAACCTATGGCTCACAACATCTCTGATGTGTCATGAACCATGACCCCTTAAAAAGCTGGCCCAAATCCATGAAAATAGCAGAACAGTAAATCATGCAACGTGCAATGGAACTGGCCAGGTCAGGAGTACCAGATGTGGCTTTAACCAAATCCCTTTGTGAAAATCCAAGGAAGGGTGTGGGAGTCTTGGAATCAGGACCTGTCTGCCATTTTTAAATGAGTTTCTGAGTCAACATGACTTGGCAAATATTTAGTCCATTCAGACAGATTTACAAAAAAGCTGTTGCTGAAATACAAATAATGATACCGTCTCACTGATTCAATGCTGTAATCAGGTGCAGGGCTGGATGAACACAGCAGGCCAAGCAGCATCATAGGAGCAGAGAGGCTGACGTTTCAGGCCTAGACCCTTCATCAGAAAAGGGGGAGGGGAAGGGGGTTTTGAAATAAATAGGGAGAGAGTGGGAGGCGGATAGAAGATGGATAGAGGAGAGGATAGGTGGAGAGGAAACAAACAGGTCGAAGGGGCGGGGATGGAGCCAGGAAAGGTGAGTGTAGGTAGGGAGTTAGGAAGAGGATAGGTCAGTCCAGGGAGGACGGACAGGTCAAGGGGGCGGGATGAGGTTGGTCGGTAGGAGATGGAGGTGCGGCTTGAGGTGGGGGGAGGGGATAGGTGGGAGGAAGAACAGGTTAGGGAGGCAGGGACGAGCTGGACTGGTTTTGGGATGCGGTGGGGGGAGGGGAGATTTTGAAACTTGTGAAAGCCGCCTCGTGCTCCCACGAGGAGCTCGAACAGTTCATACACTTCACTAACACCTTCCACCCCAACCTTAAGTTTACCTGGACCATCTCTAACACCTCTCTCCCCTTCCTGGACCTCTCTGTCTCCATATCGGGCAACCACCTCGAAACCGATATTCATTTCAAGCCCACCGACTCCCACAGCTACCTAGAATACTCCTCCTCCCACCCACCTTCCTGCAAAAATGCTATCCCCTATTCCCAATTCCTTCGCCTCCGCCGCATCTGCTCCCAGGATGAGGCATTCCACTCCCGTACATCTCAGTTGTCCTCGTTTTTCAAGGACCGTAACTTCCCCTCCTCGGTGGTCGAGAACGCCCTCAACCGTGTCTCCCACATCTCCCGCACCTCATCCCTCACACCCCGTCCACGCAATAAAAACCAAAAAAGAATCCCCCTCGTCCTCACGTACCACCCCACCAACCTCCGGATCCAACGCATCATCCTCCGACACTTCCGCCATCTGCAATCCGACCCCACCACCAAAGACATCTTTCCCTCCCCACCTTTATCTGCTTTCCGGAGGGACAACTCTCTCCGTGACTCCCTTGTCCGCTCCACACTCCCCTCCAGCTCCACCACACCCGGCACTTTTCCCTGCAACCGCAGGAAGTGCTACACCTGCCCCCATACCTCCTCCCTCACCCCCATCCCAGGCCCCAAGAAGACTTTCCACATCAAGCAGATGTTCACCTGCACATCTGCCAATGTGGTATACTGCATCCGCTGTACCCGGTGTGGCTTCCTCTACATCGGGGAAACCAAGCGGAGACTCGGGGACCGCTTTGCAGAACAC
>NC_063332.1:28792464-28826844 GCF_021869965.1 Rhincodon typus | reverse complement strand
TCTTCTATCCGCCTCCCACTCTCTCCCTATTTATTTCAAAACCCCCTTCCCCTCCCCCTTTTCTGATGAAGGGTCTAGGCCCGAAACGTCAGCCTCTCTGCTCCTATGATGCTGCTTGGCCTGCTGTGTTCATCCAGCCCTGCATCTTGTTGTCTCGGATTCTCCAGCATCTGCAGTTCCTACTATCTCCAATGCTGTAATCAACTTGGTTTCACTCATCACTTGCAACAAAACAGTCCACACACTCTTAGCACTTTGCACTGAAAGAATTATTTCAATTATTTTCCTTTGTGTATCCTGTTTGACTACTTGACGTCATGATTTGTAGTTTATCAACCACTTAAAAGGGACTTGTGCCAATCCTCCCTTTTAATCATTTGAAAACATCAATCAAATCATTCCTCAATCTTGTCAGTTCAACAGGAATGCAGGTTTAGTTTCTCAAGCCTGTCCCATCACTTAGGTTCCTTATTCTTTGGCTTCATCTTCCGAATCTGCATTGGAGTTACTTCACAGCCATCACACATTTTTAAATGAGAAGCCCAAAACTGCACATAGTTTTCTGAAAGATGCCCAAGTGTACAGATCTATCATGAACTATTATTTTGTATTCAATCTTTCTTGATAAATATACTCAAAGCCCCCGAGTATTATAAAAGTTTAATTTCTTTCTTTAAAAAGCTGTCCACCCACTGAAGGATTTATTTGTTTGCAGACCAGAACATAATTTTAAGCATTTAAAAATTTTTAAGTTATATTTCCATTCTTTCTTATTCTTCACCAAACATATTACCTCACATTTGTCTGTATTAAACTACATCTGCCACTTACCTACCTTTTTATCTGGCCTCTTTCTGTCCATCTGTAACATACTGCATTCTTCCTAGTAGTTTGCAACTCTTGCCAATTTGACATAATCTCTGTTGTCTGCCTTTCAGCCATCCTGATGTGTACCACTCTCTCTTGTTTAGAGTTTAATGTCCTCAACCAAATTCCAATGTGGCGTGTTATTAAATGCTTTCAGAAACCTTTATTAACACAATGTACTGTTTGCCTTCATATAATCCTATTGTTCTCTGAAAAAAATCTATTTGGTTAGTAAAACATTTCACATAATCATATTAATGGTATCTCATTAATCCAGGCCATTCTACTTACCATTTGCCTACTGCAACACGAGTCAATAATAGTCATTTGGTTTATTCCTTTCTCTCCTTTTGAACAGATGTGTGGTAAGTCCCTATTCTCTATTTTTGGGCTTAGCTATTATCTCGAATGAGTTTTCAAAATTCATGGTTAGTTCCTTCGCTATTACATCAGCGACCTCTTTCTATTCTCTAGGCTGATTACCATCTAGTCCTGAACACTGGACCTATCATAATCTGAGCCCCTTAAGAACTGATCACACATTAGGAAATATATCTACTGATTGATCATTTACTCTTCATCCACAAGCCCTTCCTTCTCCAGTGAAGTGTTTTTTCATTCTCCTCCATAAATATTAAAGCAAAGTGTTCATTAACTACGCTACCATTTCCGCAACTACCACTATAATCTCACTGTACTTAATTTTGAGTGGTTACACTCCCTTCTTAATTACTCTCATTTCCTAATGTCTTTATAAATACCTTCTTCTTTATGTTGGCTGCAAGTTTTTCCTCAGCCCATTCCAAAGAACTATCTTCTACCCTATTGAAGTTTTCCTTAGACTGTTGTTCCAATCTCACAGTTTAATGTTACCACCTGTTGTTTCACTTTTTAACAAGTTACTTTTTACTTCTAATAAATTCTCTTGTTTCCTTCTAAATATTTTTCTTCAATTAAATTTGATTGTGCCTTATTCATCCGTATCTTATTCATTTCAAAATTAATTCTGGTATGATTACTCATCCTCAATTGTATTGGTCTTCCCTAAAAGATTTCCCTACTCCTCCTGAGCTACTTCAATTTATTACCTAGAACCAACACTGTAACATTTCCTGTAGGTTTTGTTATACAATTACTCAGAATACATTCCCTCCCCATACAATCCTTTCCAGATTGGTATTAATCTATCCCTGGAAAAATCATCTAATGTGACTGAGCTTTCATGTGTACGTATCAGTCATTTCAAGATAAGAGAAATAAGCACACTCTAAAACAGAGAACATAGGATAGTACAGCATAGTAACAGGCCCTTCAACAAACCATGTCTACACCAACCATGATGCCATTCTACAATAATCCCATTTGCCTGCACATGGTCCATTTCCCTCTGATCCTTGGCCTGTCTAAATGTCTCTTAAACGTTGCTTTTTTGTGTCTACTTCTACCACCTCCCCAACAACGGATTCCAGGCACCTACCACCCTGTGCATAAACAAATTGCCTCGGACATCTCCTTTAAACTTTCTCCTTCTCACTTTAAACCTATGCCTTCTAGTATTTGACATTTCTACCCTGGGAAAAAGATCCGATTATCCACCCTATCCATGCCACTCATAATTTTATACACTTCTATCGGGTTACCACTCAGCCTCTGGTCCTCTTGTGAAAACAATCCAAGTTTGTCCAACCTCTCCTTATAGCTAATACACTCCAATCCAGGCAACATCCTGATAAACCTCTTTTGCGCCCTTCCAAAGCCTCCAGTAGTGTGGCAACCAGGACTGCACACAATGCTCCAAATGTGGCCAACTGAAGTTTTCTACAGCTACATGACTTGCCAACTTTTATACTCAATGCCCGTGACCGATGGAGGTAAGCATGCAGTACCACCTCCTTTCCCATTTTATCCACTTGTGTCGCCACTTTCAGGAAGCTACGGACTCACACCGAGAAATCTCTATATGTCAATGCTCTTAAGGGTCCTGCCATTTACTGTGTACATTCCTCTAACAATTTGGAAGGTCAAATGTATCACTTCACACGTGTCCAAATTAAACTCCATCTGCCATTTCTCCGCCCAACTTTCCAATTGATCTATACCTTGCTGTATCCTTTGACAATCTTCCTCACAATCCACGATCCATCAATTTTCATTTTGCATGCAAATGCACTAGTCAGATCACCAACAAATCATTTACAGGTACTTCTGCTATAATGCGTGTTTTGTTAATGCAAATTGATGAATAGTGGATGCCGTTTGGATAACACAAACTTTTTGCTGTACCAGTACATTGATTTTCTATAGCGATTTCCCTATAATGTGATTTTCTATGGTCATTTTCTATAGCTTGAGGTCACACAAGAATGCAACTATTGCGTTATAGGAGAAATACCAGTATATATATTACAAACAACAGAATTCCCAGCACTGGTCCTTGCGGAACACAACTGTTCACAAACCTCCAGTTAGGAAAACACCCTTCCACAAATATACTCTGTCTTCTATGACCAAGCCAGTTTTGTATCCAACTAACGAACTCACCGAGGCTCTCATGTGACTCAATCTTCTGGACCAAGAGGAACCTTGTCAAATGCTTTGGTAAAGTCCATGTAGACATCAGCCATTGCCCTACCCTTATTAATCAGCTTCATCACTTCCTCAAAAAACTCAATCAAATTTGTGAGACAATACCTCCCTTGCATAAAGCCATGCTGGCTATCCCTAATAAGTCCATTCTTTTCCAAATGTTAAAAATACCTTGTCCCGAAGAATCTTCTCCAATAATTTTCCTACCACTGACGTAAAGTTCACCAGCCTATAATTTCCTGGACTATCCTTGTTGCCACTAATTAAACATAGGAACAATGTTGGCTATGCTCCAGTCTTTTGGGATCTTGCCTGTGGCTAAAGAGGATACAAAGATCTCCGTCAATGTCCCAGCAATCCCCTCACTTGCCTCTCAGTATCAGTCCCTGTTTTTCAAGACACCTAACACCACCTCCTTCTTAACATCGACTTGTCCTAGAATATCAACATATCTCTCCCTAATCTTATCATCATCCACATCTTTCTCCTTGGCAAATAGTGATGTGAAGGACCTCACCCATTTCCTCTGGCTCTACATCCTCCTTTAAATTCCCTCCTTTGTCCTTCAGTGGACTTATCTTTTCATTAGCTAACCTCCTGTTCCTAATATATGTATAAAATGCTTTGGGATTCTCCTTGCCAAGCACATTTCATGGTCCCTTTTAGCCTACCTAATTTCTTGCCTAAGTTCTTTCCTGCTTCCTTTATATTCATCAAGGGCCTGGTCTGATTTTAGATTCCTAAACCTTACATTTGCTTCCTTTCACTTTTTGTCGAAACTTTCAATATCTCCTGTCATCCAGTGTTTCTGAATCTTGACATCCTTGTCTTTCATCCTCACAGGAATATGTTGGCCTTGAACTCTGAACAACTGGCCTTTAAAAGACTCCCTCATGTCAGATGTGGATTTACTCTCAAACAGCTGCCCTAATCTTATTTGTCCAGTTCTTGTCTAATACTGCTGTAATTAGCCTTTCCTCAATTTAGCACTTGCAGCCGAGGGCCAGTCTTATCTTTATCCATAAGTATTTTAAAATTTACAGAATTATGATCATTGTTCCCAAAATGCTCACCCATTGAAACTTCAATCATCTGACCAGGCTCATTCCTGAGCATAGATCTAGTACAGTCCCTTCTCTAGTTGGACTGTCTATATATTGTTTTAAGAATCGTTCCTGGATGGACATAACAAATCCTGCTCCATCAAAGCCCCTGGCACTAACGGAGCCCCAGTCCATAGTGGAGAAGTTAAAGATCAGCCACGATGATAACTCTGTTGTCTTTACATCTTTCCATGATCTGCCTACGTACCTGTTCTTCTATCACCTGTTGGCTGCTGGAAGTATAATTTCATGATAATGATTGCACCTTTCTCTGTTCCCAGTCCTACCCATATGGCCTCACCGGATGAGCCTTCCAAGATGTGCTCTCTTAGTGCAGCTGTGATATTCTCCTTAATCAGTAATGCAACTCCCTCACCTCCGCCCCTAATGGCTGAACAAAGAACAGCATAGTATAATGAGCTGGTGGAGTGAACTGTGATTCATGTGAGGTGAGGGAAACGAAGATGATAAATACATTTATAAATAAAAGGCATCAGGGTGTTAGATCAAAAGACAAAGTTTATCCTCAAACAGATTGTGTTGACTGCAATCACAGCTATACATTATCGCATCAGATACATTGGATGGAACGGCTTGAATTTTTGTAAAGGTGAAGAACTTCTGTAATTACAAGAATGGCAGATGTCTGAATCCAGAAGTTATGCCCCCAAACCCAACTCCTTTGTTACTACTTATGTGGGATGTGGGGATTGTGGGGGTGGGGGTGGGGGGTGGTTGTGGGGGTGGTGTTGGGGTTGAGATGACAATTGAAGAGTGAGACAGGGGGAGAATGAGAAAAAAAAAGAACGAAAAGGTATGGATTATAAGTGGAGGCTACTGCACCTGTTGAAGCCTGCCAGGCTGATCTGATTTTCACTAGTACATGACTGGTGCAGGAATTTATGATTCTGTGATTCTACAAGTTGTTTGTAGACGTAGTTTGTCCTTTTAAATAGGTAAGATATCTTCTGGATCTGGCCCCAGGATAACTTTGAGGGAGGTTAGCAGCCCCTTGTAAAACCTGAGGTGAAGTTATGTAAAACCTTTTTATCACTTCCAAAGATAACTATGAAAGATTTCAAATAGATGTCTAAACTACGAAATTCAACTTGGGCCAATGACTTATGTTGCCAAAGAATTAAGAATTTATTACAAAGTTAGAGATGATCCACAAAATTAATTAGTAGATTCAAGTGTCAGCTTGGCTCAATGATAGAAATGTCGCTTCAGAGCCAGATTTAAGACCCCGTTTCCCCAAATCCCCAAAGGGTTTAGACACAAAATCTGAGCTGAAGTTTCAGTGTAATCTGATGAAGTATTAAACAAAAACCTGAAATGGCAGTTCACATGAATGCAAAATACCCAATCACAAAATTGAAAGAAAAGCAAAGCAATCTGTGTAGTGTTTTGCTCAATATTTCTCTCTCAACCCAGCACCAATAAAATGGACTAAACCAGTCATTTATCTGTGCAAATCAGCTGCTCCATCTAGCTATGATTCAAAATAAACCATTAGCTAATCCTGATAACATGGAATGCACTGTAAACATCCCAGACATAACGCTGGTATAGTAGTGATTATGAGCCTTTAGCTAATTATTATGATGGTAATGCTGAACAAGCCAGGTCCCAGAGTGAAACCTGGCTTGTTAGACCATGAGCTTTACAATTACAATTTGTTTACCATGGTGGTCAGTCACTGAACATACTCACAAGAGGCTGCTGATGTACTTTTAACAATAGAACATCAAAGTTTATATCACACAAATGGGGGAAAAAAAAACTATTTTACACTATATATTAAAATTCTGAAATGGACTTATTATAAATATTACCCTTAACAACAACTTTACTGATACTGGAACCTCAGTGAAGGATCACCCAATTTTCACTTTAAAATTTCTTGTTCAGTGACATGGCTGTACCTGGTTTCTTTCTGGAAAACTTCTACATTCTCTTTAATTAATGTCTCTTTAATTAATGTCTCCTTAAACAAACTGCTAACACAGTTCACTTTGAGCGCTTCTTAAACTCACGTATTCAACTGCCCTGTAGGAATTCTTCTTCTCTAACACCTTAAAAACCTTCATTTTCTGAAAGGGGTAGTAGGAACTGCCGATGCTGCAGAATCTGATATAACAAGGTGTAGAGCTGGATGAACACAGCAAGCCAAGCAGCATCAGAGGAGCAGGAAAGCTTACGTTTTAGGTCTAAACCCTTCTTCAGAAAAATGAAACAAGAGATTTTTCTGAAGAAAGGTCTAGGCCCGAAACGTCAACTTTCCTGCTCCTCTGATGCTGCTTGGCCTGCTGTGTTCATCCAGGTCTACAGCTTGCTATATTCATTTTCTGAAATTTTTCTTTTACAAACATTTAAGCCACACAGGACTTCTTTTGCTTTGACTGTTTTGAAGACTGATAAACTGCCTTGCTGATAATACAGGCTTTTTTCCTCTCTGAATGACCGAGCTCAAAGAAATCTGTATATTTACTGACCTTCTCGATGGCTATCTCCTTCTAAAAGGAATATGGTTTCTGTCTCTATCATGGCCTTGCTGTGTCATAAGACACCTCGTTGCTATGCAACCGTCCAATTTCTCTTTTTCTCTTCTACCTTGTTTTCTAAAGCAGTGAATTATTCACCTCAAGGATTTGAAAAAAAAACCTAATTTAAATACAGGTAAGGACCTCCAAACAACCTGGCACCACTCAGAACTCAAAATGTAATATGGAACTAAAGTTGTGTTTTTGCCCTTCTTAGCCCAAACAGATCAAACTTCAAAAGCTATGCACGGTCCTGTCTATGATAGAATCCATATTTCCACATAATAATATATCATGAAAGTTCATCACCGAAAAGGAATATAAAAGGCAAAGGCTATATCTAATGGTAAATCTAGCCATAATCTTAGTAAGCTCACAGTTGGTGTGCTGTTTGCTGTTTTGGGTTCCATAATATGGCAAAGACATTGAGTCCATAGAATGCAATGGAGATTCCCAAGAGCTGGCATGAGCAACACAATGACATAGAAAGACTTGAGAACTTTCACCAGAGAAAGAAAATTATAGGTTAAGTGGGAAGAGGCTATTTCCAATTCACACCAGGAGTGGTTCAGGGCTCTTGGGTCTGCACTGGATGGAATTTAGAAGGATGGGGTGGATCTGATTGAAACTTACAAAATACTCAGACCTGGATAGAGTGGACATGGAGAAGGTGTTTCTACTAGTATGAGAGACTACGACCAGATGGCATAGCCTCAGAGTGAAGGGCTGACCTATTAGAACTGAGATGAGGAAGAATTTCTTCAGCCAGAGGGTGGTTAATCTGTGGAACTCATTGCCACAGAGGGCTGTCGTGATCAAGTATTTGAGTGTATTTAAAACAAGAGATAGTTAGGTTCATGATTTGTAAGGGAATCAAGAGTTAAGGGGACAAGGCAGGAGAATAGGATTAAGAAATATATCAGCCATGATCAAATGGTGGAGCAGACTTGATGGGCCAAATTCTGCTCCTTTATCTCATGGTTTTACGGTCTAAGATTTAAGGTCACATAGTTTAAATATAAGAGATTGGGAACAGAAAGCAGAGGGCTTAGGGGGCATTTAATGCAATCTTGCAGTTAGTGACTAATACAAAGATAGTTACCAGCTGTTAAAATTGTCAAAAAGGTGACTGTGGAAGATAGAAGGATGCAGGAACTTGGGACTAGTAAAATTGCTTATGCAGAGGGTAAATATTATTATGGGCTGTTTGGGATGAATGTTTCCATGTTACAATTTCTATATAACAACAAAACCCATCCTTACCTGCAGCATGTTGAGGAGCAAGCTTCGGAATTTAGTTCCTTCCACCATGAAGAGAGACATCTTGTCACATAGTCTGGCAGCTGTTGAAGCAAAGCTCCTGTCTGTTATAGCCTTGTGATAAATAGTCTTAACTATCTCAGTTAGCATCTCTTCTGAGTTGGTAGAGTTTTGTGCCTCCTCCATAAAGGTGGTGAGGTTGGAGTCCACATCACTATTGTTGTTCCTCATGCTGTTGAGGATTTCTATCAACTTGTCCATTTTGGTTCGCTGAGGGTTTGGTGTCTCCATTGAAATTTCATCCTGCAGCATTCAAAAATAGTTCAACCCCACTTAAATGGTATTTTAATTATTTTGCTTTCTCTTCATGCTTTAAGGTTCAGTTACTGTTTTTTTAAAAGTCAAATAGGTTTGAAATTGAATGGGAACAAAGGACGTAAGATGCAACTAATATAGAAGACAGAAAAATTAGTCTGGAGACAAGAAGGCTTTTGCCATATTTAATTTGGTCTTACCCTACTGAAACAATACTGGGCCCAATTTTAACTCACTCACAATCCACTTCACTCACACAGAGTTAAAATCAGTTTCACTGGTTCCTGGAAATGAGTCAGACATTTTAAAATTCAAAAACTTGTCACTGTATTCTCATTATGTAAGGAACTAAACCGGATAGTCATTAGAGACCAGTCTGAATAAGTTTAACTGAAAAGTTATAAGTATATATGTACTGTCATGACCACAGATCATTATCTTAGACATGGTCATATGGACATATCTAAGTTTAATTATAATGTTTTTTTTAAAAGAAAAGGACATCCAGCTTAAAGTTGACTGCATATGTAAATTCAGTATGCCACTCTGGAATGTCATATCCGACCAGGTGTCAAAGAAACTGCAAAGAGAACATGCACTTGAAACAGAATGTGCAGTATCTTGGGAGTATCTCAGGCTGTGAACATGATTAAAAAAGACAGCAGTCTGGATGATATTTGCATTTTGCCCTTTTAAGGATATACAAGGACAAGAATTAAAAGGGAGCTTCAACCCTCGTCTGTGTGAGTTAGTGGCCTGGTGTGCTGTGAGGGTCACAGCTCTGAGAGTGGCCATTTAAACACCTCTGCATTGCAGGGAAAGGGAACAGAATTCCGCTCACCGAGCGCTGCAAGTCAACCATTGCCAAAAAGAATCAGGATAAAAAACTTTCCACAACCTACAAAGTCATAAATCCCAAAATAGACTGCTCAATTACCAACATTGATACTACCTGCAACATCCATCTATCTGCCCTCCATGAATAGTTCAGAGACTGATCTGTACATCTTTTTGAAGTTTTATCTTTCTGGGCTCACAGTTTATTTTTAACTTGTGAGCAATGTGTGCCGTGTTACTATTTCTTCATGCATTTTGCAATGATTATAAATCTCACTTTTGTAAATTTAAGAAAGACTGATTAAATTGTTTCTTTGTGAAACAGAAGTACTCAGAGAATGAGTCACAGAGAATGATAATCCAGGAGTGAAGGGATCCTTATCGAAACCAACCTTGCTGCAACCAACTGAAGAGGCATGTAAATGACCAAGGGGAGCCATTGCAACTCTCCCCACCCAGGAGTTCAACAGTTTGAGTATTCTGTCTAAAATCATAACAAAGTGGGGAAGCTTACCCCGACACTGGCTGTAACAGTATATTTTCAAAGTCCATTGAATAAGCCAAGTATTTAAACCAATTAATGTCCACAACAGGGCCTCAGATTTCGCTCATTCAAAGGCAGTCAGTGCCTGATCCAGGGACGTAGCATCAGGAAGGGGAGGAGCCTACTGGGAACCATCCCCTACTTTTGCTGCTGACACCACTCCCCTGCAATCCCATTCCTGTCCACTCGGATCAAGTGATGATACTAGGCCCTGGATGGGTGCTGGTTTGATCAGCAAACAAAAATTAGTCCTGTTTTCTCTAGGATTCGGGACCAAATGTAATATTTCCAAATGTGTGGATTACACAAAACTGAGCAGGAATGAGTGTTGTGACAAAAATGTCAATGGCTTCAGGAGGATTTGAACAGGCTAAGTGAATGGGCAAGAACATGGCAGATGGAATATAATGCAGAGGAATGAATGATTATCCATTTTGGTTTGAAGGACAGATGTCCAGAGTGATGATTGGAAACAGGTGGATCTCATCGATTGAGATCCTTGATTGGGGTCATTAACCTGGGCCAAACAGGAAGCCCAAGCTGTCCAAAATAAACATGGGATTCTGAATCTCCTCAGTTCAGGGACTGACTCTGAGCTGGCTGGCCACAACCAGTGTACTGTACACATGTAAATAAAGAGTGACTTGGTGATGGGATGTCGGCCTCTGTACAGCCATTTCACAGCATATTTCTCAGATGAGGAGGTTGGAAAGCGTAAATGTGCAAAGAGTCTGGGATGCTGTTGTCAATGAGTAATGAATGTTAATTTTCATCACAAGTGGATTTGAGTATAGAAGTAGTGAAGTCTTGCTTCAATTGTATATGAACTTGATTAGATCATACCTGGAGTATTGTGTGCATTTTAGACCCTATCTCAGGAAGGATATTATCATCATAGAGGGAGTACAACGAAGGTTCACTAGACTTCTTTCTAGAATGGCAGGGCTATCCTATGAAGAGAGATTGGGCAAACTAGACGTATTCTCTCGAGTTCAGAAGTATGAGAGGTGATCTCATTGAAATGTACAAAGACTGAAAGGGATAGACAGGATAGTGTAGATTTGATGTTTCTCCTCACTGGGGAATATGAATCCAGTGAGTCTAATTTCTAAATAAGGGCATATCATTTAGGACCAAGATGAGGAGATGTTTTTGTTTACTCATTGGGTTGTGAATATTTGGAATTTTCTACTCCTGCATAGTGAGTTATAATTGTCTGATGACAAACGGTGTAAAAGGTATGAGGACGGGCTGGGTAAAAGGCATCAAAGTGTTAGATCAGTCATGAATGACAAGCTGAATGACTGGCTCCTGTTGCCATGTTTCTATGCCAATCAGAAGTTTTGAAAAGAAGTGGATTTCATAGATAGGAGCAGTTGGATCCCTCGAGGCAAAGGGATATAGAGGAAGAATTCCAGAGCACAGGACAAAGTTGATTATCGTTGAATGGTTACAATATAGGAGCATGCCATACAGCTTGTTGTGTGCATGCCAGATTTACACAACAACAACTCAGCTAGTCCCACCACTGCCCCCATCATCTTCCGCCACAGAGAAAGGAGCATAGTGTAGGCAGTAACAGCTGTTGACTCTAATGACTTCTGGCTGCTGTCACAGGAAATCTATCCTTAGATTTCAATGCATCTCTGTTGGAGAGAAATACCACTAACGTTTTTGGTCATATTTGCCTTGCTGCTTGCCTCTTTTTGATCCTCTGCCCTAGGAGTGCCCTGCTAATGGCTTCAAAATACAGTCCCAACTGATACTACCAGGGAAAAACTAGGTGAGTGATACTTTGTCCAATATTCATTCTCACGTAAACATAATTCCTGCCATGCTTCAAGTGTTCAGGGGATCCCAGATTGTCAAGGGTGCTGGACCTTTTGCCCCACCCATGTGGCTGGGAAACAAGTGTTCCTTGAATTCAAACTGGGAAAATGTGGGGCCAATATACTTACTCATGTTCAGTCAGGATTGCAGTAGATTGTAACAAAAACCGAAAGAACTGCAGATGCTGTAAATCAGGAGCAAAAACAAAGTTGCTGGAAAAGCTCAGCAGGTCTGGCAGCATCTGTGAAGGAAAAAAACAGAGTTAACGTTTCGGGTCCGGTGACCCTTCCTCAGAACTGAAAGTTCTGCCAGATGCTGCCAGACCTGCTGAGCTTTTCCAGCAACTTTATTCTTGTTACAATAGATCATCCCTCCTCCTAATTACTTAGTGTAACTAACTCCATTTCTGGCAATTTAGATGCATTACATTCGTTACAAAGTAATGACAGAAAATGGACAATTGTCCTAATTTCACACGTCCACTCATGCTCTGGATGCAAGTAAAAGTCAGTATCCCAACCTGTTTCTTTGCTCCTCTGAGAATTTGAAAATAAATGATACGTGTAAAACATATAATTAGGGTGCCTTACATTAATAACATTGCCCAAGACAACAGAAACACAGTCTAACAGATTAGAAAGATGTTAAGACCAGAATAAAACGTCACCACTCAATTTAATGCAGGTAGTTTTACATCATGAGGCATTCTTAAATTGAAGTTGTTTTTGCCACAACAAATACATTCCTTAAGTTTTAAACTCCAGCACAAAAATACTCCCTAAAAACCACATGTCAGTGACAAATTTCACTGGATTAAAGGACTAAATTCAGAAATTGAACCAACAGGCTTTCAGACTGTGATTATTCTAATTAGGGCCTCTAACCTTGAGTCCTACCACTCCCACCTGGTGATCCTTTAATTTGAGGAACATGAAGCTCCTTCTGCTACTTTCCTTGAAACAAAATCAAAGTGTTGCTATTAATATACTTTTTAAAAAACCCTCAATCCATTTACTCCATAGATATTAATCTAGCCCCCTTTAAAGATGCAAATTAACTCCAAATTAATTCCCTTCTTGGAGTACGGTCTGCAAGTTGACTATTCTTTGACAGTGGGAGGGGAAATCTTTGTCCAATCTCTAATGTTTCGCAAGGCTTGCAAATTTTATCCACGACTTCTTACACAACATTCGTTTTCAATTTAAATAGCTTGTTTACTTCAATATTATTTGCAAGGCGAGTATCATGACTTTTTTTTTCTTCTCTGATAAAACTCAATTCAGTCACATGAACCTTTCTTCATAAAAGTCTCTTAAAGCCGGCAATTGTTTTTCTTATGAATTTATACCCTATTTGATTTCAGGAGATGAAAGATCAACTTCATACTTTAAAATTTCACTTATCTGTAAATTATCAGCATAATATCAGCGTACTTGTAGGTTGAACCCTATCCAGTTCGAGTCCAATACATGACTTGCCCCATTAGTAGATGCTTTACAGTAGCTACTCACTCTCAGAATAGGACCAGCAATGAATATCAAACTTTTTTTTTTTTAAGATTTCTGCAATATTTTCTTCTCATACATACTTACTGTTACTGGCCATGTATTCTTTACTATCCACATTAGAATCATAGAATCCCTACAGTGTGGAAACAGGCCCTTCGGCCAACAAGTCTACACCGACCCTCGGAGCATCTGCCCAGACCCATCCTCCTATAACCCACACACCCCTGAACACTACAGGCAATTTAGCATGGCCAATCCACCTAACCTGCACATTTTTGGACTGTGGGAGGAAATCGGAGCACCCAGAGGAAACCCATGCAGACATGGGGAGGATGTGCAAACTCCACACAGACAGTCGCCCAAGGGTGGAATCAAACCCAGGGCCCTGGTGCTGTGAGGCTGCAGTGCTAACCACTGAGCCACCATGCCGCCTGGTCCATCTATTGTAACAGCTAATGTACATAATTTATTTAAATTCCCTGAAGAAAATAAATCTCCTTTCAACTTATTATCTGTCAACACAGTTTAGTGTTATCAGTAAATCTGTTATTAATGCATCACTAGAAAATTGTAGCAAAGCAGGAGGCCAACCTCTCCATTGTGCTTGTTCTGGCTCTTTGAAAGAACAAATATTCTAATGCGAAGTTCTCTGCTTTTAGTTTGTAAATCTGTCAGTTCCTTATCCTCAAGTACCTGTCCAAAACCTTTAAAATTATTTATGCAGCCATCTTCTACCACCCTTTGAAGTGCAGCTTACCAGATTCTAACAGCTCTGAGTGAAAACATTTCTGATAACCTTCTCTGGAAGGCTAAAAAGCACCAGTCGCACACCAATAGAAAAACTTTGGAAAGCCGTAATAACAATGGATTTCTATCATATATCACTGGTTACATATGGCCCTAATCAGTGTTTGACTTGAAACTTGAGTGCATAACTGGAATGCATCTATCAATTCTCAATCCATCCAGATAAGTTACCGTCTATTCCACTATTCTTAACCATCACCATAATCAGAGGTGTGCAGCATGGAAACAGACCCTTCAGTCCAACTTGTCCATGCCGACCAGATGTTCTCCATTAATCTAGTTCCATTTGCTAGTATTTGGCCAATATCCCTCTAAAACCCTCCTATTCATGACCCATCCAGATACCTTTTAAGTGTTGTATTTGTACCAGCTTCCACCACCTCCCCTCGCAGCTCATTCCATACACGCACTGCCCTCTGCATGAAAAAGTTGCCCCTTAGGTCCCTTTTATATCTTTCCCCTTTCCCCTCTCATCTTAAACCTCTGCCCGTTACTTTTGGACTCTGCTACCCTGGGGAAAAGATCTTGACTATTCACCCTATCTATGTTCCTCATGATTTTATAAACCTCTATAAGGTCACCCCTCCACGGAAAATAGCTCCAGTCTATTAGCATCACCCTGTAGCTCAAACCCTCCAACCCTGGCAACATTCTTGTAAATCTTTCCTGAACTCTTTCAAGTTTCACGACATGTTTCCTATAGCAGGGAGACCAGAATTGAATGCAAAATGGCCTAACCAATGTCCTGTACAGCCACAACATGACCTTCCAAGTCCTGTACTCAACGCACTGACAATAAAGGCAAGCATACCAAATGCCTTCTTCACTGCCCTGTCTACCTGCCATCCTACTTTCAAGGAACTATGAACCTACACCCCAAGGTCTCTTTGTTCGGAAACACTCCCCAGGACCTTACCATTAAGTATTTAAGTCCTGCTCTGATTTACCTTTCCAAAATGCTGCACCTCACATTTATCTAAATTAAACTCCATCTGCCAGTCCTTGGCTCATTTGCCCATCTGATCAAAGTCCCATTGTACTCTGAGGTAACCTTCTTCATTGTCCACTACACCAGCAACTTTGGTGTCATCTGCAAACTTACTAACCATACCTCCTATTTTCACATCCAAATTAAAAAAATTGAAAGAACTACAGATGTTGTAAATCAGAAACGAAAACAAAAATAGAAATGGATGGAAAATTAAGCAGGTCTGGCAGCATCTGTGGAGAGAAATCAGAGTTAATGCTTCGGACACAATCATCTTTCTTTATAATTGATGGTAGTTAGGAAAAGGTTAATATCTATGCAGAGGATGGCATTTTGGCGTGTGTGGGTGGGGTGGGGTGGGGTGAGTACACGACAGGTGAACATAGAACCCAAAGAGAGAGAAAAACAGATGAAGCAGTGTTTTACCTACACTTCACTCAATCTGGTCTCCTCTACACTGGGGAAGTGCAGACTGAATGACTGCTTTGCAGAAAACCTATGTTCTGTCTACAAAAGTGACCCTGAGCTTCCAGTTGTCTGCCACTTTAATGACCACCGTGTTCCCTTGCCAACATCTCTCTCTCTCAGGCTTGCTCTGGTGCTCCAGTGAAGCTCAGAGCAAACTGGAAGAACAGCATCTCATTTTTTGGGGAACCCTGCAGCCTCTGGACTCAATATCCAGTTCAACAATTTTAAAGCTTAAGCATCTTCTTCCATGTCCTTACCCAACCCCCGCACACTAGGCCTTGTCATCACATGGGATGCTACAACATATAAGCCATTGTCAGCTAATAGCCCTCATTAGCAGTTATTCATTACCCCAGATTGACCTTTACCCACTCCTTTGACTGTGAAGCTGTTTTCCTCTCTCTCTTTGGGCTCTAACTCCACCTAGCATTTACTTTTGCCCTTCCCCTCCATCCTGCCCTCTGTATAAATATTAAACCTTATCCTAGCTACCATCAGTTTTGAAGAAGGGTCACTGGACCTGAAATGTTAACTTTCTCTCCATAGAGGCTGCCAGACCTTCCAGCAAGTTCTGTTTGTGCTTTTGTGTTAGATTCAAAATACTCTCTCAAACAGCACTTATAACTCCAGGTATAGCATTCACAATAGCTAAAAAATGGATCAGAGATAGTAGGAACTGCAAACGCTGGAGAATCTGAAGAAGGGACTAGGCCCGAAACGTCAGCTTTCCTGCTCCTCTGATGCTGCTTGGCCTGCTGTGTTCATCCAGCTCTACATCTTGTTACCTCAGATACAAAATGGAGATCACTTTCAGAACAAGAAGAAAATTCCATTTCAATCACTACACATGATAGGAAATTGCTTGATTTCGCCGTAACTTGCTTTAAGAAGATACTTAACTGTTTTGAACTCAAGCAAGAGGAAAATTGATTGAAGAAGCTGAAGCCCCATTTACTGTTCCACCATTTGTGAATTTAATTTCTGATTAAGTGGAAGATAAATTAATAATAAAAAGAGCATAAAATAATAAAAAGTAACCTGTGTGGAAGTTTTGTTTTCGGAGAGTACTGAAGAAAATAGAAAGGAAAATAAGTACCTTTTCTTTCAGCCTTCTTTTCAGTCTATCTTTGGATGACTCCAAAAGATTAACTTTCGGTTGGTCCACCTGTCGATCTGAAATGCTGTCTTTACGTTTTATTTCGGAGTTCTGGAGATTCTGTGGAGTTGGGCTGCTGGGTGGATCCGTAGGCTTATGCATCTCCCCAGACACCTGGACAGGGCTGTGTGAGGGATCCTCACTTTGGACATTACTGCTGTCTTTGGCATTCCTGTTCAACTCCTTGTCATTAGAAGAATGTCTCTGGTTGTGCTGCCACCGACGCTGCTGGCTGTAGCCATGATTTGGTGGACCCTGCTTTCCTGCAGAGTGTGGTGTAGGAGTCTGGTACTGTCTCGAGTGATCTCGGTTGTGTTTTGTGTTGCTCGGCTGATGCTCGCCATGTTGTTGTACTTTGTTTCCCCCTGGAGTCCTCTGCTGTCTCCTACAAATAAGGGCAATTTCTCATAAGTAGGATTCATTCACAAAATAAAGTTTACCTATTACTCTCTTCAGCTCACCAGGCACACTTTTCTATGCAAGTGTGCTGCACAATATTTTCCTTAAAGAGTTCGAATATGCTGATATATATTTTGCTGCAGTGTTAATATTTATTAAACAGAAAATTTGTTTTTCTAACAGTTCAGTGGATGAATATACTCTCTAATATGGATTGGCCCACACAGATCAGAAAGGGCCCTGGATCAATATGGAATTTTCTTTGTGTTGACCTTCTTTTACGTACAGGTCGATATTAACTTAGGTGCATTTCAGTCGTTGCAATCATTGTCAACGAAGGGCTAGAACAAAATGTCAGCAGGATTGCTCTTCTAGAGCATTATCCAGAGACCTCTGCTGGAATGTGTCTGTATGTGAAGTACTTCTGGATGTCTTACTTTATTAAAGGCACAATACAAATGTAAGTTTCATAGAATCCCTACAGTGTGGAAACAGGCCCTTTGTCTCAACAAGTCCACACCGACCCTCAAAGCATCCCATCCAGACCCATCCCCCTATAACCCACCTAATCGACACATTCCTGAACACTACGGGCAATTTAGCATGGCCAATCCACCTAGCCTGCACATCTTTGGACTGTGGGAGGAAACCAGAGCAGCTGGAGGAAACCCACACAGACACAGGGAGAATGTGCAAACTCCACACAGACAGTCACTCGAGGGTGGAATTGAATCCGGGTCCCTAGTGCTGTGAGGCAGCAGTGCTAACCACTGTGCCACCGTGCCACCCATTTGTCATTTGGTTTCAAAATCCGACTCTAAGATGGCACACCAAGATTGGACAGTATTGGCATTAAGCACACATGTTCATGAGGGATGTGCCATTGGTGTTGTTCTCAACCAGTAGAACATAGAACATAACAGCGCACTACAGGCCCTTCGGCCCTCGATGTTGCGCTGACCTGTGAAACCAATCTGAAGCCCATCTAACATACACTATTCCATTATCATCCATATGTTTATCCAATGACCATTTAAATGCCCTTAAAGTTGACGAGTCTACTACTGTTGCAGGGAGGGCATTCCACGCCCTTACTGCTCTCTGAGTAAAGAACCTACCTCTGACAACTGTCCTATATCTGTCACCCCTCAATTTAAAGCTATGTCCCCACGTGCTAGCCATCACCATCCGAGGAAAAAGGCTCTCACTGTCCACCCTATCATTAATGTCATTAATCTATATTTTCCTGTACAGCAATGATAATAAGAAGCAGAAGCTCTGGCTGATCTTTCTCCTCCTTGTTTTGGAAGATCTATTGTCACACCCTACTGCCAATGTGGTTGGGATTCACTAACTCACCACAGATTAGGGATCAAAACTGGGGCCTTCCTTGTCTGTCTGACTCAGGACAAAGCTACTTGTTTACCTACTGAGTCATCAAGGGAGTTCTACCACAGAGAGACCAATTTCTAAATAAGGAGTCACATAAATCGTAATATGTCTCTCATCTCCTTTTAAATCGATTTTTGCATAACAATATGGATTGTCAGCTTTGACTGGGCCTATTCTGGGAGAGGTTAGCCAGGCGACATCACAGAAAGCTGGTGATATGCATGAGTAGGTGAAACTAGAAGTGGTTAGAAAGCTATGTAGAAAGGTTAACGCTGAGATAAGGTAGAAAGATGACATAAACATCACAGACTAATTTAGATTGATGATTCAATTTAATATTTTTCTAATCAACCTCTTGTCACACACTGTTGAAGCAGGGGGGACGCAAGCCCAGGTCAATCTGATTCAGATGTGTGTGAAAGAACACTACCACTGCACTATAGAGACCCAATAGTGAGTGAGAGCGAATGAATCTGTCTCCACTAAATGCTGCTCGAGTTTCAACAATTCCTTCCCCTGGCAGTCATTCTCAGGGGATACAAATCTACAGTACACTATAGCCTGCCTTAGACTCATTAGTAACGTTAATTATACTAATCATATCTAAATCTAAGGGACATGCATTTTTGACGAGAGGGGGAAGTTCAAAGGAGATATGAGGGCCAAGATACTTTTTTTTACACACAGAGAATGGTAGGTGTCTCGAACACGCTGCCAGGGGCATTTAAGGGACTTTTAGATAAGTACATGACCATGGAGGGATATGGACCAAAGGCAATCATGTTCGGCACAACATCGTGGGCTGAAGGGCCTGTTCCTGTGCTGTACAGTTCTATGATTCACTAGTCTCAGCTGAGTCTAAACACGGCTCAAAAATCAATGCTCCTTCCTTCATCTCTGACTGGAGTGGTTGGAAGGCAGTCTGGATATGTCTGTTATGTCTCATCTGCTGACACACGGTCAAGATTTTCAGTTGGTGTGGAAATGGATTCCTGGTAAAAGGAACGTGATTAGCTGATGGCCATTCCCTGATGGTGGGAAGGTCAGGTGGTACTTGAGCTTGATCTCTGATTGGCTGGCAGCCAGTCTTGGGAGCTGACATATTCCTGGGATGCTGTGTTTGGCCTCCAAGAGACTGAGGCTGGTTCTGGTGGACTATCAGCCATTCCTGAAGGGCTGACAACTCTAACAATCAGTGATTTACTGTTTTGATATGATTCTACGAGATGTTTTGTTAAGAATCTGTTGGTCCCGCTACTGCCTTAGAGTCATAGAGATGTGCAGCATGGAAACAGACCCTTGGGTTGCCCCTTGCGTCACTTTCAAATCTTTCCCCTCTCACCTTAACCTTTATTTTTGGACTCTGCTACCCTGGGGAAAAAGACCTTGACTATTCAACCTATCTATGGCCCTTATGATTTGAAAAACTTCCATAAGGTCACCTCTCAGCCTCCAATGCTCCAGGGAAAATAGCCCCAGCCTTTTCAGTCTCTCCCTATAGCTCAAACCCTCCAACCCTGGCAACATCCTTGTACATCTTTTCTGGACCCTTTCAAGTTTCACAACATCCCTCCTATAGCAGACAGACCAGAATTGAACTCAGTATTCCACAAGTGGCCTAATGAATGTTTTGTACAGCTACAACATGACCTCCCAACTCCTACACTCATTGCCCTGATCAATAAAGGCAAGCATACTAAACACCTTTTTCACTATCCTGTCTGCCTGCGACTCTACTTTCATGGAATTATGAACTTACATTCCATGCTCTCTTTGTTCGGCAACACGCCCAGCACCTTATCATTCAGTCCTGCCCTGATTTGTCTTTCCAAAATGCAGCACCTCACATTTATCTGAATTAAACTCCATCTGCCACCCCTCGGCCCAGTGGCTCATCTGATCAAGGTCCCGTTGTACTCTAGGGCAACCTTCTTCGCTGTCCACTACACCTCCAATTTTGGTGTCGGCTGCAAACTTACTAACCATACCTATGTTCACACCCAAATCATTTATATAAATGACAAAAAATAGTGGACCCAGCACTGGCATCTTTTTTTTTAATAAAGTGTATTTCAACACTTGTTGTCACGATTTTTTCTGCTAGTTCGGACATTAAAGCATTGAACTATAACTATTTTTTATTGCCAATATTGGGACTCATGTAGGTCACAGTGCAAATTTTGAGGGATAATTCAGAAAATCTTTCCCCACCCTCAGTAAAATAATGGAAAATAATTAGCCTGAAATCTACTTTTTGTTACAAACATTCTCAACACTTTTCAGTGTTTGCAAGTATTTCTTTACATAGATTTAAAACTTATTGAAAAGCCAAAAAGTTCTTTCTTTTGCAATCTCTTGCAGTTCTGTTCTGTCGCTATGGTGTGCATTATTCTTAGACCTGTAGGGCAAATAGAAAAATTGTTTTCAGGCCCTGCCATTGCTAATAATTAAGAATTGCAAGCTTCAACTGGGAAGGGAGGACTGGCCCTTGATTTCCCTCTGGTTTCACTCAATATCTATTTGAGATGAAATGGCTGAGATTGGCAAGTTATTGTATTGGTAATCATGTACTTTTCAGTATAAATCTAATATCCAAGTACGTAGACCCAAGCGCAAAATACTCTGAATGCTGGAAATCCGAATTAAAATCAAACAGACATGCTAGAAAAACTTAGCAGATTGGGAAATATCTATGGAGAGACAGAGTGAATATTACAGGCTGATGGTCTTTCATTTGAAATTGATGAGACATTTAAAGGGATTGTTTTAGCATTGAATATAAGGAATGTACAACAAAGTGTAGTAAATTGTGCAGAGGGCTGTAAATGACTTGAGGACATAGACAAGTTATTAGACTGAGAAGAAAGTATTCAGATGAAATTTAATGAAACAAAACGATATATTAAGAGATATGCTAAACAGTAAAACTTTCAATTGGGCAGAGGAGCAGAATAACTTGGTGGTTCAAATACATTAATTTAAAAAAAAAGTGGTGAAACAAATTCACAAAGCTGCATTAAAAAGCATATATGGTCCTGGGATATTGGAAAGATATTTTGGGGAATTTTAACACCCCAGAATGGGGATCAGTTTGGATCAGCTGTAAAGTTAAAATGTTAAAAATCTGAATTCCAACTTTAAATCACCCATTTGGTTTTATCCAAGGCACGGTGAGCAGTGGGCAAGGAACTCAGTCTCAGGGAACAGGATTGCAATTTAAGTGTTCTAGCAAGTCCGTGTATTTTATTTTTATTCACCATTTTAAATTCAAATTTAACAGGGGATGGTCAGGTTGTTACAGGAAAGGAAGGATTGCTGGTAGCCCCTTTGATCAGATACACTACACTACACCCACCCGTCCAAGATCCTTCCAATCTCCTGCAATCGCCCTCTTAGTAATGCCCCATCCCTCCCTTCTAAGGCCTCCATGCTCCTCTTTGTAGTGTTTAATTGTCTAATGTTTGTTTGTACATATATCTGGTATCTGGTTTCTGTTCTCTGTTCACTCTGCGTGATTAGGTAAGCCTGGTTGTGGTGATTAAGAAAAAGACTGTAGGCAAGCTGCTGGAAGCATGACATTTTAAAGCACTGTAAAGAACTTCAGTTACAGATGCACACCAGGATTGTATCTTCTCTGCAGATCTCCAAGATAAAACACAAATACCTCTGACCTCCCACCTCAACTCCTCAGATTCTATCCTTGCCTCAAGGTGCCCTCTCAGCAGCTCCCCTCTTAGTCAACCTTGGCATCAAATGGCCCTGAAGCCTCTTCTCCATTGCTCCTTTCCTGGTTGGAAGCTAAGTGCATCAATCTGGCTGGAATCTAAGTAAGGAACACATCAGTGGTATCCCATGTGGGATATAGGACCCAGGCTCCCTTCCAGCTAAAAAAGTTAAAATTCCCCCTTAACCAAAAGGAAATATCAAATCCTATGAAAGATTACTGGCTAAACTTCAATCGAAATATAATCTTCCGTTTTATAGGCATCCTACTTCAGGAAAAATGGCAGGTAGTGAATTCAGAGTAATTCATTAAGATAACAGGAGACTTTTATAATGTGGAGGAACTGGGGCTTCTTAATTAAAGCAAAAAATAGGTGGATAGGTCTAACTAATGGTGAGTAGGTTATAAGGAATTTTGAATAACTTAATCTGGAAAAATATTTCCACCAGTCAATTAGCCAGTGGCTAATTTAATGTCTAACACCTATAAAATTGAACAGCGAGGTAACAAGGCTTATTCTGTATGGAGATGGTTCTCAGGGTCTCGGTAGACAAATGCAAGAACAGTAGTGGAAGCAGAATCCACAATAGATTTTAACAAAGTGTTTTATATACTTGAAAAATAAAAAAATGTAGAACCATATGCAGGGAGATGGTATAAAAATAGGACTAAACAGACCGCCTTTCAGAAGGATAGCGAAGGACTATTCTCCTGTTCTGTAATACATCCACTCCTCTGCAGGCCTAAAGCAAAGAAGTGGGAAGGCAATGGCCGAGTGGTAATATTGGTAGACTGTAAATCCAGAGACCCAGATAATGTTCTGGGAACCTGAGTTCGAATCCTACTGTGACAGATGGTGGAATTTGAATTCAATAAAAAAAAATCTGAAATTAAGAGTCTAATGATGACCATGAATCCATTGCCAATTGTTGGAAAAACCCATCTGGTTCACTCATGCCCTTTAGGGAAGGAAATTGCCATCTTTATCTGGTCTGGCCTACATGTGATTCCAGACCCACAGCAAAGTGGTTGACTCTTAACTGCCCTCTGGGCAATAAATGCCACCTGGCCAGTGATGCCCTCATCCCATGAATGAACAAAAAAAAGGTCTGCGAGGGGCATTGAGCAAGTGGATTGTTTATAGAGAGATGGAATGAGTTGCATTTGTGGCGGAGACTAATTTTTGGATGCTAGAAAATTTAGCTCTACTTCAGGTTGGGTGTGGAGTAGATAGGTTTTCAGTTACTCAATGTTCAAACATTATTGTTAGTGCAAGTCTGAGGAAATTGTTCTGCTATTCCAAAAGGTGTGCCTTCATAGAGTTAGCAGAACTCATTTTGCTATTCACGCCTCCTATAAACATGTTTTTTATTTCTTTACTTGCATTTCCAAGATGTTTGTCATGTGATCTCTCTCCTGTCTTTCACTCAATCACAGATCTTGTCTTTTGTTGTCTGTCTCCACTACATTACTTCTTTGTCTGTAGACCTCCCCCAACCCAACATTTACTCCAATCTCTCCCACCTCCAAAATTGGGAATGAAGCATGTAGCTGCCAAAAATTAACGGCACTGGTATGTCATTGCCAGCACTGGTAATTTTTAGGGAACATTGTTACAGATACACTTAGAAAGCCAATTATGCTTTTGCAGCTAGCCCCCAGTTTTCTGATATGGTGGGTTGGGGAAAGGAGACTAACTGCCTGGAAGCAGACATCCACTGCCATGTCAGGCTGCTGGCATTTCTGGCAGACCTGGGTGAAGTGACAGCCAAATAATACCCTGTCATAATTTCCCAACACAACCCTGGTTCCTTTTTGTTTTTTGTTAACTTTTTTGAAGAAATGTTTCAAAGGACAGCTTCTTATAGCAGTGCGCTCCTAGTTACTTACCTGTATTGTAGCTGTGAGCTCCTGTGAAGGTCTATTTGACCCTCAAGCTTCAATGACTCGCCTGCTGCCCTTAACAGGGGAGGAAACCAGTCTTCATGTCAATTAATTACTTTGCCATGTAAAAATCTTAATTTCAACTCATATTCCTCCCAACCCCAGGATGGGATTCTGACTCCAAAACAAACCTAGCTCCCTTACCTCTTTCTGTAGATGTTACCTGACCTGCTAAATATTTCCAGCATTTTTTGTTTTTTAGTCAAATAGAACTTCTGCTAGTTAAGAGCTGGCAATAGTTCCATCACAATCCTGGTGAAGGCCTCTTTCTGAGAGAAAAAGACAATCAATCAATCATAGATGCTACTGTATAGACGTGATAACCTATCAAAATATTGGAATATCCATGATTTGAGATGGGAGGATGGCACTTTAGTAATCACCAAACAGACTAAACCAGAAGAAACACACCAACTTAAAGAGAACATTTTCACTGGCATCAAATTCACCAGGGAAGAAGAACAAACAGCTCCCATTCCTGGACATGATGGTAGAACACAAGGCCAACAAGGAATTTCTTACCAAAGTATACAGAAAGGCCACATGCACAATAAATTTCAACAATAACCATCCCAACATCCACAAACGGAGTTGCGTAAAAACATGGTTCAAACGAGCCACAACTCACTGCAGCAACCCAGAACTACACCAAAATGAATAAGAATACCTCCACCAAGCAATTAGAGACAATGGATACCTGAACAGCTGGGTCCGACGATGCCTGTCACACAAACAACAACAAGAAGATACTGTACGCCCTGACATACTTGTCATGTTACCGTACATCAAGAATGTATCTGACCATAAGACTCTATGGCCACTGGGCATCAGGGTAGCACACAAATCTACATCAACCCTACACCAACTGCTAACAAGAACCAAAGATCCCTTACCCACGATGGACAGAATCAACGTAACATACAAGATTCCATGCAAGGACTGCAACAAACATTACATTGGACAGACAGGAAGGGAACTGGCTACGAGAATAATGAACATCAACTGGCAACAAAAAGACACAACCGATACTCACTCGCATCCATACACACAAACAAGGAGAACAAGCCAAACAGACACAAGCACGGGAATTTCTAGAGGCCTGGTTCTCCACCAAGAAGGCCATCAATAAACATGTAGAATTAGACCCTCTATACACACCACTGCAAAGAAAAACTGGAAATGAGATAATCAACTCCAATGGACCCCAGAGTTTAAATATCAAGCGGGAAAACACACCAGCGCTTCATCGGAGGCTGCACTGATTATGTTATCCTGCAGGGTAATGAAACATCTGCAAACTAACAAATCAGCTCAGCCAGAGAACCAAGTACAGCATCTCTGCCCTAGGCTGCAGATGGCCATCAATCTGGTTCTATTGCATATCTGTCGGTGGAGTACAGAACTTTTAATAGATCCCCTATGAAACTACCTTATGGTATTACATAGGATATACAGCACATCAACAGGCCACTTGGCCCAACAAGTCCTCATCAGTGCTTAAGTTCTATTTAAAACTTTTCACAACTAAATCTACCATTGTAACCATCTGTTCCCTTCTCCCACACATGCTTTCCCATGCATCCTGGCATGGATTCCACACTTACTTCCATATATTCAAAGGCATAAATACGTAAATGTATTTGGTGTACAACCAGTTTATTCATTCATTTCTATAAATCAGCAATAATGAAAATAAAAAAAACCTTAGATTTGAAACTATAGAACTGTGTTACCAAATTCTATATCCATATGGAACAAATATAATGTATAATACAACCTCTACCAAGGTTGAAACATTAATATAAGCCTCTTCAAACATGGAAAACAGAAACAGCAAGAAATATTACTTCCAATTTCGCTAGTTTTCAGTTTGGAATCCAATATCCCTTTATCTTTATTTTACAGCAGCTCATACTGTAACGTGCAATTAAAACAAAAAAATCATATTACAGAACAGCACTGCAAAGATAATTATTAGGATGAATCCTTTTCATGTTTCATTTATATAACAAACATGTGATGTTGTAACTTGCATTTTGCTGAAACATAAAATGCTGTTATTTAAACAGAAAATTATGGCAATGCTTGGCAAGTCTAGCAGCATCTGTGGATGGAAAGACAGTGTTAAAAGTTGGGATTTTCTCATTTCTGCTCAGTTGGCTTTAGAGGCAGAGGTGTAAGGAAAATTACTCACTGTGTTAGCTTGCCGACTATTCGTGCCTCCCTGCATATTTCCCCAGAGGTAGATTAACAGGTATGATGGTAAATTCCTGGCAGTGGCAGTAAGCCAATTAAGGGTGTAATGAGCCACTTATCTGAAATATTCCACACCACAAGGGATCTTCCTATTTCACATCTGCCGCCCATTATAACACACCTCTGCTAATACTCGCCCTGCTTTAATGGCTGCTGGCTTCCTCCCACTGACGGTACCTCCAGAGTCCTGCTGCCACTCCTTTAATGGTTAGGCATTGTCCATATTATAAAGTCCACCTTCAAATGCGACAAGTGAATGGGCCTTTTGATGTTAGAATGTGGTCACTACTAGAAACTGGATGGTCCTCCCAGAGACAGCTTCTTAATCCTCCTGGAAATGGCTAATTACGCTGACATCGCAGCGCTCAATCTTCCTGGTTCTGAAACTGGAATTCATCTCCAGCTGAGATTGGCAAACAACAGGCAAAACTCAGTCAAATGTTCCAAATCGATGACATCTCGTTAGAACTTGGAGAAATTAGAAGTAGAATAGGTCTTAAGCAAGTGAAAAAGAGGAGACCGTGGGAAAAAGAACAATAGACAGGTTACTAACTGGGACAGGAGATAGGAGAGATTAAATAACAAAAGGTGCAGGACTGAAGAGTGTATACATGGGACAAGTAATAAAACAATGTGTTTGGAGGTGTGAATGGTAGAATTGGAAAGCAAAATAAGAAATACCAAAACCTGTAAACAAATATGGAAATATAATGGGGGCTTGGGTTATGGTTTAAAATTGATTATCTCAATGTTGAGTATGGACAAACAAAGTGCCTAATTGACAGATGAGGTGCGGGTCCTCAAACTTACTGTAAGCTTCGCTGAACATTCTAACAGCTGAAGACAGAGAGGTCAGATGGTACCAGGGCTATCGTTTCCAGGTAACTGGAAATTCAGCATTATGCTTGTGAACTGAATAGAGGTATTCACAGGGTAAAGGCAAGAGCAGATGTTTCCCTTCCAGTCTTTGCATTGAAAGCTGTCTTGGGAATGGCAATTGAGCAGTGAACCACGCTGCCGTGGAGGAGATAGTCCGTTTGCAATATAGAAAGGCAACGGAAGGGAAAGGAAGGCAAATGTGTGTTTGGTGGTGGCATCACACTGGAGAGAAAGCAAATAGTGTGGATGATCCATTAAATAAAGAAGCTCAAAGGGTGGAAAATGAGAACGAGTCGGTCACATGGAGTCTTTCTGTGAAATGACTGGTAGCTCTTTTATTTCCTAATAATGTATTGAGTTGTCAAACACTATTATATTTAATAACACAAAAAATCTAATTTCTTCAAGACACAGTTATTACTCTGGAATAAGATATGTTTTGATGAATTATGAATTTGCAAATGCAGAGTTCTGTTGGCCAACAATGTTTCAAACTATTGAACAATGGTAAGTGAATATTACATTGATCATTTACCAATAAAGAGTAAAAAAAGCAACATTTTTGCTGCCACTCTTCTTTTGCTCCAATTTACAACATTGTGTCAGTCAAATGGTTAACATTTTTCAACAACTGGTGAGATGACCCCTTTAACCACCAGGATAAAGTATTCACAATTAGAAATCTTACAATTGCCTTGACAAATGATTTGTCTACATGACCCTTTAATTATCAAGCCCCCTCAACCATGTACTTACCATGACATTATGCTCAGAAATGATCCCAACACCAGAGAAAATTAATTTCCTGAGTCATGGGGAATGCAGGGTAATCCATTGAAAAAAAATGAGACACCCACAAGTTTTTGGCAGCTAGTCAAAAAGTTCATACAAAAGAAAATCTCAATGTTACAAACAGCTGGAAAGATTTGATATGCAGATAGAATCTCAGTCATTGGTTTGGTGTTGGTATTATGGCTTTTACATTTACCAAATGTCAGTGGCAGTCCTCAAATTGGTCTGACAATCTCATTCACGACAACTGTAATAGTTCATGATGATCTGTCAGCTTTAACACAGTGAAACGTTCTACCTCAATTTACAGGAACATTATCACACAATATCTGATACTAATCCATGTTTAGGCAGATGACTTTAGGCAGATTTCAAAGGGTGTCTGAAAGGAGAAAAGTAGAGAGATGGATGGAGGGATTTCTTCAGTTTGGGGCATTGGCAGCTAAAGGCATGGCTGCCAACTGTTTAGAATTGATTTGCATTTTTTCTATTCATCGAGTCTTAGTCCTGCTGTTTAAGGAAATGTCTGCTTCTTCATCTTGGTCCATATTTGTTCTACAAGTTCTTTTTCATGCCAGACTGACTATAGGCAACAAGATGTTGGCTTAAGGTTAGACATATATATTACCACATTCTCCTTGTGAAAAACTTGTGATATTACAAAATTAATGGCAGCAGAGTTGAGGAGGTGGGAGTTGGGGTGGGGAGGGGGGGGGGGGGGGGGGGGGGGGCGGGGGTTGGGGGGGAATGTCCAGTGTCATGACATAGGGATCAGTGCTGGGTCCTTTATTGTTCATTATATCACAAAATGCAGTTGAGAATGTGGAGGAGGTTAAACTCCTTGGAGCAGAGAAGGTCAACATACACAATATTATGAGGGGCATGCACATTGTTCTTAAAAAGCAGCAGTTCCCTTCAGTTGAAGGGCCAATATTGAGGGGACATAGTTTAGAGGTTTAGACAATAAAAGAGGAAAAATGTTTTCACCTAGTGGGAGAGTGGGGTCTAAATGCACTGCCTGGGAGTGTAGTTGAGGTGGGTAACTTCACAACCATTAAAACGTACTTGGATGAGCTCTTGTAGTGTCAAATATTTAAGACTATGGTCCTAGTGGTGGGAAGGTGGAATAGTGTAGATTTAGCAGTTTTGGTGGTACAGACTTGATGGGCTGAACAGCCTCCTCTGTATTGCATGATTTGATGAATCAACATTTTATTCAGTTTGTTCTGAGAATGTTCCTCTTCTTCTCCACCAAAATGGCCCAGTTGTTGCGAAGAAACAAATAATCAAAGTGATTCCCCCTTCCTTTACTGACAATAGTGACTTGGGGTAAGGAGGAGAGGGTTGGAAGAACAGGGTACAGTCCAGCAGGTACAGGAGACTCCCAGTGCTTAGCTCCACTGACAAAGCTTTGAGGCGGAGTCTGGTTGAGCATTAGCCCATTACTCAATAAGTCATAAGTCATATGAACAAAGAAAATTACAGCACAGGAACAGGCCCTTCAGCCCTTCAAACCTGTGCCGATCCAGATCCTCTAATCTAAATCTGTCGCCTATTTTCCAAGGATCTGTATCCCTCTGCTCCCTGCCCATTCATGTATCTGTCTAGATACATCTTAAATGACGCTATCGTGCCCACCTCTACCACCTCCGCTGGCAACGCGTTCCAGGCACCCACTACCCTCTGCGTAAAGAACTTTCCACGCATATCTCCCTTAAACTTTTCCCTTCTCACCTTGAAATCGTGACCCCTCATAATTGAGTCCCTCACTCTGGGAAAAAGCTTCTCGCTATCCACCCTGTCCATACTTCTCATGATTTTGTAGACCTCAATCAGGTCCCCCCTCAACCTCCGTCTTTCTAATGTAAATAATCCTAATCTACTCAACCTCTCTTCATAGCTAACGCCCTCCATACCAGGCAACATCCTGGTGAACCTCCTCTGCGCCTGCTCCAAAGCATCCACTTCCTTTTGGTAATGTGGCGACCAGAACTTTATGCAGTATTCCAAATGTGGTCAAACCAAAGTCCTATACAACTGTAACACGACCTGCCAACTCTTGTACTCAATGCCCCGTCCGATGAATGAAAACCTTCTCGACCACTCTATCGACCTGTGTTGCCACCTTCAGGGTACAATGGACCTGAACACCCAGATCTCTCTGTGCATCAATTTTCCCCAGGGCTTTTCCATTTACCGTATAGTTCGCTCTTGAATTGGATCTTCCAAAATGCATCACCTCACGTTTGCCTGGATTGACCTCCATCTGCCATTTCTCCGCCCAACTCTCCAATCTATCTATATTCTGCTGCATTCTCTGACAGTCCCCTTAACTATCTGCTACTCCACCAATCTTAGTGTCATCTGCAAACTTGCTAATCAGACCATCTATACCTTCCTCCAGATCATTTATGTACATCACAAACAACAGGTCCCAACACGGATCCCTGTGGAACACCACTGGTCACAGTTCTCCATTTTGAGAAACTCCCTTCCACTACAACTCTCTGTCTCCTGTTGCCCAGCCAGTTCTCTATCCATCTAGCTAGTACACCCTGGACCACATGCGACTTCACTTTCTCCATCAGCCTACCATGGGGAACCTTATCAAATGCCTTACTGAAGTCCATATATATGACATCTACGGCCTTTCCCTCATCTATCAACTTTGTCACTTCCTCAAAGAATTCCATCAAGTTGGTAAGATATGACCTTCCCTGCACAAAACCATGCTGCCTATCACTAATAAGCCCATTTTCTTCCAAATGTAAATAGATCCTATCCCTCAGTATCTTCTCCAGCAGCTTCCCCACCACTGACGTCAGGCTCACCGGTCTATAATTACCTGGATTATCCTTGCTACCCTTCTTAAACAAGGGGACAACATTAGCAATTCTCCAGTCCTCCGGGACCTCACCTGTGCTCAAGGATGCTGCAAAGATATCTGTTAAGGCCCCAGCTATTTCCTCTCCAGCTTCCCTCAGTAACCTGGGATAGATCCCATCCGGACCAGGGGACTTGTCCACCCTAATGTCTTTTAGAATACCCAACACTTCCCCCTTCCTTATGCCAATTTGACCTAGAGTAATCATAACTGAGCTCAGTCTGTTGTTATCTTTTAATCTCCAGCATGGGTCAGTGCGTAATGAACAGAAGAGAGAACGCTGGCTGATTTTGCCAAGCTGTTCTCTCCCTGATCTGAATTCAGCACAGGATCTTGATTTGTACGGGCTAGTTGTAATTTTTGTGTGCTAAGCCATTGTGAAGCTAAACAACATTATTTATAACACATCCTCCAATGATATCTTAAGAACATGGAAGGAATTACCAAGTGAGCTAAGATTGTTATCCACAGATGATTTAAAAAGGACATGGCCAAGCATTTTAAGCATGAAGTAGAATGCTGACACCAATTTCCTCCCAGAGTAGAACTAACCTTTCACTGGACCTTCTGTCATTGGCTGGAAGGATCACTGTTAGCTTCTCTTGGTTGATGTAAACATATCTATAAGTGTGATATACCAAGCACTTGAGAATAATGGGCAATGATACAATGATAGCAGGTAAGAGGGAAGGAATTACAACTAAAAAGACAAAACAATGAGAGGATGACAACCAGAAGTCAACCAATTATCCATCGAGAACTCAGTGGCACCATCTTACTTAATAAAATGGAATTGTGGGAAGAAGCTGTACCAACCAACAAAGCTAAAAAATAACATTGCAACATGCACGTTGGTTATTTAAACAATATGGTGGCATCATTGGCAATACTTCAAACTGTAGGCTACTCACCACTTCCCACAGAATACACAATTACATGCATCTTGTATCTTGCACAATACTCCAATTTAAAGCCGCAAATCCTCCAATGATTATATGGTGGACTTTAATAATAGAGATGGAGCCAAATAATGACTAAACAGACTGGGAGCAGAGCTGATGTCATGTGTAAATCACACTACTGTGGGTTTAGTGCCGATATTGGAATGCACCAAACATTGAAATTAGGACTGTTACACATCCCAAAGCAACTCAGTAACCAAGATCTCGTGAGTCTGTGCAGTTTAGTTGGAAAGCAACAAGGAAAGGAAATTAAGGAGCACTTGTCAAAAGTTTTATTTTTCCTATTATCTTTCAAGCTCTTGGCACTTCCTCAATTATGTACTAATAAACACAAAGCTCCTTTACAGTCCGGTTCACAGGTTGTCTGGGCTCAAAACAAAAATTAAAATGGCACTTTGTAAGGAAAACCAATCAGTAAAGAGTTTCTAAAATAGCATCCCTATCGTTTAACAAGTATTTGTGAGGGTGTACTCAAATATAGAGTGGAACTTATTGTAAGTGAAAGACCCATCCAGCCAGCCAGCTAGAGAGCTGACCTGAGCTCTGCATTGACTTTTGTTGAAAGGTCCACCAAATTAAGTGCCAATTCTGGGCATTATTCATAGGATCAAGGACCTCAGAGACATACCGGCTGGCAGTTCACAGCAGGGCAAGAGGCCAGAAGCTATTCAATGCTTGGCATCACCAGTCCAGAAGTGGTAGCTGCTGCCAGTAATGTACACCCATCCAAGGTCCCAGATCAGCGAGGAGTACAGGCCACAGGTAAATGATGGTAGGAGACAGGTTGCAGAGAAGGGATCCCAAAGGAGGATGGCTGCCAGCATGGACATGGGGCGGATTCTCAGTGGCAACCTACCACCACTTCTGATGCTGGCCCTCTTGATAAAGCTGTAAGCACTTCTGAATGAAGGACTCTGCCCCACTACCTCCCAGCTTCTCACCTGGTAAATCCTCCACTCACTGTTGGGCAAATATGCACTTAAGTGGCTCAAATGGCAGTGAGTAGAAAGGCTGTGCGTGGGCCTTCCCATTACAGATTTAATCGCGGCAGAGATGGGAAAGTAGTGGGGTCCCCTCCAGCCACCTGCCTGATTTTAAATGCCCCCCTCTTCCACCAAGCCTGCCACAGGGAAGGGCATTATATTTCACTCATATGTTATTCAGTTAATCTTATTAATGAAATTCACAGGTGAGAACCGTCTTTTCAAATTCAACTTTAATTTTTAAATCTAGATATTTGAATGCATGGTTTAGCCTTACGTGTCAAATCAGATGGAAGTTAATTATAAATCTGATAAACTGACATAACTAAATGTGGAAGGAAGCAGAAAGCTGTGTGAACCATCAAGTCCAATCCAAGGCAATTTCAATACAGTTAAAACATGGCACTGTGATTTTGTTAAAAGGATTCACAAATGAAGAAGTTAAGAGCAAGTACTTTGCTACATAGTACAGAAGGAAACCCTTCCTCAATGGGCTGTAACCAAGTGCAGGGATCAGGGACTTCTCAATGAGGGATTAGGCAGCAGATCACTTGAGACAAAGGTGGAGTCAGGCCAGGCGGCTGACTTAGAAGGAGGCGACCTTTGCAATAGCACAGGAATGTAGTCAGAACTTCAAGTATGACACCAGGGTTGCCTCACACTGGTTCAGACAGTTGACAGAGAGCGAAATGGGATCAGTAACCATGGAACAGAGTTTGTGTTGTAAACAGAAGATCATGGCTTTGGTACCCTCAATATTTACTTGGAATAAATTATTAGTTGGAGGATAAGTTAAATAACAGTGGAGGAATTGAGAAAGTGGATGGATGGTAGAGCTGGGTGTTTTTAGTTTACATATGAAGATTAAGGCTATTGTATTTGATGAGGCCACTGAGGGGCAACTGGCATATGTGAAATGTACGGGGAGGGGGAGGGGGAGGGATCAAAGACAGATCCTGCAGGGATGGCAGATGTTTCCCAGTGTGGTGGAAGTAAGAGAAACCATTGAGAGTGACATTTGGCTATGACCAGACAGGTAAGAATATAGCCAGGCAAGCAAAGAACCATCCAGGTAGATGACAGTGGAGAGGCACTGGAGGAGGAAGATATATTCGACTATGCCAAAGCAGCAGATACAGGTCAAGAATGTTGATGAAAGATAGTTTAACCTTATCTTAATCAAGTAGCTTGTTACTTATGACTTGGGAAGAAATGTGACTGAACAGATTTAGGCCTCAAGCTCCAGAAAAATGGTAATTGTTTTGGGAAGCAACAACACATTCAAGGAGAGGAAGAGGGGTTGGAGATAGAACATAGAACATTACAGCGCAGTACAGGCCCTTCGGCCCTCGA
>NC_063332.1:28791726-28792454 GCF_021869965.1 Rhincodon typus | reverse complement strand
TTTGCAGGCAGGGCATTCCACGCCCTTACTACTCTCTGAGTAAAGAACCTACCTCTGACATCTGTCCTATATCTATCACCCCTCAATTTAAAGCTATGTCCCCTCGTGCGAGCCATCACCATCCCAGGAAAAAGGCTCCCACTGTCCACCCTATCTAATCCTCTGATCATCTTGTATGTCTCGATCAAGTCACCTCTTAACCTTCTTCTCTCTAACGAAAACAGCCTCAAAACCCTCAGCCTTTCCTCATAAGACCTTCCCTCCATACCAGGCAACATCCTGGTAAATCTCCTCTGCACCCTTTCCAATGCTTCCACATCCTTCCTATAATGCGGTGACCAGAACTGTACGCAATACTCCAAGTGCGGCCGCACCAGAGTTTTGTACAGCTGCAACATGACCTCATGGCTCCGAAACTCAATCCCTCTACCAATAAAACCTAACATACTGTACGCCTTCTTAACAACGCTATCAACCTGGGTGGCAACTTTCAGTGATCTATGCACATGGACACCGAGATCTTTCTGCTCATCCACACTACCAAGAATCTTACCATTAGCCCAGTATTCTGTATTCCTGTTACTCCTTCCAAAGTGAATCACCTCACACTTTTCCGCATTAAACCCCATTTGCCACCTCTCAGCCCAGCTCTGCAGCTTATCTATGTCCCTCTGTAACCTGCAACATCCTTCCGCACTATCCACAACTCCACCGACTTTGGTGTCATC
>NC_063332.1:28788967-28791716 GCF_021869965.1 Rhincodon typus | reverse complement strand
AAAATGACAAACAGCAGTGGCCCCAAAACAGATCCTTGAGGTACACCACTAGTAACTGAACTCCAGGATGAACATTTCCCATCAACCACCACCCTCTGTCTTCTTACAGCTAGCCAATTTCTGATCCAAACCGCTAAATCACCCTCAATCCCATGCCTCCGTATTTTCTGCAATAGCCTACCATGGGGAACCTTATCAAATGCTTTACTGAAATCCAAATACACCACATCAACCGCTTTACCCTCATCCACCTGTTTGGTCACCTTCTCGAAGAACTCAATAAGGTTTGTGAGGCACGACCTACCTTTCACAAAACCGTGTTGACTATCCCTAATCAAATTATTCCTTTCTAGATGATTATAAATCCTATCTCTTATAATCCTTTCCAACACTTTACCCACAACCGAAGTAAGGCTCACCGGTCTATAATTACCAGGGTTGTCTCTACTCCCCTTCTTGAACAAGGGGACAACATTTGCTAGTCTCCAGTCTTCTGGCACTATTCCTGAAGACAATGACGACATAAAGATCAAAGCCAAAGGCTCTGCAATCTCCTCTCTAGCTTCCCAGAGAATCCTAGGATAAATCCCATCCGGCCCAGGGGACTTATCTATTTTCACACCTTCCAGAATTGCTAACACCTCCTCCTTATGAACCTCAATCCCGTCTAGTCTAATAGACTGTATCTCAGTATTCTCCTCGACTACATGGTCTTTTTCCTGTGTGAATACTGACGAAAAATATTCATTTAGCACCTCTCCTATCTCTTTGGACTCCACGCACAACTTCCCACTACTGTCCTTGACCGGCCCCATGGCTTACCATGGCTAACCCACCTAGTCTGCACATCCCTGGACACATGGGGCAATTTAATATGGCCAAACCATCAAACCATCTTTGTCGCCATAGAATTCCTACAGTGGAAACCAGACCATTTGACCCAATGGGTCCACGCCGACCCTCTGAACAGCATCCCACCCAGACCCACTCCCCAACCCTATCCCTGTAATCCTGCATTTCCCATGGCTAACCCACCCACACCCCTGAGCACTATGGGCAACCTAGCATGGCCAATTCACCTAACTTGCATGTCTTTGGACTGTGGGAGGAAACTGGAGCACCCAGCGGAAACCCATGCAGACACAGGGAAAACGTGCAAACTCCACAGAGACTGTCGCCCGAGGTTGGAATCAAACCCAGGTCCCTGGCACTGTGAGGCAGCAGTGCTAACCACTGAGCAACTGTTCTGCCCCAATATTCTGGATAAAGAAAACAAATGTTGCAGGAATTCTCTTCTCCCCCTTAATACCTTCATTTTTCTCATGTTCTTTTCTTTGTACGAGAACATCAAAGTCATTTTCATTTTCCTCACCATCTTAAAGCTTTAATGGTAACCTTGAGATTTCTCATCTAAAGAACCAATGGCCAATTTTCTTAAACTTTCCAAAATCCTCTCTTCTGATAATCAGAATAATCTTCATCGCTTAACTCAATTTTCTCAAGGACAATAATATTGTTAAATGCTAATAAAAACAACAGGTACTGACAATAGCCCATTTATCAACACATAAGTGCATGCACATTTAATTTTAGTTTCCTTAACATGGACCAAGCTGGTCGGGTCCTACAGGACCTTGCTACTATACGGGGTCTGTGGCAGCTTGGGAGGAATACAACAAGAGGGAAACATACTTTTGATTTGGTCCTCATCAATCTGCCTGAATGGTGGAGGATAATTAAACAACTCAATGGAGGAGAAGGCTTCACAAATATCTCCACCCTCAACGATTGGGGTCCCCAGCATATCAGTGAAAAAGACAAGGCTGAAGCATTCATAACAATTTTTGGCCAGAAGCATGCCCAGGTATGAACTGTACGTAAAAAGCAGGATAAATCCAACCCAGCCAATTATTAGTTTACTTTCAATCATCGATAAAATGATGGAAGGGGTCATCACAGGACTGTCATGCAGCACCTGCTCAGCAATAACTTGCTCACTGACGCTCAGTTTGGGTTCCGCCAGGGACACTCAGCCCCAGGCCTCATTACAGCCTTGGTTCAAATGCGGACAAAAGAGCTGAATTCCAGAGGTGAGATGAGAATTACTGCCCCTGACATCAAGGTTGTATGTGGCCAAGTGCGGCATCAAGGAGCCCCATCAAAACTAGAATCCAGGGAGGTGACAGCCTGGTGGTATTATAACTACACTTTTAATCCAGAGACCCAGGTAATGTTCTGGGGACCCAGGTTTGAATCCTGTCTTGGCACCCCAGTGAGCCATGCACACCATCCCGCCAGTGAATTAAGATTCTAAATAGGACCATTAATTGTCAGAAAAATCCATCTGCTTCACTAATGACCTTTAGGAAAGGAAACTGCTGTCCTTACCTGCTCTGGCCTACATCATAAAGTCTGAAATGGAGATATTTGCTGTCGACTGCATGATGTTTAGCACCATTTGTGACACCTCATATACAGTTCATGTTCAAATGCAAGATCTGGACAATATCCAGGCTTGGGCTGACAAGTGGCAAGTAACATTCATGACGCACAAGTGGCTGGCAATGACCATCTCCAAAAAAAGGGAGTGTGGCTGTTGTGCCTTGATGTTCAGTAGCATTATCATCACTGAATTCCCCATTAACAACATCTTGGGAGTTATGGGAGATAGTAGGAACTGCAGATGCTGGAGAATCCGAGACAACAAGGTGCAGGGCTGGATGAACACAGCAGGCCAAGCAGCATCATA
>NC_063332.1:28703164-28743967 GCF_021869965.1 Rhincodon typus | reverse complement strand
CCAAGCAGCATCAGAGGAGCAGGAAGAAGGGTCTCTAGGCCCGAAACGTCAGCTTTCCTGCTCCTCAGACGCTGCTTGGCCTGCTGTGTTCATCCAGCTCTACACCGTGTTATCTCAGATTCTCCAGCATCTGCAGTTCCTACTCTCTCCATCAGGGTACAGCACTGCTTGAAAATAATTGCTGAGTGGTTTTAGTTACTTCTGAAGCTGCTGGCATGTCATTTCATGAGGATTCAAACCAGATGCACAGCAACTGTTGCACTTGCCTTCACAAAGCTACATAATAATTTTCAGCCTAGTTGTTTTAAGATTCCAGAGCAAACCACAGAATTGAAGGGACAGTCTACACTGCAGGGTCCCAACAATAAAGCTTCAGAACAACAAGCAATTTGAGACAAAAACAAAAACCTTGCTCCCTTTTCCACATCCAGTTGATATTCTATAGAACGCTGCCTCGTCAAGCGCCAAATCCTGATTGACACCCAATGTGGAGAATGCAAACGGTTTACAGTATGGTGTTCATGAGTACCTGCCGCACTGGAAGCACTTTCTCCAGGTCATTCAAGGTAATATTTCCATCCTCTTCAAACTTTCCCTTCACCATCCTGCACAAATGACGAGAAGAGGAGCAGCATTAGGTTGGAGACTTTCAATCGACATAGTCGTAAAGGAAAGGCTGATGTTCTAGCAAGAAGATGGAGTATTTTTGACAGCTGGAACTCAGTATGCAGCTTTGCCCCAACACTAACAATGAATAAATTTGTTTGTAGAATATATCTATTTCCCTTAATAAATACCATTTGAAAGTTTGAAAATACATCAGTTTTTCGTCCCATCCCAGTCTGGTGCTGCAATTTAATTTTTCCATCCACGTATTCACTGTAGAATTTCCCTTTCAATATATTCAGTTTGTCTTACCGCAGAGTGGGGAGAAAATCAAAACAATGACCCATTAAGTGAAAAATTAAGTTGCGCTTGATCCTCCCAGTAGAATTCTTTGTGGTAGCTTAACCAAATGCATCACAGAAAGCAGAACTAGGAACAGCCAAGGAAAGCTTATTTAAAAATGAGAAATCAGTATTTCTGAACCAGCATTAAGATGGTGATAGCGTGGGAGTAGAGTTCTCTCATAATTTCCTTTAACAGCTACCTGTTTTTCTCCAAGCCATTTACCTGTTCCAGTGAAA
This sequence comes from Rhincodon typus, assembly GCF_021869965.1. Classification (NCBI taxonomy): domain Eukaryota; kingdom Metazoa; phylum Chordata; class Chondrichthyes; order Orectolobiformes; family Rhincodontidae; genus Rhincodon; species Rhincodon typus. The sequence continues at coordinate 28,742,780 of NC_063332.1, read as the reverse complement.
TCAACTTCCCTAAATATACTGCCTACAACACTCTGTTTAAAGAGTAATGAAACATCAAAATTATTTTGTTTTTAAATTTGTGACCTTCAGCAAAGCCATATCAACATAAGCAGCTCTCCATTGGGATAATTCAAAGATCAGTGTTTTTGGGTTGGAGTGTAAAGAAACGGGAAAATTGGCAGATTTTTCTCTTCCAACAAGAAGCACAGCATTAGTCCAGAGATTTTCAATCGTCACAGGCATAAAGGACAGGCTGATGTTCTAACAAGAAGGTGGAGTATTCCTGATAGCTGCAACTCACTACGCAGCTTTGCCCCAACACGGACAATGAATAAATGCATTTGCAGAATGTGCCTATATCCTGTGAAGTGTTCTCAACTGAAGTATTTTCTGTGAAAAGCAGTGGTTAGCACTGCTGCCTCACAGCGCCAGAGACCTGGGTTCAATACACTGGCTGTGTAGAGATTGCACATTCTCCCTGTAACTGCATGGGTTTCCTCCAGATGCTCCAGTTTCCTCCCACAGTCCAAAGATATTCAGGCTAGGTGGACTGGCCATGCTAAATTGCCCATAGTGTCCAGGGTTGTGCAAGTTAGGTGGATTAGCCATGACAAATGCAGGGTTATAGGGATAGAGTAGGGGTTGGGTCTGGGAGGGATGCTCTTCAGAGGGTCGGTGGGGACTCAATGGGTCAAATGACCTGCTTCTACACTGCAGGGATTCTACGAACATTTATTGATCGACTGGATCATGTAGGTGCAGCATGCAAAGGAAAATCAAATATGGAAAAGCACACACTCCTTTCCACAAATACATATGTGTTTACAAGCAAATTGAAAGAGCATTATGGAAAGAAAGTTGCAAGTAACATCAAATCCAACACGAGTAAAAGGGAGTGGTCCATGAAAACTCATATATATGATACAATCAATTAAAATAAAGAAATGAAGGACATGTTGCATAATTACTTCCAGTATTGACGGTAGAGGAAGATGATAGTATGCTAGACATGCCAAAGAGAAAGGAGTTACAGCTACACCTGGTTCTTGGGAATGAGATGGACTATGTTTCAGTGGGAGGACATTTGAAGGACAGCAATCTTTGCATCATTAAGTTTAGGTGGAATGTACAAAAAAGGACAAGGAATGATCCAGAATAAGAATAATTAACCAGGGAAATGCCAACTCCAACAGGGTGACAGTGGGTCAGAAAAATTGGAATCAAAGGTTAGCAGGCAAAATGATATCTGAACAATGGTTTGTCTTCAGTTTGAGCACAAAGTATGTTCCCATGAAGTGGAAAGGCAGGGCATCCAAATCCAGATGTCCCTAGATGACGAAAGAGATAGAGGTTAAGATGAAAAAGGAAGAAGTGTGCTTATGAAAAAGAGATGGATAATATGACTAAGAATTAGGCTGAATATAGAAGGTTCAGAGGGGAAGTACAAAGCCCACAAGGTCTGCAAAGCGAGAGTGTGAAAAGAGACCAGAAGCCAACATAAGTGAGGCCATAATTTTCCAAACTTGCTTAAATTCAGGATGGTGCCAAAGGGCCAGAGAATTGCAAACGTTACACTCTTGTCTAAAGAAAGTGTAAAGGTAAGTAAACCAACCAACTTAACTTTGTTATATATGCAATATGACACAACAAAATTAAGTGCCACTTGGGAAAAGGCATGTCAATTAAAGACAGTTAGTATGGATTCATTCAGGAAAACAACAAAATGCTGGTGAAACTCAGATCTGGCAGCATCTGTGAAAAGAGAAACAGAATTAATATTTGAATTTTATTATAATGTTTGGTTCAGGCAAGTTCCTTTCAGCAGGAGCGAGAGGGAGAAGGCTGTACTGGGGATGATTTAAAATCAAGTGTGGGGGTTTCTAAGGCCCAGTTTTGGTTCGGACACATTCCTTTCAGGAGGGGCCAGCAGCCATCCATTCCGGGGAAGCTCCCTGCTGTAGACCCAGGGTGATATGGGAGCAGAGTTTCTGATTTGTCGGTGCTAGTGAGGCACTAATTTGCATTAATACATTTATTCCCTTGGTGCTACAGGTGATAGAATCTCACTACAGTACAGGGAAAGTGTCCAGTTAGTTCATCTTCTGCTTAGTTAGAGGGAAGTTAGATAGTAAGTTGAGGGGGTTATTTGCTAGAAAGTAATAACTGTAATCATTAGGTAGCTAATTAAAATTTAACTTGTAAACTAACAGCCAATGAGGGTTAGTCATGTCACTTGGTTGAGTTTTGTGTTCCACCTGTGAGATGTGGTCAATTATGGGCTCTGACAGTATCCTCGATAATTAGATCTGCAGGAAGTGTACCCAGCTTCAGCTGCTCACCGAACAAACAGATCAACTTCAGCAGCAAAGAGACTCTACGAAGCAAACAAATGGTGGAGAGTGTCATAGACTGAAGTTATAGAAACGTGGTCACGCCCAAGGTACAGGAAGATAGATGGCTGACAGCTAGATGGGACAGGCGATCAGTGCAGCAGTTCCCTGCAGCTGTCCCCCTGTTGAACAAGTTTTCTGTTTTGGAGACTGATGGGGGGGCGCAGGGGGGTCCATCAAGACAGCATCATCATCAGCATCAGCCAGACCAATGGCACCACGGCTGGCCCTGCTGTGCGGGGAGCAGCGGGGGGACAATGTGTAGTAGAGCAATAGGAATTTGAGATTCAATCGTCAGGGGTATAGATAGGCACTTCTGTGGCCATGAGAGACACCTCCAGGATGGTACGTTGCCTTGCTGGTGCCACAGTTATGGATGTCTCTGAGTGGGTACGGGGCATTCTGAAACAAGAGAGTAAACAGACATTGTCCATATTGGCACAATAGAGCATAGAACAGTACAGCACAGTACAGGCCCTTCGGCCCACAATGTTGCGCCGACCTTTTACACTAATCCTAAGGTCTATCTAACCTCCACCCCTACCTAATACTATCATCCATATGCCTGTCTAATAGCCGCTTAAATGGCCCTAAATGAGGCCAACTCCACTACCCTCTCCGGCAATACATTCCACGCCCCGAACACTCTCTGAGTAAAGAACTTACCTCTGACGTCTCCCCTATATCTACCTCCACTCACTTTAAAACTATGCCCCCTCATAATAGCTACCTCCACCCTAGAAAAAAGTCTCTGGCTGTCCACTCTACCTATACCTCTGATCATTTTGTACACCTCTATCAAGTCATCTCTCATCCTTCGTCATTCTAAAGAAAAAAGCCCTAGCTCTCTCAACCTTTCCTCGTAAGACCTTCCCTCCATTCCAGGCAACATCCTGATAAATCTCCTCTGCACCTTTTCCAACGCTTCCACATCTTTCCTGTAATGAGGCAACCAGAACTGGACACAATAGTCCAGATGTGGCCAAATCAGGTTTTTGTATAGCTGGAGCATAACTTCACGGCTCTTGAACTCAATCCCTCTGTTAATGAAAGCTAACACACCACACACCTTCTTAACAACTCTATCCACCTGGGTGGCAGCTTTCAGGGAACTGTGGACATGAATCCCAAGATCCCTCTGCTCCTCCACACTGCCAAGAATCTTTCCATTAACCCTGTATTCTGCTTTCAAGTTTGTCCTTCCAATATGAATCACCTCACACTTTTCAGGGTTAAACTCCATCTGCCACTTCTCAGCCCAGCTCTGCATCCTATCAATGTCCCTTTGTAACCTAGAACAGCCCTCCGCACTAACCACAACTCGACCCATCTTCGTATCGTCCGAGAACTTGCTAATCCACCCTTCCACTCCTTCATCCAAATCATTTACAAAAATCACAAATAGAAGAGGACCCAGAACAGATCCTTGTGGTACACCACTCGTAACTGAGCACCATGTTGAATATTTTCCGTCCACTACCACCCTTTGTCTTCTAAGGGTCAGCCAATTCTGAATCCAATCTGCGACATTTCCCCCTGTCCCATGCCTCCTTACCTTCTGCATGAACCTACCATGGGGAACGTTATCAAATGCCTTACTTAAATCCATGTATACCACATCCACTGCTCTACCTTCATCCACGTGTTTGGTCACCTCTTCAAAGAATTCAATAAGGTTTGTGAGGCATGATCTACCCCTCACAAATCCATGCTGACTATCACGAATCAAACTGTGCCTATCCAAGTGATCATAAATCCTATCTCTTAGAGCCCTTTCCAATAATTTGCCCACCACTGATGTAAGACTAACTGGCCTGTAATTTCCAGGGTTATCCCTATTCCCTTTTCTGAACAAGGGAATGACGTTTGCCTCTCTCCAATCTTCCGGCACTATACCCGTGGACAGTGAGGACAAAAAGATCATCGCCAAAGGCCCTGTGATCTCTTCCCTCGCTTCCCATAGAATCCTTGGATAAATCCCATCAGGCCCGGGGAACTTATCTATCTTCAAGTTCCTCAAAATTCCTAGTCCTAACATCTACCTCCTCTAGCCGACCAACCTGTGACATAACAAGTGACATAAGTAGAAAAAATGACAAGGTCTTGCTATTCAGGGAGTTAGGTAGTAAACTAAAAAGCAGGACATCTAAGGTAGTAACCTCAGGATTGCTCCCCGTACTCATGTGCCACTGAGACTAGAGAGACACAGTACACTTGTACTTGTGGCTAAACAGCTGGTGTAGCTTCAGATAATGTGGATCATTGGGCTGTCTTCTAGGGAAGATGGGACCTATACAAGAAGGACCGGTTGCACCAAAACTACACAAACACCAATATCCTGGCAGGGAGGTTCTGTAGTGCCACTTGGGAGGGTTTCAACTAGTGTGGCAGGTGGCTGGAAACCAGAGCATCAAGTCAATGAGTATAGAGACTTGGGAAGAACTTGAGTCTAAGCCAAATATAGCTAAGAGAAACAGCAATCAGGGAGAGGTTGCTGAACTCAGTGAAATTGGAGGCTTCGACTGCATTTGCTTCAATGCAAGAACTGTAACAGGTAAAACAGATGAACTTAGAGCTTGTATTAATGCATGCAGTTGTGATTTTGTTGCTATCACAGACACATGATTGAAAGAGACAGGATTGGCAGTTTAACATTCTGGCAAATAGTTGACTTAGACAAGAGAGAGAGGAAGCAAAAGAGGTGACGACGTTGCATTCCTGGTGAGGGAGCATACCACAGCTGTGTCAAAAGAGGACACCCTGGAGGGGATCTTGGAGTGAGGCATTATGGGTAGAGCTCAGGAACAGGAAGGGTGCAATCACAATGCTGGGACTGTACTACAGACCTCCCAGCTGCCCGAGGGAGATAGAAGAAGTGATATGTAGTCAAGTTCTGGAAAGATGTGAAAATAACAGGGATGTTGTGGTGGGTGATTTTAAATTCTGCCACATTGACAGGGACTTTCTTAGTGCTGGGGATTTGGATGGGGAGCAATTTGTTAGGTGTGTCCAGGAGGGATGTTGAAACAGTATGGGGATAGTCCAACGAGGGAGGAGGCCATATTGAACCTGGTATTGGGAAATGAGCCAGGCCAGGTGATCAAAGATTCATTAAGGCATTTTGGGAATAGTGACCATGATTCTGTAGGTTTTCGGATACTTATGGGTAAGGACAAGATTGGACCTCAGATGAAGGTGTTAAATTGGGGGAAGGTTAACTATAACTGAATTAGACACGAATTGGAGAATGTGGATTGGGAGCGGCTGTTTGACAGTAAATTCACATCTGACATGTAGCAGTCTTTTAAGGACCAGTGATTAGCGTGCAGGACAGGCATTTCCGGTGAAAATCAAGGACAGGAATGGTAGGATTCAGGAATCTTGGATGACAGGGGAAATTATCAGCTTAGTCGAAAAATAAAAGGAAGCATACCTAAGGTCTGAGCAACCAGAAACAGTTGAAGTCTTGAAGAATAAAGAGAATGTGGGAAGGAGCTCAAGCAAGGAGTCAGAAGGGCTAGAAGGGCTGGTCTTTGGCCAGCAGAGTTATGGAGAATCCCAAGGCATTTTATACATATTAGGAGCAAGAGGGTAGCTAGAGAAAGAGTAGTCCCACTCAAGGATAAAAGAGGGAGAATATGTGTGGGGCAAGAGGAAATGGGTGAGATCCTTAAAGAGTACTTTACATCAGTATTCACCAAAGACAGGGATATGAGGGATGTTGTCGTGAGGGAAAAGTGTGTGAGTACTCTTGGGCAGGTCAATATAAGGAAGGAGGAAGTGTCAGGTGTCTTGAAATATATTGAGGTCGACAAGATCCCGGGCCATACAGGATCTGTCCCAGGATACTGGGGGAGGCAAGGAAAGAAACAGCCAGGGCCTTGACAAATATCTTTGCATCCTCTTTGCCCTCAGGCAAGGTTCCAGAGGACTGGAGAACGACCAATGTTGTTTCTTTGTTTAAGAAGGGAAACAGACAATCCAGGTAATTACAGTTTGGTGAGCCTGATGTCAGTGGTGGGGATGCTGTTGGAGAAGATACTGACAGACAGGATTTATTCGTATTTGGAAGTGAATGGACTTTTTAGTGATAGGCAGCATGGGTTTGTGCAGGGAAGGTCATGGCTCACCAACTTGATTGAATTTTATGGGGAGGTGACAAAAATTATTATGACGGAAGGGCAATGGATGCTGTCCACATGGACTTTAGTAAGGCATTTGATAAGGTACCTCAAGGCAGACTGGTACAGAAGGTAGAGTGTCATGGGATCCTGGGAGAGCTAGCTAGATGGCTACAAAACTGGGTTAGTCATAGAAGACATAGTAGTGGTGGAAGGGTGCTTTTTGGAGTGGAGATCAGTGACTAGTGTGTTCCACAAGGGTCAGTGCTGGAGCCTTTATTGATTGTACTATATATAAATGATCTGAAGGAAATGTAGATAGTCCGATTAGTAAATTTATGGATGATACCAAAGTTGGCGGAAATGCAGGTAGTGAAAGGGATTGTCAAAGGATAGAGCGGGTCATAGATAGATTGCAGATTTGGGCTGGGAAATGGCAGAAGGAGTTTAATCCGGACAATTGTGAGGTGATGCATTTTGGAAGATCAAATTCAGGTGCGAATTATGCAATAAATGGCAGAACCCTTAGGAGCATTGACATACAGAGGGATCTGGGCGTACAGGTCCACAGATCCCTGAAAGTGGCAATACAGGTGGATAAGGTGGTCAGGAAGCATACAGCATGCTTGCCTTCATCAGCCAGGGCATCGAATACAAAAGTTGGTAAGCTATGTTATAGCTGTGTAAAACTTTAGTTCGGCCACATTTGGAATATTGCATGCAGTTCTGGTCGCCACACTACCAGAAGGACGTGGATGCTTTGGAGAGGGTACAAAGAAGGTTTACCAGGATGTTGCTTGGTCTGGAGGGTTTTAATTATGAGGTGAGGTCAAATAAATTTGGATTGTTTTCACTGGAAAGGCAGAGGCTGAGGAGAGACCTGATAGAGGTGTACAAAATTATGAGAGGCATAGATAGGGGGAATAGTCAGAGGTTTTTTCCCAGGTGGAAAGGCAAACTACAAGAGGGCACGGGTTCAAGGTGAGAGGGAGAAAGTTAGGGGAGAAACTTTTTCACACAGAGGGTAGTGGGTGCCTGGAACGCACTGCCGGTGGAGGTGGTGGAAGCAGGCATGTTAGCAACATTTTGAAGCATTTCTTGACAGACCCATGAACATGAGGCAAACAGAGGGACAGAAACAGTGTATGGGCAATAAGTCGTGGGTCTAAATAAGGATTAGAGATTGGTGCAGGCTTGGTGAGCCGAACGGCCTATTACTGCGTTGTATTCTAATAAATACTGTATAGTATTGTATGATTCTTCTCATTTGTTATGGACAAATCATGTATAACTACCTTGCTTGAGATTTTTGAAGATATAAGTAGGGAGAATCGATAATGGTAATATTTTTGGCTGTGGTATAATGAATTTCCAAAGGCATTTGATACAGTGCCACACAACAGTCTTGTCAGCATAAAAGGGACAGTAGTAACATAGTTACAAAATTATCTGAGTCAAGGAGACAGTTGTGGTTAATGGGTATTTTCCAGCTGGAGGAAGGTTTGTAGTAGAGTTTCCCAACAATCAGTTTTGAGAGCCTTCCTCTTCATGATATACATTTGCACCAAGACCTTGTTGTAAAGGGCACAATTCAAAATGTTCAGTTGATATGAAATTTCGAAGTATTGTACCTGTAGGGAGAAATGTGTAGAATTTCAAAAGGACACAATCAAATTGGTGAAATGGGCAGACTATTACCAAATAAAATTTAATCAGTGTATTGTGAAAAGATTAACTTTGATGGGAAGAACATAGAAACGTGGTCTAAAAGCAAGGGTACAATTCCAAGGTGTACAACAGCAGAGGGACCTGAATATGAATGTGCATAAATCATTGAAACTGACAAGACTGGTTGACAGCATACTTAAATTAAACATACAGCATCCTAGGCTACATTAACTGAGACAGACAACATAAAAGCAAGGATGTTATGTTAAACTTACACAGAACACTGGATTAGCCTCAACTGGAGCTTTTCGTCAACTTTGGGCACTACACTTTAGAAAAGGTTTGTCAGCAAATAATGCAATTGCGATCCAGTAGCATTTGGGTTAGGTTAAAGAATGAAAATACAATCAAATGTAGGAGGCTGGATGAAACAGTAAATAATCACAGATCATAGCGATTAACTGTCCATTCATCCAAGAAATCTTGATTCAAATCTTGTCCCCAGCCAGCGAACATAACTCCATGTATCCTAAACAATTTGAACACTGCTGCTTCTGTTATGTGGATCTTCACCACAAAACCGCTCATGATAATGTGGCACTGATCTCAGACTGGCAGACGCTGAGGGATGTGATCACTGATGTATCAAAGGTCACTATGTGGGGAAGGTTAGAGAAAGTTAAACTTTGCATTTGGCCTGTACTCCACCTGACAAAACACTGAATATCAATGCCAAAAACATAGTGAAATCATATTAGAGGGTCCCAGCATAGAATATGTAAATGAAGAAAAAAAACATTGGTGTCCATGTGAAGCAGAAATCATTTCCATGAAACTATACACACCAGTAAAGAATGTTTTCTGTGGGCAATAGATGTGGTTGATTTTTAACTACTCTCTGAATTGGCCAAACAAGTCAGTCTTATCACACTATTAAGCAAAAAGAAGCTTCACCGCCATCTTCAGAGGGCAAGCCCGGATGGCCAACAAATGTCAAGCTTGTCAATAATGTTCACATCCTGGGTACATATAATACTGGAGAACAGGATGCAACTTCTCATACAATGGGGTTTCCTATCTAAAATGGTTCATGCAGAATTCTGAAGAACAAAGAGAATGCTCCTCCACAGACTGCTTTCCCTTCTCTCAGTCTCAAGAAAACAATGTGTTCATTTTGAGTGCATCCAAGAGGAAATTGTGGGGATTAGGTTCTCCAAAAAGGAAGAAATGTCAAGAAATGCCCTTTGACATTTGGAGATTTGATACTTACCCTTCTTGATCAATGTGGGGGAGGTACTTGGAAGCGTTTTGTAAATGCTTTCGATGAAACGAGTTGGTGAAATCTAATTTCTCAGGCTGTAGATCCCATGTTGGTCCACTGTAAGAAAAAACCCGCACATTATAACTCACAGGGAAACAGGGCTGCAGCCAATTACGCAGTCTTCAAACTAATCTCTGGCTTCCAGAGGAACAGGCCCACAAAAGTCTGTCTTCGGTTGAACAGGAAATTTCCATATTCACTCTGCTTTCCAGAGGAATAGAGACATACCAAACAGACTCCCTTCTCCCCATCTGTTTATGTTTTTGGTTAGTAACCTGCACTTTTCCAGAGATGGCCCTCTCTCGCTTCTTTCACTCAGCTCTCACCCCACATTCAGTACCAAATTGAAAGAATGAGCGACATGCTCTCAAGTTAGGCTTCTTTTGCCCTACTCTGAAAAGGGTCTACTATGTGAAAGGAAGCAATTGATTGTGAAATGTTCAAAGCTTTTTGCACCAACTCATTTTTTTTTTAAACAAAGCATTAGAAGGTTCAGCTCTTCAAACATGTAGTTATAGCTATGACAGAAAGAACTGCACTAGAACTCTCCCAGGCTTGGAAGATGAAAGCTGCCATTTTTCTTTTTGTCCAAAACTTGGCAAAGCCTTTCAGCAATTTTAACAACAAACAGCACCAGATCACAGATGTTATGGATAAAGATGTGTAAAAGCCATTGTTTATTGGGAAATGTTCAGTATAAAGAAGGACAAAATCAGAATAACAGACAGTTGTACACCGATGCCACAATTTGCACACAAGCAGGATGGGACAGAATCTGTTGACAATGGAGGACAAAGCAAGCGAGAGGGAGATAGAATTGTGCTTCTTCAATTGTAATATCCTGGGTATAGAAGAAGATTTGTTGTCTCTTCTCTGTCCTTTATCAATGAGTTGGTTTTATGGATTCAAAACCCGTAAGAATATTGTTTGCATAGTTTATTAAAACTGAGCATTATGTCAGTACAATATCACATTATTCAAGTTACCTAAGTCACATTATTTCATTAGTATCGGGGACTCTATTTTTGTGAGTTGAAGTTATGTTTAAAACTGGTTGACCTAGAAAACACCGAGCTCCCTGGAGATACTGAAACTGCAAGGGTTAAGTACTTTATTTAATTTAGAATTCCGGAAGTCACAACAATTTCCATGTTCCAGTCATGATTACCCCTGTGTGAGATACAAAGATAGATTCACATATTCAGTTTCCTCTGCTGCTTTTACTTCTTGTAGTCTCTCTGTTTCAAGCTCAGCGCCACCTGAAGGTAAAGCATCACCATTATTAAAATACGAATGCCTTTCCACTGTATGTGGACGTCTGATCTGGATGTGCACAGAACAGTCCAAGAGATCAATCACACATCTCTGAACTACAAAAAGCATCACATGCTAATGCCTGTTCTGGGAGATGAGTTGCATATTGTTCAGAATGGGAAATAGTGAATCTAGTGACAGAACAGGAAAAGCTAAATTCATTCTCAATAAGAAAGCTCATCTACCATTCGGAATAAAGCAATTTTGGTGAATCATTGAGAACAGCAGGGAATGGAGGTTGGGGTGAGAGGACTGGATATAAAATGTAAAAAAGCCACATACCTTGCATTCTCAAAAGTGTTAACTGCCCAGATATCTGTCCCCAGAATATCATAAGACGTCTCTTGGTTACAGTTCTACAAATGGAGGAAAGCATCACAGAATCAGCATTTGCATAAACACAACCACTAATTTTAAACAATTGCAGAGAATAAAATACGTAGTGTAGTGGTGCTAGCCTTCTTGCAGTGGTAACAATTTCACCTCTTGAATAAAAGGGTCATGGATTGAAACCCAATCAAGTGGCTTGAACAGATGGTCGAGACTGACAATTCAGTGCAGTACGTAGAAGTGTTCGAATGAGATTGCTGGGTCAATCAGAATGTCCAAAACTGAAATCAATAGATTTGTTAGGTGTGGATATTAAAGAGACGACAAAGACAAGTGGAGTACAATTCTACCATGACATAACAGAATGGTGAAGCAGGTTCCAGGTCTCAAAGTTGCTATTTATTTGCAAATTCTACTTAGCCCTTGAACTGGGACCTTAGTTTTCTTTGTGTTTTGAATCTAACTCATTGCTTCAGTGCAGCTATACTTATTGATCTTTGGTAAATTGTTCAACTTCATCAAGCTTTGATTAATTGTTTTTGTTTAGTCTGAGTGACAAGCCTGCATAATGAAACCTTTATTTTCAACACCAATGCCGAGGATTGTCAGGTTAAATGTCAAGTAAAACTTCCTTTGTTCGTAACTACATTCATACAGAGTGCCTCTGCGATAACATTGTTAGGGGTCCTGAATCCATATATTGCAGGCCAGTTGCATCCTTTATATTCTCTCTCTCCTTTTCCATCCTTTTCTTTATCTTTTCTTTCACCTTCTGATGTTGTGGACGGAGCGGTGTTGGTGGACGGCGCGGTGCTGGTGGACCGCTGGCTGTGGCAGGGCATTGTGCTCAGAATGGGACTGCAGTCGGCTCATAGCGGGGACTTGACGGGTTGCAGAGTCAAGGTAACAGCATGGTCTGGAGGTGAGACCTGGCGCGGTCTGCTTGCAGGACTGTAATGCTGAACTTTTTATTTCCTTATGATTCTAATTTATTTGATTTTGTATCTAAGTATCTTGCACGCAAGATGGCGCCGTTGTAAACTTTTCACTGCATTCATGTGGACACGTGAAAATAAACCTAATTTTAACTCTAACATCATAATCGTAGAGATATACCGCACGGAAACAGACCCTTCGGTCCAACTCGTCCATGCCCATCAGACAGCCTAAATAAATCTAGCTCCATTTACCCAGCATTTGACCCATATACCCCTTTAAATGCTTCCTTTTCATATACCCGTCCAGATGCATTTTAAAATGCTGTAATTGTACCAGCCTCCACCACTTCTTTTGGCAGCTCATTTCATACACGCACCACTCACGGCATGAAAAAGTTGCCCCTTTTAAATATTTCCCCTCTCACCTTAAACCTAAGCCCTCTAGTTTTGGACTCCCGCTCCCTGGGGAAAAGACTTTGTCTATTTACTCTATCCATGCCCCTCATGATTTTATAAACCTCTATACGGTTATCCCTCAGCCTCCGATGCTCCAGGGAAAATCCTCTCCCTATAGCTCAAACCCTCCAACACTGGCAACAGAGATAACAAGGTGTAGAGCTGGATGAACACAGCAGGCCAAGCAGCATCAGAGGAACAGGAAGGCTGATGTTTCGGGCCTAACCCTGGCAACATCCTTGTAAATCTTTTCTGAACTCTTTCAAGTTTCACAACATTCTCTCTGTAGCAAAGAGACCAGAATTGCATGCAGTATTCCAAAAGTGGACTAATGTCCTGCACAGACGCAACATGACCCCCAACTCCTATACTCAATGCCCTGACCAATAAAGGCAAGCATACCAAATGCCTTCTTAACTATCCTATCTACCTGTAACTCCACTTTCAAGGAACTATGAACCTGCATTCCAAGGTCTCTTTGTTCAGCAACACTCTCCAGGACCTTACCATTAAGTGCATAAGTCCTACACTGATTTGCCTTTCCAAAATGCAGCACCTCAAAATTTATCTAAATTAAACTCTATTTGCCACTCCTTGGCCCATTAGCGCATCTGATCAAGATCCTGTTGTACTGAGGTAACCTTCTTCGCTGTCCACTACTCCTCTAATTTTGGTGTCATCTGCAAACTTTCTAACCATACCTCCTATGTTCACACACAAATCATTTATATAAGTGATGAGAAACAATTGACCCAGCACAGATCCTTGTGGCACACCGCTGGTCACAGGCCTCCTGTCTGAAAAGCAACCCTCCACCACCACCCTCTGTCCTCTACCTTTGTGCCAGTTCTGTATCCAAATAGCTAGTTCTCTTTCTATTCCGTGTGATCTAACTTTGCTAATCAGTCTACCATGAGGAGCCTTGTCGAACGTCTTACTGAAGTCCATATAGATCACATCCACGGCTCTGCCCTCATCAATCTTCTTCTTCACTTCTTCAAAAAACTCAATCAAGTTCGTCAGACACGGTTTCCCATGCACAAAGCCATGTTGACTATGCCTAATCAGTTCTTGTGTTTCCAAATACATGTAAACCCTGTCCCTCAGGATTCCCTCCAACAATTTGCCCACCACCGACGTCAGGCTCACCAGTCTATAGTTCCCTGGCTTCTCCTTATCACATTCCTTAAATAGTGGCATCATATTAGCCAACTCCCAGTCTTCCGGCACCTCGCTCATGACTATCAATGATAGAAATATCTCAGCAAGGAGCTCAGTAATCTCTTCCCTTGCTTCCCACAGAGTTCTTGCGTACACCTGATCATGCCCCAGAGATTTATGCACCTTTGTGTTTTAAGGCGGCCAGCATCTCCTCCTCCGTAATGTGGACATTTTTCCAAGATGTCACTATTTATTTCCCCAAGTTCTCTATCTTCCATATCCTTCTCCACAGTAAAAACTGACGCAAAATACTCATTTAGTATCTCCCGCATCTTCTATGGTTCCACACGTATGAGGGCTTGCTGATCTTTAAGGGACCCTATTCTCTCCGTTGTTGCCCTTTTGTCCTTAATGTATTTGTAGAATCTCTTTGGATTCTCCATAACCGTATTTGCCAAAGATGTCTCATGTCCCCATTTTGCCCTTCTGATTTCCCTCAAGTATACTCCTACTGCTTTTATATTCTTCTGGGGAATGACTGTATCTCTGCTGTCTATACCTGACATATGCTTCCTTCTTATTCTCGAACAAAACCTCAATTTCTCTAGTCACCGAGCATTCCCTACACCTACCAGCCTTGCCCTTCACCCCAACAGAAACATACTGTCTCTGGACTCTCGGTATCTCATTTTTGAAGGCTTCCCATTTTCCAGCTGTCCCTTTACCTGTGTACATCTGCCCCCAATCAACTTTTGAAAGTTCTTGCCTAATACTGTCAAAATTAGCCTTTCTCCAATTTAGAACTTTATCTTTTAGATCTGGTCTATCCAGATGGTCCTTCTTATGGTCACTGGCCCAAAGTGCTCTCCTACTGACACCTCAGTCACCTGCCCTGCCTTACTTCCCAAGAGTAGGTCAAGTTTTTCACCTTCTCTAGTAGGTACATCCACATACTGAATCAGAAGACTTTCTTGTACACACTTAACAAATTCTTCTCCATCCAAGCCCTTAACACTATGACAATCCCAGTCTATGGTTGGAAAGTCAAAATCCCTACCATAATCACCCTATTATTCTCACAGATAACTGAGATCTCCTTACAAATTTGTTCCTCAAAATTTCCCACTGACTATTGGCAGGGGTGTCTCGAGTACAATCCCAATCAGGTGACCTTGCCTCTCTTATTTCTCAGTTCTACCCAAATAACTTCCCTGGACTATTCCCAGTAATATCCTCCTATCCTCCCTAAATACAGCTGTAATGTTATCCCTATTCAAAAACGCCACTTCTCCTCCTCCTTTTTTGCTCCCCCCCACCCCTTTTGATCCTTCCTGTAGCACCTATACGCTGGAACATTAAGCTGCCAGTCCTGTCTACCCCCGAGCCACATCTCTAATTGCTAATGATATCCAAGTCCCATGTTCCTAACTATGCCCTGAGTCCATGTGCCTTACCTGTTAGGCCTCTTGCATTGAAATAAATATAGTTTAATTCATCAGTCCTACCTCGTTCTCTACTTTCTTCCAGCCTGCCCTGACTGTTTGACTTACTCTTTTTCCCAACTGTACCAGTCTCAGACTGATCTCTTTCCTTGCTGTCTCTCTGGGTCCCACCACCTACCCTTTACTAGTTTAAATCCTCCTGATCAGCTCAGCAGATCTTCCTGCCAGTATATCAGTCCCCTTCCAATTCGGGTGCAATCCGTTCTTCTTATACAGTTCACTTCTACCCCAGCAGACATTCCAATGATCCAAAAATGTGAATCCTTCTCTCCTGCACCAGCTCCTCAGCCCAAGCATTCATTTGCTCTATCCTCCTAATCCTACCTTCACTAGCTTGTGGCACCGGGAGTGATCCAGATATTACTACTTTCAAGGACCTACTTTTTAAATTCCTGCCTAACTTCCTATATTCTCTCCTCAGAGTTTCACTTTTCACTTCCTATGTTGTTAGTTCCATTGCGTACGATGACCACCCGCTGGTCCCTCTTGCCTTTGAGAATATTCTGCACCCTCTCTGAGATATCTTTAATCCTGGCTCCAGGGAGGCAACACACCATTCTGATGTCTCGCTGTCAGCTGCAGACTCGTCTGTCTGTGCCTCTAACCAGAAAGTCACCTATCACAATCTATCGCTTGGAACCCGGCGTACCCCTCATTACATTAGAGCCAGTCTCAGTACCAGAAACCTGGCTGTCAGTGTTACATTCCCCTGAGAGTCCATCACCCCCTACATTTTCCAAAGCAGCATACTTGTTTGAGATGGGGATAGCCATAGGAGACTCATGCACTACTTGCCTCATTCCCCTACCCTTCCTGGAGGTAACCCATCTACCTGGCTGTATCTTTGATTTATCTCCCTTCCTGCAACTGCCATCCTTCACACTCCCTAGCTCCTGTAAATTCCTCACTGCCTCCACCTGCCACTCCAACCGACCCAAGCAGTACGATAGGATTCACAACCAAACACACTTCCTGTACACGTAATCCTCAGTAATATGGAAACTCTCCCTAATCTCACACATCCAACAGGAGGAACACATCACTCTACCAAAGGCCATCTTTTGCACCTTAACAATCTACAGACCCAGAAAACAGCACAGTCTTACTTTTCTAAAAACACTGCTCTAGGCTAACTCAGTACCTATGTTTTTATATTTTCAAAGTTTAATCAAGAGGCACATCTCAATAACAACACATAATCGCAAAAACACCCACTCTACTCACTGTTGTAGATTTACAAAAGAAAACCAGTAATATTACACTTTAAAAAGCCACTTAGCTGCTGAGGTCCCACACATAGGTTTGTTCAAGGTTAGCAGTGAATTTTGCTGTTTGTTTATTTTTCTTAGAATGAACTCCGATGTCCAGAGATAACTTGAAAACAGACAGCAAAGGCAGCAGTTGTGCAGGTTACTGCTGGGTCAGACAGCAGTGTAGGTTCCTTCCACGGTTTGAATCACTGCCCGTGTGGTCACTGTCCTTCGTCTGTCTTCCTCCTTTTTAAAGTGCCGTTATTTTGATCCTTTCCCCCCCCAAAGTTCCAAAATAATGCAACAGCTTATAAAACAGTAATCACTGTTCCTAGAATTTGAAGAAATCAGTTCCAACAGTGAAAATACCTTAAGAAAGGACTAGCTCTTGCAGCCACAATTTTTTCCCATTCTCCATCTTGGATCACCCAGAATCCTTTTTCAGAAAAGTACCTTCCAACATAGCAGTGATTTTTTTTTCCATTTCCTACACATCATCCTCTAACCTTTGGAGCAAGACTGCAGTTTTGTACTTTGGGATACATGTCCATTATAAATGGACTGCAAAACTTCAGTCTAAATTTCATACAGAATCCAGTCAGTCATTTCAGTAAATTAAAACCCAAGTTCCGTTCATCCACCCATTTCTTCTAGCCTTTTTGCTATAAACAAGAATAAGAAACTAAATCCTCACACTAAATTACCTTATTAGAAAGGCTTTGCTGTATGGAACCATTAGTATCATGCAAAATAGACTTTATTAGGTACCTAAAATAATTGTTGATATCATGTTGAAGTATGGAAATCAGTATCTTCTCCTTTAAACTTTTCAGACTGCACCTGGAGTTGCAGATGCTGGGGTTGCCCAAGGCTATTAAGTGCAAATCTTGCTGGATGACCACATTGTATGTTTACAGTGGCTTCCAAAGAAACTGAACACTGGCTTCAGACAGTGAAACGGAAGCAAACATGAAGAATTCTGACACAAAGAGAACATATGAAATCTCTAAATAATATAAAATCCTCTACCAACCTTTGGCATTGTCAGCTTACACCGTACGAAAGAATCCTTGGGGATTCCCACAGATGTAACTTATTGCATTGATCTAGAGCGGGATCCAGTACCCAGCCCATTCCTCCTCCAGAAGAGGAATCTGAACCAGAATATCAACTTCAACAGTAAGGAAGCCAACGTTAAAGGATTAGTCAGATACACTAAATAACAGCTCTCCTTCAACTTGAATTTTCAATTCAATTCTTGTTGATCTTCCAATCATTACACAAGTGTAAAATATTAAGTGGTTATTTCTTCTCATCAGTAATCCACCTTTTTCAGAGAATTCAAAGTAAAGAACAGACATCCCCTCTTATCCAGTCCCTGGTTTATTGACAAACCGCATCATTTTTTGAGATACACTTCAGCCTGAAAATTCAAAGTGGCAATCTGTCATCAGTAGATTAAAATTCAAATTCCTTGCACTAACTATTTACACACGTTTCTCTTAAAAAGTAATCCATTAGCCATCGTTCTCAAAATTATACCCCTTCAAATCCCCAAAGTAAAAGCAAATTAAAATTAGCTATGACACTTTCTGCATGCGCATCAGGTGGTAGCAAGATAAACTTCTAAAACTCCTGAAATAGAATTGCCAGTTAATGATACTTTTTGGAGTCAACACTACATAATGAATTACAAATGGTTAGCATGCAATATAAATCACCAACTTAGAGTAAAAAGAAAAACAGGAAAAAGCTTTGGTTCAAGAAGAACTATAACTTCCTTTTCAGCATGGGATTTGGTCTGGACAAATGGATACAAAATGTCACTGGATTTACCGATTCTGACAACTCTTAAATCTGCTTACTTAAAAATAATAAACCACAAAAAAAAACTTTAATGTGCAATTCTTCTATAGTTTGGCGGGATGACAGCATTGCTTCCAAGACAAGGTTTTGTTGCTCATCATAAATTTCCTTTGAGAACATAGTAAAATAGAAACAATGGAGATGGAACAGGCCATTCAGCTCCTTGATTCTGCTCTCCCATTCCGGATCATGGTTGATCATCTATCTCAATATTACATTCCCACTCTACCCTCATATTCTTTGATGTCATTAGTAACTAGAAATCTAACAATCTCTGTCTTGAGCTTAATGACTGAACTTCACAGGCCTCTGGGAAAGAGAATTTAAAATTTCACCATCCTCCCTAAAAAAATACTTCCTCATCTCAGTTGTAAATAGATTACCTGCTATACTGACACTGTGTCCCCCGATTCTACATTCCACAGCAAGCAAAGACATCCTTTTTGCATCTACTCTGTCCAATCCTTTAAGAATTTTGACAATTTCTACGAAATCACCCCTCATTCTTCTAAACTCCAGAGGATACAGACCAAGTCCCTTCAATCTCTCTTCACAGGGTGGTCCCACCATCCAAGAATCAGTCTGATGAACCTCTGCAGAAAGTATATCTTTCATTAGGCAAGTAGACCAGAACACAGTTCCAAATGTCGTTTCACCAGTGTTCTAAACAACTGAAGCATAATTTCTTTGCTCGTGTACACAAATCATTTTGTGATAAAGCTGAAAAGACTATTTGCCTTCTGAATTGCTTGCCGCACCTAAGGCGAGCTTTAAGTGACTCATGAACAAGGACACCCAAGTCCCTTTGGACACCACCAGTTTCCAATTTCCCACTATTTAAGAAATAATCAGCACCTCTGTTCCTCCTAACAAAGTGGATAATTTCACACTTACCCAAATTAAATTTCATCTGCCATTCTCTTACCCACTCAGCCTGTCTAAATCTCCTGAGTTTATTTGCATCCTCCTTTCAACATACATTTCTACCACATGTTGCAATTTTAAAAATTTTACAATTGGTCCTGACGTCTGAACAATTGAGATAGACAGCCATGGAAAAGCTGCCAACATCAAAGATCCATCCCACCCTGGTAAGGCTCTCCTACAACCTCTTCTGTCAGACAGAAGGTACAGAAGCTTGAACACAAGCACCAGCAGGTTCAAGAACAGCTTCTTCCCTGCCATCATTAGACTGATGAATGGTCTGTTTAACTTCAAATCATGTTGATCTTGCACATCCTGTGCGGTGTAAGATGTATGCCTCACTCCATCCAAAGTTTTTTTCCATCCAATGATCTATATGTCCTTGCTTACCATGATCTGCCTGTACTGCTTGTAAACAAAGCTTTTCACTGTAGTTCATAGGATCCCCACAGTGTGGAAACAGGCCATTCAGCCCAACAAGTCCACACCGACCCTCCGAAGAGCATCCCACCCAGACCCATCCATCTACCCTTTCCCTGTAACCCTGCATTTCCTACGACTAACACACCTAACTTACACATCCCTGGACACTGTAGGGCAATTTAGCATGGCCAATCCACCTGGCCTGCACATCTTTGGATTGTGGGAGGAAACCGGAACACCCAGAGGAGACCCACTCAGACACGGGGAGAATGTGCAAACTCCACACAGAGAGTTGCCCGAGGGTGGAATCAAACGTGGGCCTCTGGCGCTGTGAGGCAGCAGTGCTAACCACTGAGCCATTGTGCCACCCTCGTACTTAGGCACACGTGACAATGAATCACATCCTTTATAATAGATCCTTGTATTTTCCCATTACTAATACAGATTCTCCATTTCTCTCTCTCTTTCTCCCCTTTGATGTTACTCCACAATTGGACAACATTGGATAATCATGAGCATATAAAGAATTACACTGATGACAGATTTAGGACTGCCAGTCAGGTTCAGGCAGATCACAGCAAGAAAAGGATGTACAGAACAAAAAAACTTAAGAGGCATACAGGTTACATTGCAGGTTACATTATTTGAGGCTAGAGTCCATTCAACAGTCTGATAACAGCTGGAAAGAAGCTGTTCCTGAACCTGCTTGTGTGTGTGTTCAGGTTTCTGTATCTTCTGCCTGATGGAAGAGGTTGTAGGAGGTCATTATCAGGGGTGTGATGGGTCTTTGATGATGTTGGCAGCCTTTCTGCAACAGCGAGCCATGTAAATAGAGTCCATGGATGGAAGGTTGGCTTACATGATAGTCTGGGACGTGCACACCACCTTCTGTAGTTTCTTATGGTCCTGGACAGAGCAGTTGCCATACCAGGCTGTAATGCACCCAGATAGTATGTTTTCAATGGTGCATCTGTAGAAGTTGGTGAGGGACCTTGTGAACATGCCAAATTTCCTGAGCAGCCTGAGGAAGAAGAGATGTTGTTCTGCCTTCTTGACTGTCACATTTACATGGTCATCAGTTATTGTCACCCTGAGGAACTTGATGCTCTTCACTCTCTCAACCTCAGTTCCAATGATATAGATGGAGGCATGTTCGCCTCCTTTCTTTCTGAAGGTGGTGATCAGTTCTTTAGTTTTGCTGATGTTGAGAGACAGATTGTTTTCATTGTACCACATTACCAAGCCCTCTATCTCCCTTCTGTATTTTGACTCATTGTTATTAGATATCCGTCCCACTACAGTGGTGTCGTCAGCGAACTTGTAGATGGCAATTGTTTGGAATTTGGCAACATGTTTGAGAGTGTACAGGGAGTACAGTAGGGGGCTAAGGACACATCACTGGGTGGGCTCCAGTGTTGAGTGTTATTGTGGAGGAGGTGCAGTCATCTATCGTCACTGATTACAGTCTGTAGGTCAGAAAGCTGAAGATCCAGTTGCAGAGTGCAGTGCCAAAACCAAGGTCATGCAGTTTTGAGATCAGTCTGGAGGGGATAATGGTTTGAAGTTGGAGCTGTAGTCAACGAGCAGAAGTCTGACGTAGATCACTTTGTTAGCCAGATGTTCCAGAGAGGAGTGCAGGACTAGGGATATGACATCCTCTGTGGACCTGTTATGTCAGTAGGCAAATTTTAGGGGATCAAGGCAGGTGGGGAGACTGGAGTTGAAGTGGGCCATGACCAGCCTCCTGAAGCACTTCATGATTATTGAAGTCAGAGTTATTGGGCGGTAGTCATTAAGGCACACTGCATGTGTTTTCTTGAGTTCGGGGATGATGGTGGTCTTCTTGAAGGAGGTGGGGACTTCAGCCTGTAGGAAGGAAAGTTTGAAGGTATCAGTGAATACCTCCGCCAGCAGGTCTGCACAGGATCTAAGTGTTAGGCCAGGGACACCGTCCGGGCCCGTCGCTTTCCTTGGGCTGACTCCCAGGAAGACTGATCTGACTTCTGAAGTGGCGACAGAGGGAACAGGTGCGTCTGGGGCTGTCGGGGCAGGTGTCATCACGCTGGTGGTATTCTGCTCGAATCGAGCATAGAAAGCATAAGGCACATCAGGGAGGGATCATCCACTATCTTACATTTTGTATCCCATAATGTTGTTTAGGCCTTACATAGACGGCGGGGGTCTGTTTGGTAGGACTGGGCCTCCACATTGGTCTGGTACTGCCTCCTCGCCTCCCTAATGGCTTTGCGGAGGTTGTATCTGGATTTTCTGTATTGGTTCAGGTCACCCGATTTGAATGCTGCACATCTGGTCTTCAGTAGGGAGTGGATTCCCTGGTTCATCCAAGGTTTACGGTTGGGGAATGTGGGTTAGCTTAGGAGATCTTAACAGCTTGATTAAAATAACTATCCTAGGACAGAGAAGGCTCTGTGGTGCAGTGTTGGTGTTCCTACCTTAAGCCAGGAGGCCTGGGTTTTTTTTTGTCTCTATTCACTTGTGGGGTGTGGGTGTCGCTGACTGGCCAGCATTTCTTGCCCATCCCCAGTTACCTTTGAAAAGGTGGTGCTGATCTGCCTTCTTGAATCGCTGCAGTCCACCTGCTGTGGGTTGATTCACAATGCATTTCTTTGAGGCTTTGTAGTGATTTGTACAACTGAGTGGTTTGTTTGGCCATTTCAGAGGGCAATTGAGAGTCAACCACATTGCTGAGAGTCTGGAGTCACATGTAGGCCAGACCAAGTGAGGGGTGGCAGATTTCCTCCCCTGAAGGACAGTAGTGAACCAGATGGGTTTTTCTGACAATCGGCAATGATTTCACGGTGATTAATAGATTCTTATTTCCAAACTTTTTTTCTAATTATTGAATTTAAATTCCACCAGCTGTCATGGTGGGATTCGAACCCAGGTCCCCAGAACATTAGCTGGATTTCTGGATTAATAGTCTAGCAATAATACCACTAGGCTATCGCCTACCCCGACTTGCTCCAGAGTTGTGTAATACCATCTCTGAACAGGCTGATCAGAAAAAAATCTGAGATAGTGATGAATGGTCTCCAACAACCACAACTATTGTGTTTTGTACTCAATTTAATTCCAGAATTCTGCACAGTTCCCATTGACTCGAGTCTAACTGGGGCTCCTTGATTCCACATTCGGTCCAAAGCATCCTTGATGTTAAGGGCAGTCACTCTCAAAACCCTCTAGAGTTCAGCTCTTTTGTCCACATTTAGAGCAAGGCTGTAACGAAGTCAGGAGTTGAGTGGCTTCGGCAGAACTCAACTTCAGCGCAGTGAGCACATTATAGTTGAATAAGTGACACTCGATCGCACTGTGTATGTCACCTTCCAGAACTTTGTTGATGGGTCAGTAAATTGGCCAGTTTGGACTTGTTCTATATTTTTTCATACCTGGGAAATTTTCCATATTGCCAGATAGATGGCAGTATTATAGCTGTACTGGAACAGGGTTACTGCTTAATTTGGAGAACAAATCCTCAGTACTACTGCAAAGATGTTTTCAGGACCCACAGCTTCATTGTATCTAGTGCCTCTACATGGAGTAAACCAAATTGCAAGAAGACTGGTCTGTGATGTTGGCGATCTCAGGAGGAGGCCAAGATGACATCTGTGGCTGAAGATCATTTTGAATCCTTCAGCCTGGTCTTTTGCACAGATATGATGGAGTCCCTCACACCCTACCTTTGGAAAAATGGTCCAGTGTGGGAAGAAGCTGGGGAAATCTGCTGGCACTGCGATTTTTGGCTCTGCCTTCTCCCATTCCCAGTACCAGCAGCAACTCACAATCAGATGGGAAATCCTTTTACTGATCTGAGAAGTCCCACAGCATAGACTGCACTCCCAAAGCAAATGAGGCAGAGTCAGACAAGAGGTGCAATGGGACGGGAAGTGAGAAGATCATTAAGTAGTGAAATAGCAGAAATTTCCCTTGAGGTATCAATTAAAATTATGTAGCTCATTAAAGATGCCCTAGGGCAAAACGTGCACTAGTTTATGTAAAAGGTAAAGTGGCAATAGTCTTACCAGACCGTAGGGCTGCCCTCTCATTGGACAGAGATGACTGGTGGTGGTTTAATCCGGGGGTCACCACGCCTCAGGCGAGGAGAGGGGGAGAGGTTGAGAAGGAGAGTCCCTCATGGTAACCTCAGCTGGTGCAGGAGTTAAACCTGCACTGTTGGCGTCACTCTGCATTGCAAACCAGATGTCCAGCCAATTGAGCTAACTGATCCCTAACTAGTTTATGTATGGTCTGAATAACTATGTCTTTGTCAGCTGGGTGGGCCGTTCATTAAAGCAGTTTGGCCTGTCCTGTACTTCCAATATTAGTTTACACTTCAAGTATCAATACTCCAATTCTTATTTACAAATATTGTGAAGGAAACACGTGAGGTTTAATTCTTCTCTGAAGCCTTTAAAACTTGTTCAATTGCTACTAAAGTTTGTTTTGTGGGCCAGTGGTCTGTAGAACATATACACAAGTAGAATTTAAGATGCTAGCCAAATATTTCAAGGACTTTAATATATTAGTTTGCCCTATGTTTGACTTAACAACATATAACTCAGTTCGTCCACAAAAGCTGAACAATCCATGGACAGAAGCTTTCCTTGGAGCCTGCAACCTCACTTTGGCTGGCTGTGCTTGCTAAAAAGGAGCAAAGACATTAAAAACCAAGGCTGTTTAGTTTTCTTATTTTTTTTTACTGCTTTCCTGAAGGTGTTATGCCAAATTATGACAGGTTCCAGGGCAAACACAACAGCTCAGTACCTTGACCAACCTGCAGCTTCAGAGACAGTTTTTACCGTTTAATTATTACTCACTGGAAGGCAACATATTCATAACCATAAGCTCCACGAGCATATTCATTCTAGCATGGCCAGATTATCAGGAGCATAATTCCTTGATATTTCCACTCACCCCCTTCCCTAATCCATGGCTAATGATCCAGCTGTAATTGGCGTAGACTGGAGATTGAACATTTGAATGCCTGATTTATGGTATCTATACAGATACCAACCAAGGCAACTATGAAGGAATTGGTACAGAACTGGAGAACTTCTAACAACCATGAACACTTTCTCATGAGAGTAATTACCCTGTTTTGGAAAGAGAACACCAGGATTCACAATTATGTCACAGTCGAGCAATATTATGGATTAAAAAATGCACAGAATGAACATTCTTCCCAAAACTGGAGGTCTAACCACAGACATTAATTTTGTAGTGAATGGTTTTGTTTCTGCAATATTTGCAGTGGAATAAATCATCCGATCCTGGAATGATTGTTTAAAAACCACGCAACCCATCATTGTTGTGAGGGTTCTTTGAAAGAGCTAATAGATCAGTCTCATTCCTCTAGCTTATCCACCAATTTCTGCAATTTTCCCCCTTCAAGCTCTTAGCACATTCCTTTTGAAAGTTACCATTAAATCTGTGTTCACCACCCATTTAGCAGCACCCTCCATACTGTACAGACTTGTACAGATGACAAGAATCTCATCGTGAATCCTGTTCTTTTGCCAATTATCCTACATTTATGTCCTCTTGTCATCGACTCGAAACAGCTCGTCCTTATTTGCTCAATCAAAACACTTCATTATGCTTCCTTTATTAAATCTCAAACTGTTCTACTTTAAAGTGAGCAACCCCAACCTATCTGGCCTTGCCATGTAATCAAAGCCCCTCATCACTGCTGTCATTCAAATAAAAGTTCTCTGCACCCTCTCTAAGAACTTGAGAGGCTGGAGTGGAGTACGATGACTAAAGCTGGTACAATACTACAACTCAGACCTAACCAGTGATTTGCAGAAGTTCTTCATAACTTCATTGGTTCTGTTCTCTGTGTCTTGACTTATAAAGCCAACAGTAGCATCTGTTTTTTATTTTAGCAAAAAGGCTCCAGCTTTTCCTGTCACTTTTGAAGATGTGTAACATACTCCATTAGATCTCTATGTGCATGTTTCCCCCTTAAAAAGCTGTACCATTTAGTTGCACCTCTTCATTCTTTCCATCAAAACACAACACTTCACGCTTCTCTGCATTAAGCTGCATTAGTCTCATGTCTACCCATTTCAACACTGCATATATTCCTCCAAGAACGTAGAACATAGAACTACATAGCACGGGAATGGGCCCTTCAGCCCATGATGTTGCGTCGAACATGACGCCAAACGAAACTAATTCCTTCTGCCTGCTATTGGTCCATATCCCTCCATTCCTTGCATATTTATGTGTTTATCTAAAGGTCACTTAAATGCCCCTAACGTCTCTGCCTCCACCACCACCCCGGCAGTGTGTTCCAAACTTCTACCACTCCCTGTATAAAAAACTTGCCCCTCACATCTCCTTTGAACTTTCCCCCTCTAACCTTAAATGCATGCCCTATGGTATTAAACATTTCAACTTTAGGAAAAAAATTCTGACTGTCAACCCTATCTATGCATCTCATAATTTTATAGACTTCTATCAAGTCTCCCCTCAGCCTGCGCTGCTCAAGAAAAATCAACCTGAGGTTTTCTAGCCTCTCCTTATACTCATACCCTCTAATCCAGCCAGTAGCCTGGTAAACCTTTTCTGCACCCTCTCCAAAGCCCCCACATTCTTCCTGTAATGTGGTGACCAGAATTGAACACAATGCTCTAAATGCGGTCTAACCAGTCTTATGAAGCTGCAACATGACATGCTGACTCTTGTACTCAATTTCCCGACCAATAAAGGCAAGCATGCCATATGCCTTCTTTATCATCCTATCTACTTGCGTGGCTACTTTCAGGGAGCTATGGACTTGCTCCCGAACATCCTTCTATACATCAATGCTGTTCAGGGTCCTGCCATTAAGTGTATACGTTTCCTTAACATTTGATCTCCCATAGTGCAGCACCTCACACTTACCTGGATTAATCGCCACCTGCCATTTCTTTGCTTATATCTGCAACTGATCTATATCCTGTTGTATCCTTCAATAACCTTCCACACTATCCATAACTCTACCGATCTTTGTATCGTCTGCAAAATTACTAACCCATCCATCTACATTTTCATCTAAGTCATTCCTATATATCACAAACAGCAAAGGTGCCAGTACAGATCCCTGCAGAACACAACTAGTCATGAACCTCCAGCCTGAAAAACACCCTTTCACCAATACCCTCTGTCTTTCTTTTTCTTTTTGTTTGTGCAAATAACTTTATTAACATTTCCACCACCAGGAAAGACGCTCATATGGCCAAAGAACCAATGACAAGCAGAGCCCCTAGTGGCAAAGCCTATCTGAAAGAAAAAGTGAAGGGGAGAGTCGGGATCAAATCAAAATAGAGTTGGAGGGGGAAATAACGCACTCCAGTCCCCACAGTGCCCATCTTTCCCTGAAGGCATTGACAGTGTTGGTGGACATCGTATGCTCCTTCTCCAGCGACACCCAGGCTCAAACATAACCACGGAAAGGGGGCAGGCAATCAGCCGGAATGACCCGCTCCTGGCCCGCTTCCTGGACCTGTTAATGGCCAGGAACAAAAACAAAAGTTGCTGGAAAAGCTTAGCAGGTCTGGCAGCATCTGTGAAGAAAAAAAAAATCAGAGTTAACGTTTCGGGTCCAGTGACCCTTCCTCAGCACTGAACCAGACCCGAAACGTTAACTCTGATTTTTTATTCACAGATGCTGCCGGACCTGCTGAGCTTTTCCAGCAACTTTTGTTTTTGTTCCTGATTTACAGCATCCACAGTTCTTTCGGTTTCTGTTAATGGCCAGCTTGGCCAGGCCTAGGAGCAGACCCACTAAGAGATCCTCTGACCTACTCGTTCCCCTCCGCACCGGTTGCCCAAAGATCAGGAGCATGGGGTTAAAGTGCAACCAAAAACACAAAAGAAGGTCCTTTAGATAATTAAATAAGGATGCAAGCACCTGTACCCAATATAGATGGTCCACAGACTCCACAACACCACAAAACAAACAGTTGGGCTGGGAGACCGTGAACCACCACAATCTGTGGTTGCGCAGGACTGCTGCATGCAATGCCCTCCATCCCAGATCCCCAAGGGAAAGATGGAGGATTTCCTCATAGAGAGCCGTCCACTGGGGATCTCCACTGCCCAGTGGTATCCTCTGTCTTCTATGGGCAAGCCAATTCCGAATTCATGTGGCCAAGTCACCATGGATTCCATGCATCTTAATCTTCTGGATTAGCATACCATGAGGGACCTTGTGGAAAGCCTTACTAAAATCCAAGTCAACAACATCCACTGCTCTACCCTCATCGATCACCTTCGTCACCTCCTTGAAAAATTCAAGCAAGCTAGTAAGACATGACCTGCCCCACACAAAGCCATGCTGACTGTCCCTAATTTGGCCATGCTCTTCCAAATGTGCGTAAATCATATCCCTAAGAATTTGCTCCAATAGCTTCCCAATCATCAATGTGAGACTGATTGGTCTGTGTCTTCCTGGATTATCCCAATTTCATTTCTTGAACAAGGAAACAACATTAGCTACTCTCCAGTCCTCCAGGACCTCTCCAGTGGCTAGTGAGGATACAAAAATCTTGGTCAAGGCCCCAGTAACATCCTCTCTTGTCTCTCTCAATAACCTGGGGTAGATACCATCAGGCCCGGGGATTTATCCACCTTAATGCTCTTCAATAGATTCAACACCCCTTCTTTCTTGATCTCAAAATGCCCTACCATAATAGCATGCTCCATACAAATCTCACTATCCTCCCTATCCTTTTCCTGAGGGAATACTGATGCTAAGTACTCATTTAGGATCTCACTCACATTCTCTGCCTCCAAGTGCAAGTTTCCTCCTTTATCCTTTGAGTGGTCCTACCTTCTCCTTAGTTATCCTCTTGATTTTAATGTATCTATAGAATGCCTTGGAATTCTCTTTAACCCTACTTGCTAAGGTCATTTCATGGTCCCTTCTTGTTCTCCTAGTTCCCTGCTTGAGTACTCTCCTGCTTTCCCTTTATTCCTCATAGGCCCTGTCCAACTTTAGCTTCCTAAACGTTATAAATGCTTCTTTTTCCCTTTTGACTAAATTAACAAACTCCCTCAGTTTCCAAGGGTCATCCCTGATGCCATCCTTATCCTTTCCACCTACTGGAACATGCCGGTTTTGAACACCCAGCAGGTCTTTAAACAGTTCCCACATGTCAAACGTGGACTTGTCTGATACCAGCTCCTCCGAATTAACACTCCCTAGCTCCTGCCTAATAATGACGTAATGTGCCCTCCCCCAATTTAGTACCTTCCTGCAAGGTCCTGACTTATCCTTGTTCATAGCTATCTTAAAACTTAAGGAATTACAATTACTGTTACCAAAATGCTCTCTTGTTTATTACTTTCCTCTTGAATGTTAACTAAATTTCCAAGTATAATGTCCATCTTCAAACTTTCTAATTATGTCCTCTGTACATCCATGACCATATTAATAATATATAATTAAACAGAGCAATCATCCAAACACTGACTCCTAAGAGATATCACCATAGACTTCTCTCCAGTCTTCCAGAAACGACTACTTAGTCTCTTAGCCAATTTTGCATATATGCTAACTTTCCTGTCGTCCAATTGACTTCAATTTTGCTAATAATACAGTATTTTATCTATGCCTTTTCAAAACTTCATTTATATACAAACATACTAGCTTTATCAACTCTCTCCTTAACTTCATCAAAACTACAGTCATGATTTATCTTAAACAAGGCAATGACGGATGTAATTTCTTAACAAGATGAATCTTTCAAAACAGCCACTGATTTTGTCCAGGAATATTGTCTCTCAATGTTTCTCACCATCATCAGTAGACTGACTGGCCTATAGTTAACAGATATATCCCTCATCTCATCTGATTTTAGCCGAGCCTTTTCACTTTCCATCCTTATAAAGTAACCTTGAATGTAACCCATCCAGGCCAGGTGACATTTCTACTTTTCTTTCAATTTAACCGATTTTTCTAATCAACCTGTTCAAGATGTTATTACACATTTCTAACATTTTAAGCACCTGGTCTCTCCAATCCCATTTCTCCACTGCCTCCTCCTTCACTGTGACATTGACAGCAAAGTACTCAGTCATAACCTCCACCTCAACAGGAAGATCAACTTTGATCCTCTTTTCATTTTACTATTTGTACTTAGGAAAGACTTTCAGGTTCCCTTTTATGTTACCTATTAATCTGTACCTACTAATCCGCTCTCATGCTCTGTTTTTGCTCATTTTACTTAGAATCATAAAATCTCTTCAGTGTGGAAGCAGGCCATTTGAGTCCATACCAACCCTCCAAAGAGCATCCCACCCACACCTACCCCCATACCCTATCCCTGTAACCCTGCAACCCTGCACTTCCCATGGTTAACCCACCGAGCCTGCACACCCCTGAACACTACGGGCAATTTAGCACTGCCAATGCACCCGAACTGCACATCTTTGGACTGCATGAGGAAACCGGAGCACCCAGAGGAAACCCATGCAGACACAGGGAGAATGTGCAAACTCCACATAGACAGTCACCCAAGGATGGAATCGAACCAGAGTCCCTGGTGCTGTGAGGCAGCAGTGCTAACCACTGAGCCTTATTTCTGCTGTTTTCTTCTGAATCTGTATTCAGCCCAGCTATCTGTAACAATGGCAATCTACATTTAGATAGCATCTTTAAGGTAAAGAACTGTCTCAAATTGCTTCACTTGTTATTAAACAAAGTATGACAATAAGCCACATAAGGAGATATTATGTTAGGGACCAGAGAGTCTTAAAAAAGATGAAACAAAGTGGAAAGGTGTAAGGGAAAGTATCTCAGAATTTGGGGCTGAGACAATTGAAGGCATGGTTACCAATTGTAGAGCAATTATAATTTAGAATGAACCAGGATTAGAGGATAGGTGGGGTTGCACGGTGAGGGGAGACTTACATGGGTTAGGGAGGAACAAGGCCATGCAGGGGTTTGAAAATCTAGACACCGCTTGACCAATGTTGGTCAGTGAGCACAGGATGTGACATAGGAAAGGAAACTTACTGCCTTTAGCTTCTAGAGTTTCATCCTCAAACTGAAGTTATAATAAGAGAGTTAGGTTATGCAGTCCAGCCAACTTGTAGACTCAGGTGCAAAAGCGGTTCTGATAGACTTAACTACCCCTGTTGTTAAATTCATGCAACCCCTTCACTTTCACGCATCTATTTAATTTAATCCTGAATGTTAACAAGAGCCTGGATTGTAGTTCAGTGGCAACAGATGGGGTGCAAGGAAAAGTTGAGAAGTTTGGAAGGTCATGAAACTCAGAAAGGGATGGGAGTTTCCCAAACATCCTGCAGTTTTAACCCATAGGGCAAGGAAACCGGTTTCACAAGGCAGCAGTTGCACATATCAGGCAGGTCTAGTGGTGGAATTCCAAATTCAGGCAGAACATTGCAATGGTGGCCAGAGCAGGGGAGCAGACAGATTGAAAGGGTGGAGTTTTTACTGGGTACATTATTGTGCCTGTTTCTCTTAGCCCACACGCAATGCACCTACATCATAGATTCAGCCCTTTCATCTTCTATCACCTGCTGAGTTTCAAGAAGTCAGGGAAACTGGGTAAATGTTAAAAACTGTGTAACTATTAGAACAAAGGCAAGCAGGCTTATAAAATACTTAAATGATCAACCCATATCAGAAAAACAGATCAATTCTCTTGCTTCTGTTAAATCCATAAATATGAGCAGGAGAGGTGATTGCCTAGTGGTATTATCGCTGCACTGTTAATCCAGAGAGCCAGATAATGTTCTGGGGACCCAGGTTCAAATCCCACCATTGCAGATGGTGGAATTTGAAGTGGGTTTCCTCCAGGTGCTCCAATTTCCTCCCACAGTCCAAAGATGTGCACACTAGGTGGATTGGCCATGCCAAATTGCCCGTAGTGTTCAGGGATGTGTAGATTAGGTGGGTTACAGGGGGATGGGTCTGGGTGGGATGCTCGGAGGGTCGGTGTGGATTTGTTGGGCCAAAGGGCCTGTTTCCACACTGTAGGGATTCTATGAAAAAAAATTTCTGTCTTAGAAGTGGTAGTGTCCCTAGTTGTGTGCTAGAACTTCGGGTTCAAGTCACACGCCAAGACTTCTTGTCGGAGGAAGGCGTATCTATAAGATGGTCAAACAGGTTGATTGTCGCCTATAAATCTTTCCAATATGCTTGATGGCAGGCTGTAACGCTGAGGGAGATTCATTGTTTGCCATTTACAGGAGGAAATGGCAATCTACTGCAGTGCTTAGCCTGAAAGCATGGACCAATTCAACAGAAGCCCATGGCCCAAACCTCAGAAATAAGGACAGGTAAAGACAGACTTCCTACCTCAACAGGTAGAAATGCATCTGAGGACAGAAGAAACTTACGAATATGGGACCTGGAAGAAGAGAGAAGTGATCTACACTGTTGTTTAAAAAAGTAGGGTTAGGGTTATGGTCAGAATAATATTTTAATATTTGAGGTGGAGCAAGCATGCATGGCTGTATTCTAAAGTCCTGAGGTACATCCTGAAATTGGCCGGAGTTTTCTCATTCCTAAAAGTGAAGCCAATATAAGGCTCAATAAAGAACTGTGGATGCCGTAAATCAGGAATAAAAATAGAAGTTGCTGGAAAAGGTCTGCAGGTCTGGCAGCATTTGTGAAGTAAAAATTAGAGTTAATGTTTCGGGTCCGGTTTTCTGCATATAAACTGACATTTTCCCAGCTACCAACAGTTCCAAGGAAGGGTTACCAGACCCGAAAGGTTAATTCTGATTTTTTTTCTTCACAGATGCTGAGGGACCTGCTGGGCTTTCCCAGCAACTTCTGTTTTTATTCCCAATATAAGGCTCCCTTGGTTCACATCAACCGATTCTACATGCATTCAGAATTATGTCTGAGATCATTCTATTCAATTTACATCCTAATTAAAGTTTTATTCTCCATCCATAGCAGTTGTAAAGAAATAGCTCAACACAACCTTTGGTCATAATGCAAAATTTCCTGACCAAAAAAGGATAAATTTATTAACGAGAAACTGCTGCACAATTTTCTTTTATTCCCTGCACTCTCCCAAGATTTCAAGGTGTCACAACAATTTCTACACCAACGATCAAAGGACACTTGCTCAAGTAATACAGTCCCTCACCATGAGCTGCTTTCTTCTGGTACTAAATCCAATTGCAGTTTCTTAGTCTGGGCTCAGAATGCTGACATTCTCGGAAATACACTTCAGTGTTTAGCAAGCCTGTGCGGTTTCCAAGAGGCTAGCAGAAATATTCAAAGCATTTTCTTTCTTCTCT
Source organism: Rhincodon typus (assembly GCF_021869965.1). NCBI lineage: Eukaryota > Metazoa > Chordata > Chondrichthyes > Orectolobiformes > Rhincodontidae > Rhincodon > Rhincodon typus. Next base: position 28,709,826 of record NC_063332.1, on the reverse strand, counting down.
TGTCTTTCAACACTATTTACTGATAAGCTAACGCAGCTCAAGTTAGACGTCTGGTATAGATGAAACTAAATTCCGTAACAGCTTGGCATTACACCGAATTCCGAGAATATCTGATGCAGTTACACTGCTAAGCCGCCTGGGCCTTTTTCTGTGAACTCACAGAAAGTATGAATATCTGTTTATTTCCCCTCCTGCTCCTCATGATGGAAGTTATTCTTGCTGAAGTACAGGTCCACAGATAGATTCATTGGTTAAGTGGCTATTCTACAACACAATCCTGGGCTCAAAGTACCCATTAGCAGTTTTCTAAGCAGGTCTTTACAACTTGCTTTGGTCCAAATGTCATGCACATTACAGTAGAGGTCACTGGAAACAAATCAAAATGAAATATGAAAACAGAAATTGCTGGTCTGGCAGCATCTGTCAAGACAAATCAGGATTAATGTTTCAGGTCCAGTGACCCTTCTTGAGAACTGGGTTCTCAATGAACAGATTGAGTGCAGGTAAAATGGCAGAGGGAGGGGTCCAGGTGGAGGGAGAGTGTTGGTAGTGGACAGAGAGTACTGTAGAACGGGGAGAGGACTCTTATCCAAAGAAATTGGCATGGAGGCGAAGGCGATGGAAAAAAAAAAGGGTTCAACGTCATGACATGCCTCTCTCAAAGTGAGAGGTCTGGATCATTATCTACTCACCCATTTTGCTGCACAAAGACAGATGTAGCATCCTTATCCCTGCCCCAGCTGTGATAAGTGAATTCGGTACAGATTCAGGATGGAATGTGGAATTTTTTTAGTCTATAGGCTCAACACCCACTCATGTTTTATACTTGAGTATTATTTGGCCCTGGACTTTGGGTTAGCCCATGCTATGCGCTAAGCACCACAGTGGGTTGCCATTTCTTCCTGTAGCGGGCTAATCATGAAACTCACCCACTCTTATTATTTGTTTCTTAATTCATTCACGGGATGACGGCATCACTAGGTAGGCCATGATTTATTACCCATTCCTAATTATGCAGGGGGCAGTAAGAGTCAACCATATTGTTGTGGATTTGGAGTCACATGTAGGTCAGACCAGATAGAGATGGCAGTTTCCTTCACTAAAGGACTTTAGTCAATCAGATAGGATTTTCCAACATTGAAAATGGTTTCATAGTCATCATTACATACACAAATTTCGCCAGCTGCCATACCAGGATTGAACCCGGATCCTCTGAACACTACCTGGGTCTTTGGCATAATAGCCTAGCAATAATATCACTAAACAATTGTTTCCTCAGTCTGTCACCAGGCATGTTTAAAGGTTTAACAAGTTGTTAATCAACCTGTTTGACCATGTTATGACACACCTTCCACAGCCAACAAGTCCTGGTGTAGGTCTTGAATCCAGAGATTCTGGGTCAGAGCTAGGGACATGACCACTGTGCCTCAATACTTCTCTGAAGAACATATTTTTGGTCATTTAAAATGAGATATAAATACATAAGAGGCTGTAAGCACTTGAGGGCTAGGTTATTGTTTGTAAATGGTAAGGATCACAATAGCAGAGAAGCCAGCCCTGTGGAATGCTCCTCCTGCAATAGATGGGAAATCAGGGACACTTCCAGTATCCATGCTATGTTTTCAGGAAGTGTGTTCAGCTGCAGCTCCCGATTTGTCACTTGGAGATAGATTCACAATGGAGAATCCATGATGCCGAGGTCATGGACAGCACATTTAGTGAGCTGGCCACATGAGTATGGGCTGCACAGACAGAAAAGCTTTGGGTGACCACCAGGAAGCCTGGGCAGGCAGTGCAGGAGTCCCCCGAGGCCACGCCCCCTCTACAGTTATACCGTTTTGAATACAAGTTTCAGAGGGAGCATTGGCCTCTCAGGGGGAAGTAGTAACAGCCAAACTTGTGGCACCACAGTTGTCTCCGTAGCAGACAAGGAAAAAGACTTGGAGAGCTTTAGTAAGAGGGGAGTTGATTGTGAGGGGACCTGATTGTGAGGGGACCTGATGGGCGGTTCCTGTGGCAGTAAACGAGATTATTGAATGGTATGTTGCCTCCCTGTTGTCAGGATAGGGATGTCTCAGAGCGGCTGCAGGGCATTCCAAAGGGAGAGGGTGAACAGCCAGTACTGGGGGGACATGTCGGTGCCAACGTCATGGATAAAAAAGAAAGGTCCTGCAGCAGGAATTGAGACAGTTAGGTAGTAGATTAAAGAGGAGGACTACTAAAGTTGTAATCTCCAGATTATTTCCAGTGCCACATGCTACCAAGTTATCGGGATAGGAAGACAGATTAGATGAACATGTGACTAAAGGGATGGTTTAGGAGGAAGGGCTTTAGACTTTTGGGTCATTGAGACAGTCTCTGGGGTAGGTGGGATCTGTGCAAACTGGACGGGTTGCACCTGAATCAAAAAAGGTCCAACATTCTTGTTGCGAGGTTTGCTCGTGTAGTGGGAAGGCTTTAAACCGATTTGGGAGGGGGAGGGGAATGGGGCACAGAGTTGATGTAAAATTGGGAGCAAGATTCATTCAGAAATAGAAGGAATGCTAGGACAAACGCTTAGGCAAAGAAGGCATGGGCAGGATAAGGCACTTGGGAGAACTGGATAGCTAAATTGTATCTATTTTAAGGCAAGGAGCTTGAATGGTAAGGTGGATGAACTTATGAGCCGTGATCAGCAGGTGGGAATATGATGTTGTTACAATCACTGAGACAAAGTTATAGAGCACGGAAACAGACCCTCCACCACTTCCTCTGGCAGCAGGTGCCATACATGCACCACCCTCTGCGTGACAAAGTTGCCTCTCAGGTCCTTTTTAAAACTTTCTGCTCTCACCTGAAACCCTTTTATTTTGGACTCTCCCTACTCCAGGAAAAATACTTGGCCATTCAGCTTATCTGTGCTCCTCATGATTTTATAAACCTCTTTGAGATTACCCCTCAGACATGGTTGAAGGAAAGGCTGGCAGGTCAACATTCCAGGGTATTAAAGTTTCAGGCATGATAGGAGGAGGGTATGTAAGAGAGGTGGTGCCATTGCATTATTGATAAAGGAGACCATTAGTGCAGTATTCAGGGAGGATGCCTAAGTCGGTTCTTCAAATGAGGCCATCTCAGTAGGACTTAGAAATAAAAATGGACAATTATTTTGCTGGGGTTAGGAGCTTTGGATTAGAATTTCTGAGTGAGATAGAGGAGCAGATATTACAGGCAAATCAAAGAGAGGTGCAAGAGGAATAGGTTTGTAGTGACCGGGGATTTCAATTTTTCTAACATTAACTGGGATTGTCTTTGTGTGAAAGAATTAGACAGGGTTGAATTTTTAAAGTGTGTCCAGGAGAGCTTTCTGTGCCAGTACATAGATAGTCCGACTAGAGATCGAGCAGTACTAGACCTAATCCTCAGGAATAAAGCTGGCCACCAAGTTGTTTTCCTTGCAACAGAGGACGTTTGGGAGGTGTAATCTGATCAAGGTGTACAAAATTATGAGAGGCACATATGGGGTAGATCATGAAAATCATTTTCCTTTGGGACAGCACAAGTTTAAGGTGAGGAGTAAGTGTTTTGAAGGGATCTGAGGAAACTTTTTTTTTCACCTAAGGCTGGCAGAAATATGGAACGTGCTGCCTGAGAGGGTGGTGGAGGCGGGCACTTTCACAACATTTAAGAAGCATCTGGACATGCGCTTAAAATTACAGGGGCACAGTAAGCTATGGACGAAGTACAGATATATTGGATTAGTGTAGTTTGGTGTCTGTTGGTCGGCACAGACATGGTGGGCCGAAAGACCTATTTCTATATGTTGTATGACCCTATGTAACATTCATGTCCTGAGAGGAAGATATTGTTTGACAAAATTATTGAGAATGTATCAAGCTGAGTCGATGAATGAGAACCAGTAGATGTAGTGTGTTTGAATTTACAAAAAGCATTCAATAAGGTGCCACAAAGCTAGCATCCAAGTACAACTGGTAATAGGGAAGTCAAATGGCGTGTTAGCCTTTATTTAATATTAGAACAGTCACACTGTGTACTCCAATCCTGAGCTATGCACTTAGGATTCTCCAATATATATCTAACTGACCTTTAAGCGGCCCCATTTCCTTTCATACCCATGTGAGTTTGACAAACATTCTTAAATTCCAATTTGAACTGGGCTGGAAGATTAAGCACTATGGAAAGATAATGTGCTTACAAGCTCCAATGAAATGCTACTAAAAATCAACCTTTTTCCACACAGTTCTCATATTCTTTGCAACTGTCACCTTTTGTCCTCTTGTCTTTTAAGTGAAAACTTCAAACAGGATGGCTGCTGAGTTTTAATTCCATGCCTTACAGATCTTTGCTGTGTACGGGTAAAGTACATTGCAGTGAGAGGTTACCTGATTGATTTGTTTGCGGGAGTTCTTCTCCTTTGGGGAGGACCAGTTTATATTTAGTGTGTCTGTGAAGTCTTCATTCCACTGTAGGCAAAACAAATGATCATTCAAAAAAGTGTCCAGTGTGGGCATACCAGCACTCAGTGCTGTTCTTACCTACAACAGTGACTACACTTGGAAAGTACTTGACTGGTGGCAAATCACACGGATCTTGCAAGGCAGATAATTGCAAGCTTTCCTTTTGTTTCACACTGACATCATTCCAATCCACCCACAAATAAAGTAACTCATGCAATCTTGTGACCTTCCCATGGAGAATTTGGTGGTTGGGAGGGGCCAGCGAGGTCTATTTAAGCAGTCAGGAGGGTAGTAGGTGTTTGCCCTCAGCCAATGGAGGTCCTTACATGGACAATTAATGCCTCAAGGGCCTCATCCTATCAATGCTGTTATTAGCCCAGCTGCAGGCCAAAGGGCTCTACGTCCAAGAATTCAACTGGACTCACCACATAAAAACAGTGGCTACAAGAGCAGGCCAGAGACTAGGAATACTGTGGCAAGTAACTCACCTCCTGACTCCCAAAGCCTGTCCACCATCGACAAGGCAGAGGTCGGGGTGTCATGGAATACTCCATGGGTGCAGCTCCAATAACACTCACGAGGATTGACACCATCCAGGACAAACAGCCCACTTGATTGGCACTACATCCACAAGCATTCACTCCCTCAATCACCGACGCTCAGTAGCAGCAGTGTGTACTATCTACAAGATGCACTGCAGAAATTCACCAAAGATCCTCAGGCAGCACCTTCCAAACCCATGACCACTTCCATCTAGAAGGACAAGGGCAGCAGATATAGGGGAACACCACCACCTTCAGGTTCCCCTCCAAGCCACTCACCTTCCTGACTGGAAATATATTGCTGTTCCTTCTCTGTTGTTGGATCAAAATCCTGAATTCCCTTCTAAAGGCGTTGTGGGTCAACCCACAGCAGGTGGACTGCAGCGGTTCAAGAAGGCAGCTCATCACCACCTTCTCAAGGGCCACTAGGGATGGGCAAGAAATGCTGGCCCAGGCAGCAACACAAATGAGTATGAGTGGGAAGAAGGAAAGAAGTGTGACATGGTTTGGTGGGAGAATGTGCTAATTCACAAGGCACAGAGTGCTGATTGAGGGACCACCCTGTTGCCTTTGCGACCGAATTCACAAACTCCTCAAGACCATCACCCCAAGATCCACCATTCTACTATGAAACTCATTTGCAGTCCAGGATCCGGTAACAATCCTAGGCCTCAAGAAGGTGTCATATCAGCAGCAGCAAATGCCTTCCTGGTGGTGTCAGATTGGCCGGCTTGTCTCAAGAGTCGGAACTCCTGCAAGGCCCTGGATCCCAGTGAAGGCTGATTGCTGGCTTATCAAATATCTGATTAGAACAAAATGCAGCAGGCCTTCTTGGGAAGGGACGATGAGGGCCTGCTGCTGGCTGTCTAACAGATATTTTCGATCACCTATTTTCATGAAGGCCATGATTTCAAGCTCATTTCTACGATTCACAGAAAACAATGCATACATCTTTACAACAGTATTTGGTTCCAGTCGTTAGCAGGAAAAGATTCTGGCTAAAAACTAAAGTTCTTAAATGGGCAACTAATGCCTTAAGGGCCTGATCCTGCCATCAGAGTTAGAAATCACATGACACCAGATTATAGTCCAACAGGTTTATTTGAAATCACAAGCTTTTGGAGCCTCGCTCCTTCTTCAGGTGTTAATGAGAAAGGTAGACACAGAATTTATAAGTAAAAGATCAAAGGGTGACATCACTAATGAGGATGTACTAAACAAACCTAAGATGCTGTTAAATCTTTAATCAGTCAGAAGATTTTACTTGATTATTATGTACATGTAAATCCCTGAATTTCTTTCAAGTCATGCTCTGAAAGAACTAAAGGTTTTATCAGTATAAAGAGAGATGACATTTTAGATCAGACAATGCATGTTAGGTGTGAGGCCTTGTTTAGAATCTGTTTCTGTTTTGGTTTGGAGTCAGACTGGTTTCATATCTAAAGGCGGAATTTATAATATGCCACATTGACTGACAGTCTATAAATTCTGTGCTTTTTGAACAAAATAGAATGTATCTGCAAATACAAATTCACCCCATAGATTCACATGTGTGTATGTGCACACATGTGTGAGGGAGAAAAAGTGTGTGTGTGTATGTCTGTGTGAGAGAGAGAGCACACAAGCGCTTGTGTGTGTGTGTGTGTGTGTGTGTGTGTGTGGTGGA
>NC_063332.1:28621673-28668164 GCF_021869965.1 Rhincodon typus | reverse complement strand
GTTCTGCCATTTAAGCAATCACATATGCTTTTGTGCATCCAGATTCAACTAATCAATGCTTTCTTGGAAAGCATCCCATTTATCTCACAATGTGAACAACAGTCCTTTCAAACTGAGAGATAGTAGGAACTGTCGATGCTGGAGTCTGAGATAACAAGGCGTTGAGCTGGAGGAACACAGCAGGCCAGGCAGCATCAGAAGAGCAGGAAAGCTGACATTTTGGGTCTGGACCCTTCTTCAGAAATGGGGGTGGGGAAAGGAGCTCTGAAATAAATAGAGAGAGGGGGAGGCGATGATAGAAGGTGGATTGTGGAGCAGATAGGTGGAGAGAAGACGGACAGGTCAAGGAGGTGGGGATGAAGCCGGTAAAAGTGAGTGTAGGTAGAGAATTGGGATGGGGGGTTGGTCAGTGAGGAGGGAGGGGCGGGTAGGCGGGAGGGAAGACAGCCAGACCAGTTTCCAGCGGACAATGGAGAACATTTTACAAGGTCTACTCCAACTCACCAGTTATCTGGATGATGCGCTAATAACCAGGAAGACCAACAAACAGCATTTAGAGAACTTGGACATAGTGGTTAAAATGCTTTTCCAAGGTGGGTGTACACCTTACAAGGGAAAGATGTGTGCTAAAGGCACCCCGGGTGACTTATCTGGGCTACAGTCATCAAAACCAGATTACATGCGTTGGAAGATAAAGTGAGGGTGATCAAAGGTGCCCTGGCTCCTACGTCAGTACCGGAGCCAAGGTCTTTCCTTGGGCTGGTGAACTATGATGAAAAATTCATAAGTAACCTGGCCTCCATCCTGGCACCCTTACATCTGCTATTGAAAAAGGGTCAGCCTTGGAAATGGTCTTGTAACCAAAATGTAACCTTTAGGGAAGTGAAAAAGCAAATATCCTCTAAGCTGTTAGCACACTATGTTCCCAAGCAAGATGAGGTGCTGACATATGATGTCTCCCTATATGGTATCAGGGTAGTGTTGGCTTCAGGAGGCCAAGTAGGAAACGTGAATGCCTTGAGCCAGCTCCCACTGGTGGATACACCACTGGGCAGTGCCTCCCCTGGAACAGTCCATCCTGCTTTTAAACTTTCTGGATATCTTTCCGGTTACCGCTGACAATATCAGACTGTGGACACAAGATGATACCATCCTGGCAGAATTAAAACAGCTGGTGGTGATGGGGGAAAGAAAAGGGCCATCATAACCTGAACTGAAACTTTTCTGGACCTGGTGAGACCAGGTCACGATAGAGGACGGCATATTTTCACGGGGAGCAAGAGTGTTTGTCCCAAACAAAGGTCGCTGCCAGATACCTGGCTGAAATCCACCAGGATCAACCAGGGGTTTTCAAAGTGAAAATGTTGGCGAGAAGTTATGTCTGGTGTCCAGGACAGGATGCTGATGTAACCGTGTTGGTGGGGCAGTGCCCAGAGTGCCAACAAGGACAATAATTACTGCCAGCAGTTTCCCCACATTCGTGGGAATGGCTGAGTAAACCCTGGACTGGGTTACAGGTCAAATATGCCAGTCCTTTCATGGGCTCAATGTTTCATGGACGGCCACTTGAAGTGTCTGGATGTGCATACAGTTCATTCGTCAAACACATGACAATGGAAAAGTTGTGAGCATCTTTTGCCATACATGGACTCCTGGAAATGCTGGTCGCAGATAACGTACCATTGTTTACCAACAAGAAATTTGAGTATCTCCTAAAGTTGAATGGGATTTGGCATGCAAGGACAGCTCCATGCCATCCATTGTCCAATGGTCTGGCGGAAAAAGCAGCCCAAACTTTGAAGGAAAGCTTAAAGAAACAGCCTACAGCTTCACTAAATATCAAACTGTCCTGGTTCCTAGCTAATTATAGGACCACCCCTCATGCAACTACTGGGACGGCTCCAGCAGATAGGGAGAGGACTCTGCACCAGGTCAAATCTTATCTTCTTGGACCGAGATCGGGGGGAACACCAAGACCAGACACAAGACTCCTCTAAGCAAGAGAGACTGTTTACTTCAGGGGATGAATTTTGGTGTCGAATCCAAAGAAATGGCCCTGCATGGGTGAAAGACATACTCGACACAAGGTTAGGTCCCGTGACATACAAAGTTTGGATAGGAGAGGCGGTCCTGAACAAGAACGTGGATCACTTGAAAGCTGCAGTCTCACAAATGGGGCAGGAGTGAAATATACCTGGACCCTCAGAACATCTGGCAAGGCTATCAGAACCTGTAGGTTCTCCCCCTCCACGTTGCATCAAAGAAACCTCGGAGGACAAGATGGACATGGCAGATGTCACAGCCTCGATGTCATTACCACCTGAAGACAATGTATTTCAGCTGAGACGCTCTTGGCGCAAGAAGCTATGGTCTGGTAAACACCGCCAGTATCCGAGAAAGTATCGGAGGAACTGGACCTGGTGTGAAAACGCCCTCGGAGAAGTTACAGGAATTAGAACAGGCCAATGTCTCAGGACTCAGAGGGGAGGGATGTAGTGATTGGAGCAATGTCACCCAGGTGGACCTCAAAGAATACCAGTTTCTGATTGGGCTGTTAACCTGGTCCAATCAGGGAGTCCTAGCTGACCGAAATAAACAGGAGTATCAGGGGATCTGCTCACTCTAGGAGCCAGCTCTGTGCTAAGTACATGTAGATAAAGGGTGACTTGGTAACGGGATACTGATCTTCATGGAGTTATTTCAGAAGGGGCTGAAGAGTTGAGGAGTCAAGGCAGATATCCGCTTTATGCAGCTGGTTACTTTAAAGGAATCAGACATCTCCCCACAGGGGCACGTGTCCAACCACGTCATCATGTAGTGTATGAGAAGGAGTTTAACTTTTGCAGGACGGCAAATTGTGATTAGTTTGTAGCTAGTGAAGAGATCAACTATTGACCAATTGAAAAAGTAGGGAAGACTAAGAGGTAGGAAAAATAAACCATTGTCAAAACATATTCCCAAAGTGGATTGCAGAAGGGGAAAGACCACCTCAGAGCAACAGAAAACCTGTGCTGGGCAGACAGAATACTGCAGGTGTTACATAGCTAGAAAAGGGCTGGAATAGTTATTGGTACGTTTGGCAAGCATCCCAGAAAGAAATAAAGACAGCAAAGTGCACCCAAAATAATGCAAACAATAAGAAAGAGACTAATCTCAGGTAAGAAAACTCTTCCCTGCAAAAGTTTTGATAGGGTTTAAAAGTTGTTAAAAGGGATATGTCTCAATTAGAGAATAGCAGACAAATTATATTTGAAGAGGAGAGGGAAAGAAAAGAAGCCATTTTGCATTATAAAGCACCTTTCTGATTCTCAGAACATCCCAAAGTATCTTTCCACTATGACCCTTATAAATAATAGCAAATAGGAATACCAATGAATATGAACAAAGTCCATCACCTTTTTCAAATGTTTGGTCACTTTTATTATTGTGTCTTGCTTGGTTGCCCTAATTTTGAGCGCAGAAGCATTTGGTTATGAGTAGAAATTAGTGAGATTGATTCTCTTCACCAAAACACCAAACAAGTGAACTAAATTAATACAGCCAACTGCCATCTGGTAGCATATTTAATAGCAGTGTCATTGAAGAATTGTTCACTATTTTTATAAGTTATTACTCTCTTCACTTAATCTCAATCAACAAGTCTGCTGCATCAGTAAACATATGAACAGATTTACCCTCAGGCCTTTGGTAGCAAAACTCTGGACTGGTCACTAGGAGGGGTGTGTAAGCACCTAATGAAAGTGCATGTTAGTCCAACTAACAAGCAGCTAAACACAAACTGGTAGAGCACTTTTGCAGACTCCACAAACTAGGCACAGAGCTGGGACCTTACTGGTTGTTATAGCTCAGTACTGAGTGTGCTGATGCAGTTAAAACTGACAATAAAACTGAGACACATCACCCAATTAAAACCAGCCTCTCTTTTACAGCATTGACAGCAACGGAGTGGGGTCCCTAGGGTAACATTTCCTTAAACAAAGTTGATTTCTCTAAAGGAATTAGAAGAAGATTACTTTAGTCTTTAGCTCAAGAATTTTATAGTCAAATTATACCCAACCTACAAAATTCAGAACAATAACTAAATTTGCTTGCAATGAAACTAAAATGATGTAACAACAGAAAAAAATCAGGGTGTGTTCTTAAAAAGATCCTGGCAAACTCTCAGCAGTTTCAAACAATGGAGAGGCCTTTCTGGAAAGAGGGGCTTTTGTTTCCCTTTCTACACTAAAGCCATCTCCGTGTGTTTTGCAAAGCTCCAGCAAATCTCACTAGTTACAGCCATTCAAGAGACAGAGGGCCAATGACAAAGAGAATTAGCCCACATGCCTCTTGGCAGGGAAGGCAGCAGTGAGTCACATGACTATGAAGCGCAACATAAACATGGCTAATCCTCACTAAAATGTAGCTGATGCCATGTTGGCAAGGATTTAATCACTATAGCTATTTATAAGCAGCAGCGATCAGCAGGTCAGAATGCAGTTCGAATAACCGACAGAGAAATTAACATTATAAATATGAATATAAAGAATGACATTTCCTGAATCTCTTTAGGAACTGAATGCCAAATATGAAAAGCAGCATTTTTGTTTTTAACAACTGCATTTATTTCACACCTTTAGTGTAGACTTGACATTAAATCTCATAATGGCTTTCACAAGAGAGTTATCCAACAAAATTCAACACCGAATCATGATTTTGCAAATGACCTGAAGCTTTGGCACAGACATCGGGCCCAATTTTCCCTTTTTATTTACAAAGAAATGCGTGGCAAATCAAACACCACACCCAACCATGAGATAATTCACCAGATCAACCCATCAAGCTGTTCATTAAGAGCAGACAGATGAGCGAGGGTGGGTATCGGATCTGAACACCGACAAAGCTGTCAGGCAGAATTCAGCACCTCCTCGTCCAGAAGTCTGCCTGTGGAGGCCTACTCCTTGGGGGATCTGGAGGTGAAATAGTAAGACCATTTTTCTTCTTCTCATGGGATATTGGTCATGGGGACAGGGGTATCGACAGAGTCAGAGGCAAGAGCAGAGACCGGCTTTCAGAGGCTACCTCTTGTGTACCATCTGTGCCTCTGGCTATCCCATATTGGGACAATTGTAGATCCCCCTCCACTCTCAACTCAGCTGAGTTTCCCATGGAAATAAACCCCCTTTCATGTTTTACAAGGAGGTAGGCAATTGGCGAGTGGGCAAGTCAAGGTCCTTACATGGCCATTAATTGATGAGTTGAACAAGTCACCCATGGAACTTGTCACCCAGCATTTAATTGCAGAAGTGGCAAGAACAGTTCCTCTCCATGGCATATTCACCTTCTCCAAGGGAAAAGTCCACCCTTTGGTTTTAAGGCAGGAAAGAGGGAAGTAGATAGTAGATAGGTGAAGGTTAGGGAGGAAATTTCAGAGATTAGGACCTTCACTGCTGTAGACAAGCTACCAACGGTAAATCCACTGAAAGCTGGTAAAACTGCAGAAAATGCCAGAATTAGCTGAGCACAATTTTCTCAAAGAATTTTACGCTGGAGGAGGTTACATGGAGACGAATAGGGAGGCCAGGGAGAAATGGTGAGGCCAAGGATGAGTACTTGAAAATTGTGTTACTAAACATGGATCTAATGCAAACTGAGCAACTCAGGAGAGAATGCTGAACAGGACTTTGGTGCAAAATATGGGCAGCAGGGTTTATGACGACTTCAATTTTTCAGAGGTCAGTACTCGTCAAGTTCTGTGGGTCACAGGCTAGGAATCCTGCAGCAACTCACCTCCTGACTCCTCAAAGTCTGTCCACCATCTGCAAGGCACAAGTCAGGACTGTTATGAAATACGCCCCACTTGCTTGAATGGGTTTAACTTCACCAACACATGGAAAACTTGACATCATCCAGGACAAAACAGTCCCTTGATTAGCGCCACATACACAAACATTCATTCTTTCCACCATTGATGCACAGTAGCAGCAGTGTGTCCTGTCTATAAGATGCATGGGAGACATTCCTCATGCTGCTTAGGCAGCATCTTCCAAACCCATGCCCACTTCCATCTAGAAGGTCAAGGGCAGCAGATATATGGGAACACCACCACCTTCAAATTCCCTACCAAGCCACTCACCATCCTGACCTGCAAATATACTGCCATTCCTTCACTATTACTAGGTCAAAATCCTAGAATTCCCTCCCCAAGAACAATGTAGGTCAATCCACAGCATGTGGACTGTAGCAGTTCAAGAGGCAGCTCACCACCACCTTCTCAAGGACAACTAGGGATGGGTAATAAATGTTGGCCAACCAGTGATGCCTACATCCCACGACTGAATTTAAAAAGAGCCTTACAACAAACTGCCCGTAATAATAAACCAGCATTCTAGCTACGCTTCAAGGCAAGTTGTTCAAACAAAGCTACAACACTAGCATCCAAATAGCAGCATGGATAATCCCCAGGTACGTCCTAAGAATAGTGGTTCAAGTTCAATTTGGCCAATGACTGCCCCACTCTCTTCTCAACCAACAGCCATGTGGCAGAAGGTATCACTGACAGTGCCATCAAATGGCACTTATACTCACCAATAACCTGCTAACAGATGGCCGAATCAGGTTCCAACTGGTTCCAGACATCATTACGATTATGGTACTAACACGGGCAAAAAGTTAAATATTGGAAGGGAAGCAAGACTGACTGCTGTCAGCATCACAGCAGCAGTTAACCAAGTACGGCATGAAGGAGAATGAAGGGAAGGAGAATGAAAGGATTCCCATGAAGCAAATCATGGGGAAAACACTCTACTAGTTACAGTCATAGCTAGAAAAAGAAAAATGACTGTTGGAGATCAATCATCACAACCCCATTACATTAACCTGTGGAACTCCTGCAGCAATGATGTGGACCCATCCATCTTCAGCTGCTTGAATGACCCTCCGTCCATCAGAAGGTTAGATGTGGAGATGTTTGCTGTAGGTACATAATGTCCAGAACTATTCACACATTCTCACAGACTGAAGTTATCTGTGCTCACATGACCTGAGCAATGTACATAAGTGGCAAGTTGCACAAATGCCAAACGACATCCATATCCTTTCAAGGGAGGTGATGCTACAGTGCTTTGTTACTGGGCTGATAACCCAGTCCCAGACGAAACGTTCCATGACAGGAGATGGTAAAACTTGAATTTTAAAAGAATTAAAAGTCTAATGATGACCATGAAACCATTATCAATTATCACCACCCCCATCAGGTTCACTATCATCATTTAGGGAAGGAAAAGACCTGTTCTGGCATCCATGTAACTCTTAGCTGCTCTCTGAAATGGCCTAGCAAGTCTTTCAGTTCCATCAGATTGAATTTAAAAAAAGGAGTGAAACTGAAAGGACCTGCTGGCATGGAGCTAGGGATCAGAAATAGCAAAGGCAAACTCAAAGTCCTCTTTACAAACATCTGGGGACCAGTGCCACAATTGAGATAACAGTCCCACAGACAGTCAAGCAACAGCCTGATGTATGAATCCGTGAGTATGACAATGACCCAGGCAATATCACCACTATACCTGGATATGTTTTATTTTATTTAATTTGATTTATTATTGTCACATGTACCGAGATACAGCAAAAAGTGTTTTGAGTGCTGTACAGACAGATCATACCATATAGGTGCATCAGGGTAGCAGAATAGAATGCAGACTACAGTGTTACAGCCACAGAGAAGGTGCAGAGAGAGATCAACATTGAAATTTAAGAGGTCCATTCAAAAGTCTGACAATAGCAGTGAAGGAGCTGTTATTGAATCTGTTCGTACGTGCATTCAAAACTTTTACATCTTCTGCCCGATGGAAGAGGGTAGAAGGGAGTACAACTGGGGTGGGAGGGGTCTTTGATTACGTTGTTTGCCTTCCCGAAGCAACAGGAAGAATAAACAGAGTCAATGGATTGAAGGCTGCTTTGCGTGATGGACATGTCCTGTCCCACCAGCAGACAGACCCAGCAGAGGTGGCAGCACAATGGTACACAGTTGGGAGTGGAATTGTCCTGGGAGTCCTCATTATTGACGATGGAAACTTCTTGCTGCTTACCATATGCCATATCCCTATGTACTCCAATACCTCCCCATGTTGAACACTACTTGGAGGAAGCATTGAGGGTGGCAAACAAAAAAAAAAAAAAAACAATCACACAATGTACGCTGGATGGGGGACTTCAATTTTCATCCAAGAATAGCTCAGCAGCAGTACCACTACTGACTGAGCTGGTTGGGTCCTAAAAGACATTGTTGCTAGACGGAGCCTGTGGCTGGTGGTGAGGGAATATTTATAATTATTGCATCTCTTAATTATCTGCTGCTGCACTCTTCAGTTTGTACTCTCTGGCCCTTCCTGCTTACCATGACCTTATTATTTACTATGTTTTGCTACGTCTCCTCTCATATGACGTTTCTCCACCCACAAATCAGTTCAAAGCCCTCTCTACTGCCCAAGTCATGTGGTGCATAAAAATACCGGTCCTAGTCCAATTTAGCTTGTCCCACTTATATATCTCCCACTTTCTCAAGTATTCATATCAGTGCCCCATGATGCAAACCCAATTTCTCCTACACAAGTGTTTGAGCCATACCTTCATCGCTCTGATCTTATTTGCACCGCACCAATTCGTACATGGCTCAAGTAGTAACGCAGAGAACATTACTTTTGAAGTTTTGTTGTTTAAATTTAGCTGTACTACCTAAGCAGAACGTTTTTCCTAGCACTATCTATGTCATTAATACCATGATGAGCCCGACAACTGGATCAGCCCCACCCCACTTCAAGTTTCTCCCGAGCCCCAAGCAGGACTGGGCCATCAACAAAGTTGTCTGATCTCTTGCTCTCAGCCGGTGGGAAATGTGTCTACCCCCTGACTATGCTGTACCCTGCCACAATATTTCTATTTACTCCCCCTGCTCAAAGAACTTCCTGCACTATGGAGTCATGATCAGTTAGCTCATCCATACAAGCTGAAACATCCTTAAAAGTTTCTATAAATATATAAAACGAAAAAGAGTGGCTAAAGTAAACGTTGGCCTTTTAGAGCATGAGAAGGGGAATTTAGTTATGGGATATGATGAAATGGCCGAGGCATTGAACAGGTACTTTGTATCGGTCTTCACAGTGGAGGATACTAATAACATGCCAGTAATAGACAAAGAGACGAAGGTAGGTGAGGACCTGGAAACAATCATAATTACGGAAGAGGTAGTGTTGGGCAAGCTAATGGAGCTAAGGATTGATAAATCTCCTGGCCCTGATGGAATGCATCCCAGGGTACTAAAAGAGATGGCGGGAGGAATAACAGGTGCACTGGTGGTAATTTTCCAAAATTCGCTGGACCCTGGGGCAGTCCCAGCAGATTGGAAAACAGCAAATGTGACGCCACTGTTTAAAAAGGGAAGTAGACAAAAGATGGGGAATTATTGACCAGTTAGGTTAACCTCTGTAGTGGGGAAGATGCTGGAGTCTATTATCAAGGAAGAAATAGCAAGGCATCTTGAAAGAAATTGTACCGTTGGGCAGACGCAGCATGGGTTCATGAAGGGCAGGTCATGCTTGACAAATCTTTTGGAATTCTATGAAGACATTACGAGCAAGGTGGACAATGGGGACCCAGTGGATGTGGTGTACCTAGATTTCCAAAAGGCCTTCGACAAGGTGCCGCACAAGAGGCTACTGCATAAGATAAGGATGCATGGCATTAAGGGTAAAGTATTAGCATGGATAGAGGATTGGTTGACTAACAGGAAGCAAAGAGTGGGGATAAATGAGTGCTATTCTAGCTGGCAGTCAGTGACTAGTGGTGTGCCTCAGGGATCGGTGTTGGGACCGCAATTATTTACAATTTATATAGACGATTTGGAGTTGGGGACCACGTGTAGGGTGTCAAAGTTTGCAGATGAGTGGCAGAGCAAAGTGTGCAGAGGACTGTGAAACTTTGCAGAGGAACATAGATACATTGAGTGAGTGGGCAAAGGTCTGGTAGATGGAATACAATGTAAATAAATGTGAAGTCATACATTTTGGTAGGAGTAATAGTAAAAAGGATTATTACTTGAATGGTAAAAAGTTGCAGCATGCTGCTATGCAGAGGGGACCTGGGTGTCCTTGTGCATGAATCACAGAAGGTAGGTCTGCAGGTACAACAAGTAATTAGGAAGGCAAATGGAATTTTGTCCTTCATTGCTAAAGGGATTGAGATTAAAAGCAGAGAGGTTATGTTGCAGCTGTACAAGGTGCTGGTGAGGCCACACCTGGAGTACTATGTGCAGTTTTGGTCTCCTTAATTGAGAAAGGATGTACTGGCACTGGAGGGGGTGCAAAGGAGGTTCACTAGGTTGATTCCGGAGTTGAGGGGGTTGGCTTCTGAGGAGAGACTGAGTAGATCGGGATTATATTCATTGGAATTCAGAAGATTGAGGGGGGATCTTACAGAAACATATAAAATTATGAAGGGAATAGATAAGATAGAAGTAGAGAGGATGTTTCCACTGGCAGGTGAAGGTAGGACAAGAGGGCATAGCCTCAAGATTAGAGAGAGCAGATTTAGAACGGAATTGAGAAGGAACTTCTTCACCCAGAGGGTTGTTAATCTATGGAATTCCTTGCCCAGTGAAGTAGTTGACACTACTTCAGTAAACGTTTTTAAAGATAAGGTAGATATTTTTTTGAACAATAAAGGAATTAAGGGATACGGTGAGAACGCGGGTAAGTGATCTGATTCTCAAAAAGACTAGCCATGATCTTATTAAATGGCGGGGCAGGCTCGAAGGGCTGGACGGCCTACTCCTGCTCCTAGTTCTTATGTTCTTATGTACATCAATTGGATAATCACAAGGGCTGAAGCTCCTGCCCTCCAGGGACTCTTACCTACTTCACATGCAGTCACACTCTCTTGTTCTTAACAACTGAACAAATCAGATTATCGTTTCGTAACGGGCATGATCATATCCTGGAACAAAGTATCCAGGTAACTTTCCCCCTTTCCTAATGCTCAGCCTCCACCTCACTGACTCTGAGCAGTAGCTCTTCCAGCCACACAGACATGGTTTGCAGTGGATCACACTGATGTCCATGAGCTCTCACATCCTGCAGCTTTGACACATCATCTACTTGACTATCCATAATGCAATTTAATTAATCACTTTTTAAAAAAAAATCTTTAATTTGATGCCTCTCCTCACCGCTACTTACTATAATTTACACCTTAATTAGTAAAGGTTTATTGTATTACTAAAAAAAATTATGGATTCACCAGCTTGTTATTTACCTTCTTAAGGCATCTCTTAATTAGTTTAATCATAATCTTAATGAATCATAAAGCAGCTACTTAAGGATAATTTAAAAATGCATAGTTTTCTCATTTCCAGTTATTTACACACAGTCCTCAGGAGCAGTTACTCACCAACCACTCAACTTGTGACATTCTGTAACAGCACCATCCACCTTGCTTCCAAACTCTCCACACTCCTGTCCTCATTGACTTTTTCTCGCCATATGACCAGCCACATTATTACTTGACGAGAAGAATGGGTCAGAGGTTGGAAACATTGCAGTGAGTAACTCACCTCCAGATTACCTAAAGCGTGTTCGCCATCTACAAACAGAAAGGAGTTGGTGAGGAAATTTAATACAGGGGTACAAGATTTTGGCCATTTTAGATAAGGAGTAGACATAGATCAGCTGCTGGTACAAGGATTAGGGAACACAAATTTAATATTTTGGACAAAGGATGTAGGGACAGAATGAAAAAGAGATTTTCTCTTTCCAATGTAATTGGTGGTAATGACCTGAACTTGCTGCTTAAAAGGGCAGATGAAGCAGAGGCACTGGACAATAAATGTGAAATTGAGGAAAATTAAACTGCAAGACATGGGAACACAGAGGGGGAATTAGATTCACTGGATTAGACTGGTCCAAAAGAGCTAGTATAGTCATGACGGGTCAAAAAGAATCTTCTGCGCACTAATGACTCTAGGTCTGACTGTGGTGGAGTGCTTTCCACTTGCCTGGATATGAGCTGCTCCCAAAACGCACAAGAAGGTTAACACTTTCCAGGACAAAATGCCATCTATGAGATATACAGCAAAAACTCAACAAAACTCCTTAGAAAACAGCTTCCAAACCCAAGATCACTACCATTTAGAAGGACAAGAGCAGCAATACATGGGAACATCACCCACTGCAAATTCCCCTCCAAGCAATTCTCCATCTTGACTTGAAACCACATCACTGCTCCTTCACTGTCGCTGTGTCAATTTTTGGAACTCCCTATCAGAACTATAGGTGACTTGCAATGCTTCAAGAAGGCTGATCACCATTACCTTCTCAAGAATAATTAGGCATGGACAACAAAAGCTGACCTTGCAAATGATATTCATACCCTATGAATCAATTAAAAAGAGAAAGAACAGTTAGGGAAATACAAGATGATCAGAGGATTAGATAGGGTGGACAGTGGGAGCCTTTTTCCTGGGATGGTGATGGCTAGCACGAGGGGACATAGCTTTAAATTGAGGGGTGACAGATAGGTCAGAGGTAGGTTCTTTACTCAGAAAGTAGTAAGGGCGTGGAATGCCCTGCCTGCAAAAGTAGTAGACTCGCCAACTTTAAGGGCATTTAAATGGTCATTGGATAAACATATGGATGATAATGGAATAGTTTAGGTTAGATGGGCTTCAGATTAGTTTCACAGGTCGGCGCAACATCGAGGGCCGAAGGGCCTGTACTGCGCTGTAATGTTCCATGTTCTATGTTCACAGATAAGTGTGCAGGCTCAGGAAAAGAAACAATGACAAGTGATTCTCTGGTTATGAATGGAGAGATAAGAATGGAACAAGACAAATACAGCCACACCAAAACTGGACGATGATTAAGGAGATAGTACAGTCAGCTGTTTGAACAACTGCAGACCAAGAACATGGGATCCAAGGAAGTTTGACTAACTGGCTCCAAAAATGGGCCTAGTGGCAGGAAACAGAGTGTGATGGTCAAGGGCTGTTTTTTTGTGACTGGAAGCCAGTTTCCAGTATGGGGTTCTGCAGAGATCAGTGCTGGGGCCCTGAATTGCCTTTCAAAAATGCAGCACCTCACATTTATCTAAACTAAATTCCTTCTGCCACTCCTTGACCCATTGGCCCATCTGATCAAGGTCCCGTTGTATTCTGAGGTAACTGACTTCACTGTCTACCACACCATTAATTTTGATGTCACCTGCAAACTTACTATCCATACCTCCTACATTCACATCCAAATCATTTATTTAATGATAAAAGGCAGTGGACCAAGCCCCATCCTTCTGGCACACCGATGGTCTCATGCCTCCAGTCTGAAAAGCAATCCACCATCACAACCATCTGTCTTCTGCCTTCAAGCCAGTTCTATATCCAAATGGCTAGTTCTCCTTGTATTCCACATGATCCAACTTTGCTAACCTGTCTACCAAGAGAAACCTTGTCGAACACCTTACACCTACATATAGACAATGTCTACCACTCTGCCCTTATCAATCCTCTTTGTTTTTGGAACTCAATTAAGTTAGTGAGACATGATTTCCCACGCACAAAGCCATGTTGACTATCCCTAATCAGTCCTTGCCTTTCCAAATACTTGTAAATTCTGTCCCTCAGGATTCCCTCCAACAACTTGCCCAACACAGATGTCAGGCTCATCAGTCTATAATTCCCTGGCTTTTCCTTACCATCTTTCTTAAATAGTGGCACAATGTTAGCCAACCTCCAGTTTGCCGGCACCTCACCCGTGGCTATCGATGATATAAATATCTCAGCAAGGGGCCCAGCAATCATTTCCGTAGCTTCCCATAGGATTTTAGAGTACATGTGATCAAGTTGACCTTTGTGCATTTTAAGACATCCAGCACCTCCGCCTCTGTAAGAGGTCACTCTCTGATATGGAAGATACAGAATGTGAGGAAACACTGCTGCAAAATACTCATTGTTATCTCTCCCATCTCCTGCCGTTCCACACATAGACGGCCTTGCTGATCTTTAAGGGGCCCTATTCTCTCCCCATCACCCTTTTGTCCTTAATGTATTTGTAGAATCCCTTTTGATTCACCTTAAACCTATATGCCAAAGCTAACTCATATTCCTTTTTTGCCCTCCTGGCTTCCCTCTTAAGCATCCTCCTACTTACTTTATACTCTTCTACAAAATCACTCTATCTCTGCTGTCTTTATCTGACATATGCTTCCATCTTTCTCTTGACCAAAACCTCAATTTCTCTAGTCATCCGGCATTCCTTACACCACCAGCCTTGCCCCTCACCCCAACAGGAAGGTACTTTCTTTGAACTCTCGTTGTCTTATTTTTGAAGGCTTGCCATTTTCCAGCCATCCCTTTAACTGCAAATATCTGTCCCCAATCAACTTCTGAAAGCTCTTGCCTAATACCATCAAAATTGGTTTTCCTCTAATTTAGAACTTTAACTTTTAGATCAGGTCCATCCTTTTCTGTCACTATTTTAAAACTAATAGAATTATGGTCACTGGCCCCAAAGTGCTCCCCCACTGAATACTTAGTCACCTGCCCTGCCTTCTTTCCCAAGAGTAGGTCAAGTTTTCCACCTTCTCTAGTAGGTACATTCACATACTGAATCAGAAAACTTTCTTGTACACACTTCACAGATTCCTCTCCATCCAAGCCCTTAACTCTCTGGCAGTCCCAGTCTATGTTTGGGAACTCACCTTTATTATCTGAGGCATACAGCAGGGAGTTTATGCTGGAACTGTATAAAACAGGTGATTTATCCACATTAGAGCAGGAATGTGACTGCACTGGACAGGGTGCAGAGAAGATTTACCAGGATGTTGCATAGGCTGGAGGGTTTCAGTTAAGAAGAGAAATTGGATAAACTGGGATTGTTTTCCTTGGAGCAAGGGAGACTGTGGGTGGAGACGATGGAGATACATAAAATTATGAGGAGCACTAACAGGGTAGGCAGGAAGAAATCTTTCCCCTTGAAAGAGGGATCAATGACCATGGGTGTAGATTTAAGGGACAAGAGGTTTAGAAGTGGATGTGAGGAAATATTTTTTCACCCAGAGGGTGGTGAGAATCTTCGATTCACTGCCTCTAAAGAGTGGTAGAGACAGAAACTCTCATGACATTTAAGAAGTATTTAGATGTGCACTTGTGATGCCAAGGCATACGGGGCATGGGCCAAGTTCTGGAAAATGCAACTCAAATAGTTAGGTGGCTGTTTTTTGATCAGTGCAGAATTGATAGGCCGAAGGGCCTTTTTCTGTGCTGTTCATGTCAAGGTCTCTAAGAACAGTGAGGAAGGAAGGTTTAACTTTGTCATAGTCACGAAGGATGCCAACCCCGTCTCAGGGATTAGAAATCTGACTGTTGAGACTCAAACATGGAATTGCACTAAAACTGGGCTTGGATCTGGGAGATGACAGCACATTCAAGGATTCTGGGCAAGAAAATGAAATTTCAGGAGACAGCAATGCTAATGGAATGTTTTCCAGTGATCAGAAACTTTTCACTTGCGCTTGCTTTTGCAGCAGAGATAAACTTACACCTGTCCAATGAATGGCAAACTGTAAACAAAGATTAACAATTTGCCAAGATGTGTCAAATAATTGGGTGATGTAGTTGAGCAAAACTTACCTCAGCCTTATCATCTACAGAAATCCAGTTGCAGCTTTCTTGCCGACCTTTTTTTGATATATGGCTAATGTGGAAGCATAGCCATACAGACCAGAAAGATTTTGGGATTACATCCTAGACTGTGCGGTTTGACCATCCCAACATTTACTGGAGTTAGGCAAGTATAGCCAAAGAGTCCGTGACCCATCTCCCTCTGAACATGCTGTTGTCTGTATTCCCAGATCCATCCCCATCATCAAATCTACTGACAAGGACGGTCCTATTATTGTTTATCATACTGATCTTTATCTATTTTTCCTCTATTCACTCAGGAACACAAACCCATCACCAGGTCAAATCAAAATTTGGCAAATTTCATTCCAAAGTGAAGTAAAGTAGTGCTGGAAATATTTAGCAGACCAGGTAGCATCTTCAACGATCAAATACCTGAAATACATTTGAAGGGGAAGGTCAACATATTTATAAAAGTGATTTTTAAAAAAAAGTATTGAAAATCATGAGGAGTTTGGATATAGCAGGTAGGGAAAATGTTTCCCCATTGCAGAAAGAATCAAGAAGAAATGGTTAGGATCTGGTATGACAGCACAATGAACACAGATTAAATCAAGGCACTGAAGAAGTTAGATTATCTGAAAAGGAAAAATGTACAGGATGATGGGGAGATGAAGGGAGGGAGGTACTAAATAAATGGCTTCTGTGGAGAATAGCACGGACATGATGGGCTAAATGGTCTCCTCTTGAGCTATAACAGTTCTGTGATACCTGAAATAACACTGCTGTCACTGGAAGTCTCAGCTGTTAAGCCCTAAAAGACACAATTGACAGATTGCATCAACACGGCAATAGCGTAGTGGCATTATCACTGGACTGTAAAGCCAGAGACCCAGATAATGTTCTGGGGACCTGGATTCAAATCCCACCACGGCAGATGGTGGAATTTGAATTCAATAAAATATCTGGAATTAAAAGTCTAATGATGACCATGAACCCATTATCGATTGCTGGAAAAGCCCATCTGGTTCACTAATGTCCTTTAGGGAAGGAAACTGCCATCCTTACCTAGTCTGGCCTTCTGACTCTGAACTGCCATTAGGGCAAAGATGGGCAAGAAATGCTGCCTGGTCAGCAACGCCCTCATCGCATGAATGAATTTTTAAAGAAATTACAGTATTGCTTGCACCTTAGGCTAATGAAAAATAGGCGGACCATTTCCAGTTCACTGAAACACAATCTAAAAAGTGACATACAGAAAAGAATTTCTTTAGAGATTCAAAGAAGATTAAATGCTGAAAATCTGAAACATACCAGAAATAAAAGTAATTTCTCTTGATCAGTATTTCTAAACTACAGCATTTCTAGCATATCGCACATCAAATCCTTCCTTCTCTGTTGCATAATTTCATTCTTCTTTTGCTAAAAATAATGTAAAAAACCTTAATTATTTAAAGAAACAATTATTTAATAAGAAATACTAATATCATCATAGGGATATCTGATTTGCAGGGTTCAGAATTCAAGTTGTCCCAGACACCCAAAACTGCTTATCATCCACGGGTAACAATCCTAACTGTCCTTGACAATTCAGTACAATTGCATAGTGGCAATCTAAGTCAATCAAGGATAGTTTAAATGAAAGGCAAAAGTATTGAAACCTGTCAAATTACAACAATTTATTGAGGATGAGATGTCAGACTGGTAGGAAAAGCTTCTATTCATTTTTCCCTCAGGAATTGGGCAAGGTCAAAATTAAGTGATTTCTTCCTTTTCTTGCTACCTTACCCAAGGTAATTCTGGCCATTGACACAATAAGGCTATGTCTCCTGCGGATCAGAAACTCATACTAAAGTTGCTGAAATTCCACTCTAAATATTTCAGTTGCCCTTGATAAATGGTAAACAAATGGATACTACACCAAACACTTTTTCTTTACAAATATGAAAAGAACTGCTGCATAATTTATTAATAAAGGAACAGTAATCAAATTCGAAGGGTTTAAGAGACTGTTTTTCAATTGGATTTTAAAAAGGTGTAATGCCACTGTGCCATTAACTACATCTATAGACAACTTTATTTTCTTTGAATGTCTTACACTTACAGTCTGAAGACTAACGTAACTTTGGAGTCTAAACTCCCCAGGCATGAATAACCTTCAAGTTACCCTGATGGAATTGGAAATACTTTATACATAAGACTAGGCAAAAATATCAGGCTGGGGCAGGGAAATGTTAAGGGATTGCTTGATCGGCGCCATATCCACAAACATCCATTCCTTCCACTACTAACACTCAGTAGCAGCAGGGTATACTTTTTACAAGATTCACTGCAGAAATTCACCAAAACTCCTCAGACAGTATCTTCCAAACCCACAGCCACTTCCATCTAGAAGGACAAGGGCATCCAATACATGCGAACAACACCACCTGCAAGTTCCCTTCTAAGCCATTGACCATCCTAACCTGAAAATATATCGTTGGATCAAAATCCTGGAAATTCCCTCCCAAATGGCATTAAGGGTCAACCTACAGCAGATAGACTACAGCACTTCAAGGCAGCTAACCATTATCTTCTCAAGGGCAATTAGGGACGGGCAATAAATGTTGGCCAGCCAGAAATGCCCACATCCCACCAATGAATAAAAAAACTTAAATTGAAAAAGCCTTAAATCAACTGATAACCACTTCTGCATATCTTGCACAGTTTTAAATTTGAGATAGGTATTAAAGGATATGGACCAAAGGAAGATTTTTGGAGTTAGGCCACAAATCAGCCATGATCTCACATGAATGGTGGAACAGGCTAGCAGGGCTGAATGGCCTACTCCTGTTCTTGTGTTCCTTTCTTTCTCATTCTTTTGACCCTGGTAACATTTTGTGAATGCAGTTCCTTTATATTAAAAAAAAACTGTAAGCAAATGTGCTGCACACATGTAAATTCCAGACAGCCATTTATCCATGGAACAATTGCTACAGGCGATACTTAACCAAATGAAATGCTTCTGTCATACTCCTACAACATGCCTGCATGCCCTAGAAATAACAGACAGCTCTTGAAACAGTCGAGTCTTGGTCCCTGGGTAGTTAAAATAGGTTTTGTTCTGTTGTTTAAAATCAGAGAGGTCGAAGTATGCTTCAGGAGCAGACAAATATCTGGATTTACGTCCTCGTAACGAGTGTCGTACTGCTAAAAACAATAAGGTATAAATATGATTCCTAATTGTAGTATACTGTTATTGAATCATCTTTGGTGATCCTGCAAATTCTGACAAATCATCAAATCATCAATACGATAACTAACAATTGCCTACAGTTTGCCTACAAGAACAGTAGGTTTTCTATAACTAACCCAAGCCAATGTATTTCCCAAAACCCATCTGCTAATTTTATGTACTAATCACATATGTGCGATCTTATTGAACTCTCCCAAAAATCAAATTTCACCATCTCTTAATGTAAAGCTCTGTACATGTTATGGTCACTCTTCCCTAAATGTTTCCAGAGAGATTATTAGTTGGCACTTTCTCATTAAATAATACTAGATCAAAATTAGCCAACTTTCTAATTGGTCCTTCAAAATTCTGTTCGAGAAAACCATCTTTATATATATATATTACAGGAAGTTAGCTACCACAGTATTTGTGCTAATTCAGTTTACGCAGTTGAAATGTGGATTGATGTTTCCCACAATTACATTTGATACACATGTCTCTAATTTCCTGATTTATACTATTCTGACTATGTTTGGTGGCCAATAAACAACTCCCATGAATGTTTGCTTTCCCTGGCTGTTTCCCAGTTCCACCCAAACTGATTCCACATCTCAACCTTTCAATTCAAGATTCTCTCTCACTAATATATTGACTTCATCCTTTATCAACATTACTACACACCTCCTTTTCTTTTTTGCCTATCCTTCCTAAATGTCAAATACTCTTGAGCATTCAGTTCTCAGCCTTGTTCACCCTGTAGCCATAATGAAAATTAAATCATACCTGTTTAATGTTAATTTGATTTATTGCTGTCACAGATACCCAAGTACAGTGAAAAGTTTTGTTTTGTGTGCAGTACAGGCAGATCATAACGTAAAAGGTCATACAGATTATAGGGTAATGGAACAGAGCAAGGCATACAAAGTTACGACTGCGCAGAAGGTGTACGGAAACAAGATCAACATTAAATTTGAGAGATCCATTCAGCAGTCTGTTCTTGACCCTGTCAGTACGTGTTTAAGCTTTTGTATCTTCTGCCTGACAGAAGAGGTTGGATGAGATTATAAAAAACGGAAGAACTGTAGATGCGGTAAATCAAGAACAAAAACAAAGTTGCTGGAAAAGCTCAGCAGGTCTGGCAGCATCTGTGAAGGAAAACACAAGAGTTAATGTTTTGGGTCCGGTGACCCTTCCTCAGAACATCCCACCAAGACCCATCCCTGTAACACTGCATTTCCCATGGCTAACACACCAAACCTACACATCCCCGAACAATGGGCAATTTAGCATGGCCAAACCACCTAGCCTGCACATCTTTGGACTGTGGGAAGAAATCCACGCAGACACGGGGAGAATGTGCAAGCTCCACACAGTCAGTCACCCGAGGGTGGAATTGAACCCAGGTCCCTGGCACTGTGAAGCAGCGGTGCTAATCACTGAGCCACCGTGCCATCCAAAACTCAAAGCCCATTCTTTGACACCAATCTTTGATCCACTCGTTTAACTCTCTAATTCTATTTACCCAACTTTAAGTTGCTTGCTGATTACCTTAGAAGCACTCTGGCTTTAAAATTAGCTCTTCGCTGCTCATACTCACCAAACAGGACCTCTTTCATTGTCCTCTCTGTTGGTACATACATGGACTGCAACAACTGGATCCTCCCCCTCCCACTGCAAATTCTTCTCCAGCCCAGCTGTCCTGAACCTGGCACCAGGCTGGCAACACCACCTCTTGGACTCTCATTCAGCTGCACAGCAAAGACTCTAAGTACTATTTGTACTATTCCCAACTATTACTACATTTCAGTTAACACCCTTTGCTTAAATGGCTTCCTGTACCGCAGTCCCCAGGTAGCTTTCCCCCTCCCTGATGTGTTGCAGTGTCTACAGTTTAGCATCCAGCACAATTAATCTGAGCCAAGGATCCCCTAGCTGCAGGCACTTAATACAGGAAGGACATTATTAAGCTGGCAAGGTTTCAGAAGAGATTTACCAGGATGTTGCTGGGAATGAGGGGTTTGAGTTATGGTGAGAGGCTGGATAGGCTGGTACTTTTTTCCACTGGAACATAGGAGGTTGACGGATTACCTTAGAGAGATTTGTAAAATCATGAGAGGTATAGATAAGGTCAGACATTTTTTCCCTAGGGTGGGAGATTTCAAGACTGGGGACATATTTTTAAGGTGAGAGGAGAAAGATTTAAAAAAGACATGAAAGGCATTTTTTCTTTTTTACACAGAAAGTGGCTCATGTGTGGAATGAACTTTCAGAGTAAGTGGTGGATGTGAGTACAGTTATTACATTTAAAAGACATTTAGTTAAGTACATGAATAAGAAATGTTTGGAGGGATATGGGCCAAGCGCAGGCAGGTGGGACTAGTTTAGTTTGGGATTATGGCCGACATGGACTGATTGGAGTCTGCTTCCATGCTGTACGACTCTGCGTATTTGCCTTGGAACAATCAGGGACCACAAGTGCTCATATTCTACAGTCACCACACATCATTTGCCTTGTCATCTTTGTAACATTGAATTATTTTACTAATTAAATTAAAATTAACATCTCTAGTAGTGTCTATATTTATATTCTTTCAATATTATTTCAATAAATTTTTTACTTACCTCAATTGCAATTCTGTAGTTGAGGTAAATAAGAAATACTCAACAGCCAATCTAAACAGGTTTACCGGTAGTAAACCTCAACATTAATAATAAAACTTTTAAATTCATAATAAATTACTCCATCTTTGAAAGAGAACTTAGAAAAATACTCAGCAATCTCTTATTATGCATTGTGTCTTACACAGCTATTAGAGGGCGAAAATGGTTGGATAAAAAAAACCTTTTTCCCCATCAGCACTAAATTCCCATGCAAAACAAATTCCCAAAAATGTACTTATTCTACATCTCACTCAGATGTAGTCTCCTCTAGTCCCCATGCATCCCCTTTCTCCATAGTACCCACTCATCATCTAGAATGTTTCTACACATTTTTGACACATTATGAACTGCTGGAAATAGCATTGTACAAGTTGCATTGGCAGCAAATACAGAACTGGGGGGCCAGTCTATATTTGGCTTTCAGAGAAGCAGCTTCTTTGTTGCATATTCTGCATTGCTTCTATTTTTTTTTAAGGGGACTAATAATGGACTATGTATGTTCAATGAAAAAGAATTATGACTATTTCAGTTGAGGCAAATCACAAGAACAACTTGAATCAATGTATTGCCTTGAAAGTACCGATGCATCTCAAGCCAGGACGAGAGTGTAACCAAAGGAAATTTGACATGAAGACATATAAAGAACTATTAGGAGGAGAACACAAACTTTTTCAAAGGGGTTGGTTTTAAAGAATATCTGAAAAGAACAGGGGATGGAGTTCTAGAGTTTAGACTGGCGGAAGCTGAAAGCACAGCCATTATTGGAGGCCGGATGAATATCAGGGATTAGGCAGGCAGCAGCTGCTTATGCCCCTTTCACCCGAAAAGACCAGATTTGAATGTTGAACCCTGTACAAGAACTTAAGTTAGCTATATAGCTGACTTGGCATTAAGACCAACTCCCTGGCAGATACTAAAGGGAATTAGGTGGATGGGATTGTCAGAACTAGGAATGCAGGTCACTTCGGGCTCAAAGAGTTGATTGACAGCCAGTGATGCTCAACAGATTTGTGTTTAAGAGTGGGGGTCTCAGTGTTTATGTTCATGCCCAGGTGTCCTTGGAAACGGAGCACATAGTGTTCCCAATATCCTCAAAGCTTTCAGAGAGACAGACCTGTAGGGGCTGGTGTGCATTTTTCCTCCCCACAACTACATTATAATTTAGCTCCTATCCTTGTTTTCCTCCACTTTTTTGATTTCTGTTGGACAACGTTGGTAATATGGATCAAAAACAAAGTTACTGGAAAGGCTCAGCAGGTCTGGCAGCATCTGTGGAGGAGAAAACAGAGTTAACGTTTCGGGTCCAGTGACCCTTCCTCAGAACTCAGAATTCCTCAGAATTTAATCCCATTTTCCAGCACTTGGCTTGGATGCCTAGGCATCTCCTCACAACTCGCTTTCCCATCTTTGTACCATCACCAATCTCTCAGGTTAAGAAATTGAGTATAAATTGTTGCATATCCAGCACTGATCCCTGTGGCATTCAACTAGTTAAGGTTGCCATGGAAGTATGATCTACACCTATTAATTTGAGAGGGCTACAGGAACACAAGGACTCGAGCATACTGATTCATAAATCTCTCAAGGCAAGTTGAGAACACAAGTAAAGATAAGTATGGGATACTTGGTTTCCCAAAAGTGAACTGAATTAAAAAAAAGGAAATCATGCTAAGCCTTAATAAAACACTGGTTAGGCCTCAGCCAGAGTATAGAGTACAATTATGGAATTGTACTTTAAGAAGAATCTCATGCCCTTGCCAAGGATACAGAGAAGGTTTAACAGAATAATGCTGGGCAATGAGTGAAATCAGTTGAGAGACTGAGAAGCTGGGATTGTTCTCTTTAGGGCAGAGAAGATTAAAGGTAGATTTAACAGAGATAATTTAAAATTGAGGGGTTTAGACAGAGCAAGTAAGGAGAATCCATTTCCTCTGGAGTGGGAGTCAGTGACAAAGGATCATAAATTTGCAAGTAAATGGCAAAAGAACAAGAGGATAAAAGATGGGAAATTATTTTTGCATAGAGGGTTGTTAAGATCTGGAATGCACTACATGAGAAATCAAATTCCATACAATCTTTTAAAATGGCAAGAAGTCATCTATTTGAAGATTACTGATTTGTTGTGTAGATAAAGCTAGGGTGGGCAGGTCCTAATCAGACAGCTCTTTCAGAGTGTGCTGGGTCAAAGGACTTCTTAACTGCTGTGTGAGGTTCCATGATTTATGCACCTGCCTGTTGCAGTAACTGGTCTCCGAGCAATCAAAAGAGCAAAGTATTGCATTAGATACCAGAAAATCACTTAACTTGCTTCCCAACATCAAACCCTGTACTATCAGCTCCATCAGATTAGGTAGCGGGTGGTGGTAGTTTTATCTGGTGGGTGGTGGGCAGGACAGCAGTGAGAAGAAATCACTCTGCCTGAGACTATTTACTTTCAGACACCAAATATTTTAACATGGCAGGCGAGCTAAAGGAAAGTAAGTAAAGCAAGTAAAATGGGCAAAAAAACATTTTCTTTCTACAACGCCCAGTGTCAATGGTCAACAATAAAAATGGATATTTCAGAGGAAAGAACAACAAATGGGTTTCAACAATTTAAAAATAACATTCGATCCAAACAACAAATGAGTCTGGAACTGGCCTGGATTTAACCCATTTTCTGAAACACACAAAATAGCCTCAGGTTCGTTTAAAACACTGCTCATCAGCAGGCTCCCGTTAAACATATTTATTTTATGCTGATATTAACAAATTCTCCAGTGCAAGCCAAATGCAAAACTTTGATGAGATAAGACTAGACAAAAAGTAGTTCCTCCCAGGTGCAAGGCTTAGTCAGAGGTTTTATAGGAGGCTCCCAGTTGTCTGCTTTCAAAAGCTCCGGATGAGGTATACGTGGGTTGAATAAACGTTTTTCGTCCTTTCAAGTGTTGTGAGCCAAAGGTTTCAACAACTGTTTTGATACCGCTGCCTCTCCTATTCCTTTTACCCACCATATTCTTTTCTTTGACCTATTTAACTGCATATCAACTCCCACAGCCATCTTGTTTACATACCTACCCAAACAACATTTAGGATCACGAAATTCATGGAATCTCCACCTCTAGTTAATCGTTGAATTTGTCTAACACTTCTCATGTCTGATGTGGCAGAACTGCAGAATTTTGATGTTATCCGTTGTCTGTGGGATTGCTAATGTTATCATATACTGCTTCTGCTATTTGGCATGCAAATACATCTGCGTTCCAATTGCAGCCTGTTGAGCCTGGTTCTGCCCCTGACATGCTATTCTGTAATTCTCATTGAATTACAGTGGATCCCTGGCTTGATGGTGGTGTGAGTATTATGCTGGGTCATAAAGTCACAGATTGTGACCATACATGATTCACCTCGACCTGGATGCCTGAACTGCTCATTCTGTTCTGAATCTATTCCATTTGAAACCATGGCACTACTTCAGAACACAATGGAAGGTTACACTAAATTTGGAAGAACCTTAAACTGTGAGGAGGACAGTGTGAAACTCCAAAAGGACATTGAGAATTTCGTGGAACAGCGGATAGGCGGCAGGCAAGGTTCAATGAAGAGAAGCGCGAGATGATGCACTTTGGTCAGAAGAACACTGAAAGAGAATATAACGGAGGGGGTACAATTCTAAAGGAGGTTCAGGAGCAGAGGAACCTGGCATATATATATATATATATATACACACAGATCATTGAAGGTGGCAACAGAAGTTAAAGCATACAATGTTCCTGATTTTATTAATAGGGGCATAGACTACAAAAGCAAAGTGGCAATGGTAAGCTTGTATAAGACTTATTAAATCTCAGCTGGAGTATTGTGTACAGTTGTCAGTGCCATATTAAAGGAAAGAAATGACTGCACTGGAGGGAGTGCGGAAGTGATTTAAAAGAATGGCTCCAGGAATGAGAGACTTTAGCTGTGGGGATAGATTGAAGAAATTGGGACTGTTCTCCTTGGAGAGAAGGCTGACAGGAAATTTGACAGATGTCTTTAAAATAATGAATAGATACGGAGAAGCTGTTCCTGCTAGAAGGAAAAAGACCTGCCATCCATTGACTCCATCTACACTTCTCGTTGCCACGGAAAGGTAGCCAACATCAAAGACCCCTCCCACTCCGGTTATAATCACATCCAACCTCTTCCGTCAGGCAAAAGATACAAAAGCTTAAACAGCTATACCAACAGGTTAAAGAACAGTTTCTTCCCTGCTGTTATTAGACTGCTGAATGGACCTCTCTAAGTTCAAATCTGATATTGATCTTGCTTTTGTACATCTCCTGTGCAGCCTCGCTGTGCTCAATCACCCTATGATTTGTATGTCTGCGTATGATATGATCTGCCTGTACTGTGCGCAAAACAAAACTTTTCATTGTGCTTCGGTACATGTGACAACAACAAATCAAATCAAATCCAATGAAATGACAGGGCATAGATTTAAGAGGATGTGCAACAGAGCAAGGGTGATGTGAGAAAAACATTTTCACACAATGAGTAGTGGTCTGGAAATGTGGTGGAGGCAGGTTCAGTTGAGGCATTCAAGAGGGCATTGAATGATTATTTGGGTAAAACTGTTGTGCAGGGATACTGCGGAAAAGGCAGGAGATTAGCACAAGGTACTGGAGCTGCTGATGGACTGAATAGCTGACTTCCGTGATTCTGTGAAGATATCCTCAGTGTGAAGACAGGATATTATCTTCACAAGAACCATGCAGTGGTCATTCCCAACAACACTGTCATGGACATATTGGGTAAGAACAAAGTCTGTATGTTTCACCCTCTTATTGGTTCCTTCTCTCCCTGCCAAAAGTCCAGTCTAGCAATATATCTTTCATGAACCAGTCAGCTTCTAGTAGTGCACCAAGTCACTCTTGATCACGGGGCATTAAGTACCCCACCAAGAGCATATTCTGCATCTTTGCCAACCTTGGTGCTTCCTTCCAATGGTGCTTAACATGGAGGAGTACTAATTTATCAGCTGAGGGATAGGGGTAGATAGTAATCAGATTCACTGGCCCACTTTTGACCTGCTGCCATTAGACATGGGGTCCAAGCCAATGTTGAGGACTCCTCGTCAACTCCCACCTGACTGTATACACAAGTTCCATCACATCCGGTGGGTATGTCTTGTGGTTGGAACAGGATTGCCCAGGGTGGCAATGGCAGTGTCTGGGATATTGTTTGTATGGCATGATTACACAATTATGGTTATATCAGGTTGTTGCTTGTCTAGTCTGTGGATGTCTCCCAATTTTGGCAATGCTCCCAAAAATATTATTAATGACGACTTTACAGGTCGATAGGGCTGTATTTGCCATTGTTGACTCCAGGTGTTCCCACAAGTTAATCAATTTTTCTGTGGCGGTTTGCTACAGCTGAGTGCTTGCTTGGCTTTTCAGAGAACATTTAAAGAGTCTCAATATTAATATAGGTCTGGAGTTCATCAGACCATAAAATATGGAAGCAGGATGCTATTCAGTCTACTGAGTCTGTCCACCATTTAATGAGATCATGCCTGATCTGATAATCCTAAACTCCAATTCCTGCTTTTTCCCCATAACCCCCAATTCCCGTAATGATTAAAAATCTGTCTATCTCAGCCTTGAATGTACTTAATGACCCAGTTTCAACAGTCTTCTGTGATAAAGAATTCCACAGCTTCACCGCCCTCAGAGAAGAAATTCCACATCTCTTTCTTAAATGTGTGACCACTAATTTTGAGATTATGTCTTCTGTGCCTAGACTCTCCCAAAAGAGGAAAAAACCTCTCCACACTCCTTCTAAGATCACCTGATGAAGGGGAAGTGCTCCAATAGCTTGTGATTTCAAGTAAAACTGTGGACCATAACATGGGGTCATCTGACTTCTGACCTTGTTTCAATAAAGTCACCTCTCATTCTCCTATATTCCAGCACGCACCAGCTCAATCGACTCAACCTGTCCTCATAAGACAAACCCTCCTTTCTTCGTATCAGCCTAATAAACCTTATCTGGACTGCCTCCAATGCCAACATATCTCAGATAAGAAGCCCAATCTGTTCACTGTATTCCAGCTATGGTCAAAGTAGTGCCTTGTATTGCTTTGGTAGAACCAACCTACTTTTATATTCCACAAGGAGCTTAAACAGTTCATCAGCTTTACTAACATCTTTCACTCCAACCTCAAATTCACCGGGACCATCTCCGATACCTCCCTCTCCTTCCTGGGCCTCTCGGTAACCAGATATGGAGACAGCCTCAAAACCAACATCTATTTCAAGCCCACCAACTCCCACAGCTACCTAGACTACACCTCCTCTCACCCACCTTCCTGCAAGAATGCGATCAGCTACTACCAATTCCTCTGCCTCTGCCACATCTGCTCCCAAGATGGAGCGTTCCACTCCCGAACATTCCAGATGTCCTCCTATTTCAAGGACCGCAACTTCCTCCCTTCGGTGGCCGAAAATGCCCTCAACCACATCGCTTGCGTTTCCTGCACTTCTACCCTCACAACCGCTCCACCCAACAAAAACAAAGACAGAATCTCCCTTGTCCTCACGTATCACCCACCCAACCTCCACATCCAACGTATCATTCTCCGCCACTTCCGCCACCTACAATCCGGCCCTGCAACCAAAGATATATTTCCCTCCCCACCCCTATCTGCCTTTCGTAGGGAACGCTCCCTCTGCAACTCCCTTCTCCGCTCCACACTCCCCATTAACCCCACCACTCCTGGCACCTTTCCCTGCACCTGCCCCTACACCTTCCCTCTCACTTCCATTCAAGGCACAAAACAAACCTTCCATATCAGACAGAGGTTCACCTGCACATGCGTAAACATGGTCTACTGTATCCGCTGCTCCTGATGTGGCCTCCTCTACATCGGTGAGACTAAGCGGAGGCTCAGAGACTGTTTTGTAGGGCACCTGCGCGCTGTTTACGACAAATCACAACACCTTCTGGTCGTGAAGCATTTTAATTTCCCCCTCCCACTCCCTGTGTGATATGTCCATCCTGGGCCTCCTCCAGTGTCACAATGACACCACCCACAAACTGGAAGAGCAGCACCTCATATTCCGCCTCAGCAGCCTACAGCCCAATGGCCTAAACGTGGACTTTACCAATTTCAAAATCTCCCCACCCCTGGCCTCATCCCATGACCAACCCTCCCTCTCATCCCAACCTCCTTGACCTGACACAACTTGTCCATCTTCTCTCCCACCTCACTGACCAATCCCCAACACTCCCTACCTGCACTCACCTATCACCATCCCACCTACCTTCCCCAGCCCCACCCCTCCTCTCTCTATTTATATCTGAGCTCCCTTCCCCCTTCCCCATTTCTGAAGGAGGGTCCCGACACAAAATGTCAACGTTCCTGCTCCTCTGATGCTGCCTGGCCTGCTGTGTTCCTCCAGCTCCACACTATGTTATCTCTGACTCCACCATCTGCAGTTCTTACTAGCTCTACTTTTATATTCTACTCCTTTTGGAATAAAGGCCAACATTCCATTTGCTTTCCCTATGACCTGCTGAATTTGGATGCTAGCTTTTAGTTCTGTCACTTTTTGCAGCCTCTCTCAACTTAAATAATATTCATTTCTTCTATTCTTCCTACCAAAATGCACAACTTAACATTTCCCCACAGTATCTGCCAAGGCTTTACTCTCTCAACTTGTTCATATTCCTCTGCAGACTCTGTGTCATCCTCACCACTTGCCTTCCAACCTATTTCTGTGTCATCCACAAACTTGGCTACAGTAAATGTACTTTCCTCAATGAAGTTCATTAATAGATATCGTAAATAATTGTGGCCCTTGCACTGCTTCTTCTAGTATGCCACAAGTTACAGATTGTCAGCCTAAAAATGCCCCACTGAGAATGCAGAACATTACAGCACAGGAACAGGCCTTTCATTTGACCATGATGCCATTCTAAACTGATCGCACCTGTCTGCACATTGTCCGTATCCTACTATTCCTTGCCCGTTCATGTGCCTGTGTAAATACCTCTTAAACTTTGCCTTGATATCTGCTTCTACCACGTCCTCTGGCAGCACATTCCAGGCAACTACCATCCTCTGTAAAAAAAACTTTCCTCATATAGCTCCTTTAAACTTTCTCCCTCTCACCTTAAACCTATGTCCCCCAGCATTTGACATTTCCACCCTAGGAAAAAAGACTCTGACTCTTAGAACAGATGCCAGTTAGTAGTTAAATAACCTATTATTGTGTTAAGTTTTCCAACAGAGTTGTTATTCCCAATTCTTCTTTCATTTGTTTCTACAGTGTAAAATTTTAACTATAGTGTAAAAATAAAGTGTGTTTGCTGCAAGCCTGGTAGTTTGACCAATTGAATTGCATCCAGAACACAACACTTGCCTTTAAAAATAAGAAACAGTTGGGGTCTAGGCTATCATCTTAATGTATTTTGAAGGGGTTTGGTCCATTCTATAACAACTTTCAAGGAGCTATGGACTTGCACCCCAAGATCACTCTCTATATATCTTTGCTCCTAAGGATCCAACCATTTACGGTATACTCTCATCTTGCATTTGACCTCCCAAAACGCATCACTTGAACTAATCTGGATTAAACTCCATCTGCCATTTCTCTGCTAAATTTTCTATCTAATCTATATCCTGCTGTATCCTTTGATAACCTTTCTCACTATCCACAACTTCACCAATTTTCATGTCATTTGTAAACTTACCAATCAGTCCTACGACACATTCATCCAAATCATTTATATATACTACAAACAACAGAGGTCACAGCACTGGTCCCTGCAGAACATCACTGGTCACAGACCTCCAGTCTGAAAAATACCCCACAACTACCATCTATCTCCTATGATCAAGCTAATTTTGTATCCAACTTGCTAACTCACCATGGATTCTATGTGACTTGATCTCCTAGACCAGCCTACCATGAGGACCTTGTCAAATGCTATTCTTTAGGTGTTTTGAAGAAGGGTCACTGGACCCAAAACGTTAATTCTGTTTTTGTCTCCACAGATGCTGCAAGACCTACTCAGTTTTGGATATTGCAAAGGCTACGGGCCCTGACAACATTCCGGCAATAGTACTGAAGACTTGTGCTCCAGAACTTGCTGCTTCCCTACCTAAGCT
This sequence comes from Rhincodon typus, assembly GCF_021869965.1. NCBI lineage: Eukaryota > Metazoa > Chordata > Chondrichthyes > Orectolobiformes > Rhincodontidae > Rhincodon > Rhincodon typus. Next base: position 28,637,510 of record NC_063332.1, on the reverse strand, counting down.
GTTCCAGTACAGTTACAACACTGGTATCTACCCGACAATGTGGAAAATTGCCCAAGTATGTCCTGTACGTAAAAAGCAGGACAAATCCAACCCGGCCAATTACTGCCCCATCAGTCTCCTCTCGATCATCAGTAAAGTGATGGAAGGTGTCAGTAACAGTGCTATCAAGCAGCACCTGCTCAGCAATAACCTGCTCAGTGACGCCCAGCTTGGGTTCCGCCAGGGCCACTCAGCTCCTGACCTCATTACAGCCTTGGTTCAAACATGGACAAAAGAGCTGAATTCCAGAGGTGAGGTGAGAGTGACAGCCCTTGATATAAAGGCTGCATTCGACAGAGTGTGGCATCAAGGAGCCCGAGCAAAAGTGGAATCAATGGGTATCAGGGGCAAAAGCTCCGATGGTTGGAGTCATACCTGACACATAGAGAAATGGTCGTGGTTGTGGAAGGTCAATCATCTCAGCTCCAGGACATCTCTGCAGGAGTTCCTCAGGGTAGTGTCCTAGGCCCAACCACTCTCATCTGCTTCATCAATGACCTTCACTCCATCATAAGGTCAGAAGTGGGGATGTTTGCCAATAACTGCACAATGTTCAGCACCATTCGTGACTCCTCAGATACTGAAGTAGTCCATGTTCACATGCAACAAGATCTGGACAATATGCAGGCTTGGGCTGACAAGTGGCAAGTGACATTCACGCCACACAAATGCCAGGCTATGACCATCACTAATAAGAGACAATCTAACCACCATCCCTTGACATTCAATGATGTTACCATCACTGAGTCCCCCACTATCAACATCCTGGGGGTTATCACTGACCAGAAACTCAACTGGACTCACCACATTAACACAGTGGCTACAAGAGCAGGCCAGAAGCTGGGAATAGTTCACCTCCTGACTCCTCAAAGCCCGTCTGCCATCTACAAGGCACAAGTCAGGAGTGTGACGGAATACTCCCCACTTGCCTGGATAAGTGCAGCCCCAACAACACTCAAGAAGCTTGAAACCATCTAGGAAAAAGGAACTTTATTGTTTGTGGATGTAGCGCCAATCACTCCCTCCACCACTGACGCAGTAGCAGCAGTGTGTACTATCTACAAGATGCACTGCAGAAATTCACCAAAGATTCTCAGACAGCACCTTCCAAACCCATGACCACTTCGATCTAGAAGGACAAGGGCATCAGACATATGGGAACACCACCACCTCCAAGTTCCCCTCCAAATCATTCAACATCCTGACTTGGAAATATATCGCCGTTCCTTTACTGTCGTTGGGACAAAGCCCTGGAATTCCCTCCTTAGTGGCATTGTGGGTCAACCCGCAGCAGGAGAACTGCAGCGGTTCAAGAAGGCTGCTCACCACCACCTTCTCAAGGGCAACTAGGGATGGGCAATAAATGCTGGCCAGCCAGCGATGCCTACGTTCCACAAATGAATTTGAAAAGAAGTTTTACCAACAATTTCTGTAAGAGTTTAACAACTTCACCGACAGGCTAGTCTTGCTCGCGGGGAATCCAAAGCCAGAGGAGATCCACCAAGCTTAGTTTTAACTTTTAATAGTTCAGTCTTCTTGTGGGCCAAAAGGAACAAGATTGCTTCTCCAGGCCCCACAATGAAGTTTGGACCTCCTTTACTCTGATCTCTTTCTGTGTTTAACAGAACTTCCAGGATCAAACTTGTAGGTCCTGGACATTATCCTCCTACCTATCACCTTCAGCTCTGGCTGCTTGCACTACTGGATTGTTTGGTTGGGTTCATATAACACTTTGATGGAAGTTATCACAATGAATCTTAGACATTCCGAATGATTCGGCTTCCACTTCCCTTGGATGAGCTGCCCACTTAGAGCACCAGTGCAATGTATCACACTGTTAAGATCAGAGCTAGAGGTTCAGGGCTAAATTTTGCCCCCTCCCAACTAGCAGCCTCAGTAAAAAGAACCATACATTAGCCAACCTGCAAAAATGGCTCTTTTCAGATGAAACAGTTTACAGTTAAATACTGAGAGTAGAGCCACAGTCATCATTGAGCGTGCAGTATCGCTTCAAATTTGATCTCAGCCTTAGAAATCCATAATGTTGTTATCTTGAATCAGTCTGCTGATAATCTGAATATAATGTTTCTTTATCAGTAATGTTTACCACGTTTGATTAAACTTCAACTAAAACTTAACATTAGCTTGGTAATAACAAAATCTTGGTGCTTCGACTGAAACTACTGTTTCATCAAGCTAAAAAGCCAAAGAATTGCAGAAGCCAGAAATCAGAAACAAAAGCAGAAATTGCTGGAAAAACTCAGCTCTGACAGCATCTGAGGACAGAAAGCAGAGTTAACGTTTTGGGTCCGGTGACCTTTCTTCAGGACTGATGAAGAACTTCTGAAAAAGGTCATTGGACCCAAAACATTAACGCTGCTTTCCTTCCACAGATGCTGCCAGACCTGCTGAGTTTTTCCAGCAATTTCTGTTTTTGATTTGTCAAGTTGTTCATCATATTGCACTATCTTAAAATCTGAACAAATTTTGACTTTTTTTGTTCAAACATTTCTCAATTTGTTTTTAAATGCATTGAACACTGTGATATTGAGCAATATGAACTAAATGACACCACGTGTGATCCTCAAAAGGGGTTTTATAATTGGACATTCTCCAAAAAAGTTCAACTTAGATAATCAGGCAAAGTCTCCTTCCAGGGTGATTACAGAATCCTCGAACAGAGCTTCCCTAAGCATCTGCCTCAGAATCATCGAGACTCAGAATGTTAGTTTGTTGTCTATCCACAGATGCTGCCTGACCTGCTGTATTTGCAGCATTTTTTGTTTTTAGTACAGATTCCAGGGTAGACGACATCATGCTAAGTACAAATGATACAAAAGCTCCCAAAAAAGCCTTAAAATCTTTACATTGCAATATCATTACCCTTGCGAAAACACTAGAGCAAATGAACACACTGTGTAGGCAACACTAAAATTTGGCTCAGCACAATTCAACCACCATCCACACCAACGCCACTTGATCCAATATGCCCAGAAAAAGGTGGAAGGTGGTACAGCTCAAGCTCCTTGAGACAATATGAACTGTCAGTTCTATGGATGTCTATTCAGTTTCAGGCTCTTCAGTCACTATGGAGTGCTTACGGGGTGATGAAACCATTTACAACATGGGCTTGATCAACAACCACAATTTTGTCTCCTACCATCAATGTGCCTACCAGTGGACTCAGAGTCAAGTATCTGGTACAGAAACGATGCAGCCTCATGAATCTGATTATATAGCAGCAAGCTCACGACAGTGTGTACAGACTACGACTAGATCAAGCTGGTAGAATAACTTTGATGTCACTTCATCTCCAGGCAGACAAGCTTGGATAACAAAAGATATTGTGAGCCTAATAAAAAAGACAAAGGAAGCATTTATTAAGGCTAGGAGGCTGGAAACACACCAAGCAAGGGTGGAATACAAGGAAAGTCGAAAGAAACTTAAGCAAGGAGTCAGGAGGGCTAAAAGGGGTCATGAAAAGTCACTGGCCAACAGGATTAAGGAAAATCCCAAGGCTTTTTACACATATATAAAGAGCAAGAGGGTAGCCAGGACGAGGGTTGGCCCACTCGAGGACAGGGAAGGGAATTGTTTGGGTCATGTTGAGATCAAAAGGGTGGAGGTATTCAGGGTCTTGAAAAACATTAAGGTAGACAAGTCCCCAGGGCCTGATGGGATATACCCCAGAATGCTGAGAGAGGCAGGGGAGGAAATTGCTGGGGCCTTGAGGGAAATCTCTGTATCCTCACTGGCTATAGGAGACGTCCCAGAGGATTGGAGAATAGTCAATGTTGTTCCATTGTTTAAGAAGGGTGGCAAGGATAATCCAGCTAATTACAGGCCAGTGAGCCTTACGTCAGTGGTAGGGAAATTATTGGAAAGGATTCTTCGAGACAGGATTTACTCCCACCTGGAAATCAATGGGCGTATTAGTGAGAGGCAACACGGTTTTGTGAAGGGGAGGTCGTGTCTCACTAACTCGGCTGAGTTTTTTGAGGAAGTGACAAAGATGATCGATGAGGGTAGGGCAGTGGATGTTATCTACATGGACTTCAGTAAGGTCTTTGACAAGGTCCCTCATGGCAGGATGATACAGAAGGTAAAGTCACATGGGGTCAGAGGTGAGCTTGCAAGATGGATAAAAAAAACTGACTCGGTCATAGAAGACAGAGGGTAGCAGTGGAAGGGTGCGTTTCTGAATGGGAGGGCTGTGACTAGTGGCATTCCTCAGGAATCAGTGTTGGGACCTTTGCTGCTTGTAATATATATAAATGAATTGGAGGAGAATATAACTGGTCTGATTAGTAAGTTTGCCGATGACACAAAGGTTGGTGGAATTGCAGGTAGCGATGAGGACCGTCAAAGGATATAGTTGGATATAGATCGGTTGGTGACTTGGGCAGAGAGATGGCAGATGGAATTTAATCTGGGAAAATGTGAGGTAATACATTTTGGAAGGTCTAATCCAGATGGAAAATATACAGCAAATGGCAGAACCCTTGAGTGTACTGATAGGCAGATGGATCTGGGTGTACAGGTAGACAGGTCACTGAAAGTAGCAACGCAGGTGGAGAAGGTAGTCAACAAGGCATACGGCATGCTTGCCTTCATTGGCTGGGGCATTGAGTTTAAAAATTGACAGGTAATGTTGCAGCTTTATAGAACCTTAGTTCGGCCGCATTTGGAATATTGTGTTCAATTCTGGTCGCTACACCACCAGAAGGATGTGGTGGCTTTAGAGGGGGTACAGAAAAGATTTACCAGGATGTTGCCTGGTATGGAGGGCATTAGCTATGAGGAGAGGTTGGAGAAACTTGGGTTGAGGGGGGACCTGATAGAGGTCGACAAGATTAAGAGTGGACAGTCAGAAGCTTTTTTTCAGGATGGAAGAGTCAGTTACCAGAGGCCATGGGTTTAAGGTGCGAGGGACAAGGTTTAGAGGTGATGTACGAGGCAAGATTTTTACACAGATGGTGTTGGGTGCCTGGAACTCGCTGCCAGGGAAGGTAGTAGAAGCAGATACCGTAGTGACTTTTAAAGGGCATCTTGACAAATACATGAATAGGATGGGAATAGAGGGATATGGTTGCTGGAAGGGTAGGGGTTTGAGTTGTGACAGGCAGCATGTCGGTGCAGGCTTGGAGGGCCAAAGGGCCTGTTCCCGCGCTGTATTTTTCATTGTTCATTTTTGTTCTTTGAGAAAGCAGTATTTTTAAAACAGCAGAAAGCCCCATTTAAAAGCAAAAATTCTGCATGCGGTCTGCAATTGTCTTCAAGCTGTTCCAGCTGCTGGCATCCCTCCAAAAACATGGAAAATTACCCAGCTCTGTCCTGTATACTAAAAGGTCACATCTAACCAAGTCAATTACCACCCCATCATTCTACTTTTGGGTGGTAATGGAAGGAGTCATCAATCGAGCTACAAAATGGCACTTGCTCAGCAAAAGGGAGGAGGCGATGGTCTAGTGGTATTATCACTAGACTATTAATCCAAAAACTCAACTCATCATACAATCCCTGGTATAGTAGCAGGCCATTTGGCCCACTGAATCCACAACAACCCTCCCACCCACACCCAGACCTCTGCCCCATCTCTCTAAATCTGTATTTCCCTTGCACCTAGCCTGCACATTCCTAGACACTATGGACAATTTAGCACAGCTAATCCACCTAACCTGCACATCTTTGGACTGCGGGAGGAAACTGGAGCACTTGGAGGAAACCCACACAGACACAGGAAGAATGCGCAAACTCCACACAGACAGTCGCCCGAGGGTGAAATTGAATGCGGGTCCCTGGTGCTGAGAGGCAACAGTGCTAACCACTGAGCCACCGTGTTCTAGGAACTTAAATTTGAACCCTCCCCGTGGCAGATGGTGGAAATTGAATTCAATAAATATCTGGAATTAAGGCTGTCAGCTGTCGGAAAAACTCAACTGGTTTACTAGTGTCCTACAGAGAAGGAAATTGCAGTAAGGTTTTAGAGCTGTCCCTATCTGGTCTGGCCTACATGTGACTTCAGATCCATAGCAATGTGGTTGACACTTAACTGCCCTGTGGGCAATTAGGGATGCACAATAAATGCTGGCCTTGCCAGTGAAATCCACATTCCGTGAATGAATAAAATTAAAATCCCACTCACTGGTGCTCAGTTTGGGTTCTGATACTCAGATCCTGACCTCATTACAGCCTCAGTTCAAACAATGACAAAAAAAGTGAATTTCTGAAGGGAGGTTACAGTGACTTTCCTTCATATTAAGGCTGCTCTAACAGAGTATGGCTTCAAGGGGCTCTAGCAAAACTGAAATCAATGGGAATTGGGGAAAAGCTCTGCACTGGTTGGAGTCTTACTTGACATAAAAGCAAGATGATTATAGTTGTTGGAGGTCAGTCTTCTGGGAGTTCCTCAGGGTGATGATCTCAGCCTATCTTTAACTATCTTCAACTGCTCAATGACCTTCCCTCCATCAAAAGTTTAGAAGTGGGGATGTTTGCTAATAATTGCACAATGTTCAGCACCATTCACAACTCTTCAGATACAGAAGCTGTCCATGTCCAAATGCAGCAATACCTGGATAATATCCAGGCTGAGGCTGACAAATGGCAACTATTGTTCACTCCACACAAGTGCCAGGCAATAATCATCTCCAACAAGTAAATCTAATCGTTGCCTCTTGACAATTAGTAGCATTGTCATCACTGAATCCTCCACTATCAACATCCTAAGGATATCAACATCCTAAGGATTACCATTGACTAGAAACTAAACTGGATCAACCATATCATTTTTCTGAAGAAGGGTCCAGACCCAAAATGTCAGCTTTCCTGCTCCTCTGATGCTGCTTGGCCTGCTGTGTTCATCCAGCTCTACACCTTGTTATCCCAGACTCCAGCATTGGCTGTTCCTACTATCTCTCAACCATATAATTACGTGGCTACAAGAGCAGGTCAAAGGCAAGGAATCCTCCTGCAAGTAAGTCACCGCCTGACTTTCCATAGTCTGTCCACCACCTACTACACACAAGTCAAGTGTGTATTCCAAATGTAGACCAAGAAGCTTGACACTATCCATGACAAAGCAGCCCCATTGATTGTCAGTGGCTTGGGCTGAAAAGTGATAAGTGACATTTGCGCCACACAAAGACCATCACCAATAAGACACAATCTAACCATCAGCCCTTGATATTCAATGGTGTTACCATCACCGAGTACCACACTATCAACATCCTGGGGGTTACCATTGACCAGAAATTCAACTGGACTCACCACATTAAAAGAGTGGCTACAAGAGCAGGCCAGATGCTGGGAATACTGCGGCGAGTAACTCACCTCCTGACTCCTCAAAACCTGTCTGCCATTTACAAGGCACAAGTCAGGAGTGTGATGGAATACTCCCCGCTTGTCTGGATGAGTGCAGCCCCAACAACACTCAAGAAACTTGAAACCATCCAGGACAAAGCAGGCTGATTGACTGGCACTACATCCACAAGCATCCACTCCCTCCACCACCGACGCACAGTACCAGCAGTGTGTACTATCTACAAGATGCACTGCAGAAATTCACCAAAGATCCTCAGACAGCACCTTCCAAACCCACAACCACTTCCACCTAGAAGGACAAGGGCATCAGACATATGGGAACACCACCACCTCCAAGTTTGCCTCCAAGTCACTCACCATCCTGACTTGGAAATATATCGCCGTTCCTTCACTGTCGCTGGGTCAAAATTCTGGAATTCCCTCCCTAATGGCACTGTGGGTCAACCCACAGCAAGAAGATTGCAGCGGTTCAAGAAGGCAGCTCACCACCACCTTCTGAAGGGCAAATAGGGATGGGCAAGAAATGCTGGCCAGCCAGCGACGCTCACATTCCACAAAAATGAATAGGCATGTGGTACCATTTAGTCCCTCTACCACCAACATTCAACAGCAGGCAGTGTATACCACCTAAAAGGTGCACAGTAGAATTTACCAAGGCTCCTTAAAAAGCTCTTTCCAAGCCCATCAACACTTCTATCTAGGACAAAGGAAGTAGATACATGGAAGCCCTATCACCTGCAAGTTCCCTCCAAGCCACACACCATCCTGAATTGGACACATATCACCGTCCGTTCTGTGTTCCGGGAACTCCCTCCCTTACGACATTATGCATCTAACTATAACAAATTGTTTGCAGCAGTTCAAGAAGGCATCACACCTCCACCCTCTCAAGAGTAATTACAGACAGGCAATAAATGCTGGCCCAGCCACATCCCATGAAGAATAAAAAAGAACTGCACGTGTTGTTAAATGTATGAATATCACTACAGAAAATGTTTGACAGCCCGAGAAAGAAATTTCCATCTTCAAACATTCAGCCAGTGTCAATGAATTCAACTGTGTTCAGAATTGTCAAAATGGTGCAACAGGAGGCCAAAGGAGTTGCAGTCCGAGAATCATCTAGTCTCGAAATGTTAGCTTGTCATCTATACACAGATGTTGCCTGACCTGCTGTGATTTCCAGCATTTTTTGTTTTCAGTACAGATTCTAGCATCTGCAGTAATTTGTTCCTACACTCTGCTTCAGGTTTTCCAAGTGCTGTCAGGAGCTGCCCACCTCTCTGGCAGTGACCCTAAATCCTCCAACAGCAATGACCACAGAGGACTCTTCTGCCATGGCCCATCTAGACCTTGCACCACAATTGATGCAGAGGAGATACAATCAGGCTTCACCCTCTCCATTGGGAAAGTGTTCTTGTTTCAGATGATAGTATAAGGTGGGGGTGGAGGTTTGATAGACGTTAGGATTAGGGTAAAAGTTCGGCACAACATCGTGGGCCGAAGGGCCTGTACTGTGCTGTACTGTTCTATGTTCTATGTGAATAATGAGCCACCATGAAAGCTCCTGATCAATCATACTCAGAGAACATCGAGTCTCTGTGTGTACTTGTGGTGTTAGGCGTATCAGCCCTTTCAAGCTGGAGTTTCGAATCCATTTCCTTGATCTTATATAGTAGTATGTGGCTGAGAAGACAACTGATGTTGCGTTGGCTTTTCTGGTGCTGCTACTCCTATTTTTAATCAGAGGTCCAAGGTAAAACTATGTGGGAATGGGGAAGTGGTGGCGTAATGTCATTAGACTAGTGATCCAGATTGCCAGGTTAATTTTCTGGAGATATAGGTTCAAAGCTCATCACAGCAGATGGTGAAATTTGAATTTTAAAAAAATCTGGAATAAAAAGTTAGGCTAATGATGACTGCTATAGACTGCAGTGAAAATTTGTCTGGTTCACTGATGTCTTATCAGGAAGGAAATATCCCATGCTTAGTTGGTCTGGCCTGTCTGACTCCATAACAACATGGTAGTTCATTGTTCCTTGAAAGTGGAGTTGCAGGTAGATAGGATGGTAAAGTTGACATTGGTACGCATGCCTTTATTGGTCAGTGCATTGAGTATAAGAGTTGGGAGGTCATGTTGGAGCTGTACAGGACAGTGGTTAGGCCATGTTTGGAATACTGTGTGCAATTCTGGTCTCCCCACTAAATGTTGTAAAACTTGGAAGGGTTTAGAAAAGATCTACAAGGATGTTGCCAGGGTTGGAGGGTTTGAGCTATAGGGAGAGGCTGAATAGGCTGTAGCTATTTTCCCTGGAGCATCAGAGGCGGAGGAGTGACCTTACAAAAGGTTTATAAGATCATGAGGGGACTGGATAGGATAAATAGACAATGTCTTTTCACTGGGGTGGGGGAGTCCAAAATTCGAGGGCATAGGTTTAAGGTGAGAGGGGAAAGATTTAAAAGCAGCCTGAGGGGCAACTTTTTCATGCAGAGGGTGGTGTATATATGGAATGAACTGCCAGAGAAAGTGTGGAGGCTGGTATAATTACAATATTTAAAAGGCATCTGGATGAGTATATGAGTGAAAAGGGTTTGGAGGGAAATGGGCCAAATGGGACTGGATTTATACAGAATATTTAGTTGGTATGGACGAGTTGGACTGAAGGGTCTGTTTCCATGCTGTACATCTCTATGACTCTTAACACCTCCCTGGGCAACAAATGCTGACCTAGCCAGCGACAACTTCGTCCCATGAATAAATTCAAAATAATATGTTGCTATGAAGAATGGTAGAGAGGAGGTTAAAGATTAGTAAACTTCATAGTAGCTGAAATGACTTCCAATCTATTGGAAATCATCAAAGCAGTGAAGGCCCACACTTCGAACAAGTCTACAAGCAGAAATGAAATCAGAAAATGCTGCAGAACTCAGATGTGGTACATCTGTTTCTCTCTCCACAGATGCTTCTCCAGCATTATCCATTTTTATTTCTGATTTCTAGCTTCCGCAATATTTTGCTTTCATTTCCCATGAACGGAAGACTTTCAACTAGGTAAGGATGCAACCGAGGCAGTTCGGTCTTCAAAAGGCACTCTAACTGATCAATTTCACAGAATGCTCAAGTTTTGCTGTGCTTTCACCGCCATGACAGCTTAGAAAACCTTGTGGCTGGCAGTTATAAGTCAAAATATATTCACAGTTTTCTAATATAATGGTAACTTCCTCAAATCAAGGAAATTTTGGAAAATTAAAACCAACACATCAATAATCTCACTTGCAACTTCTTTTAAGATCTAAGAATGAAGTCCATCAGGATCCAGGATTTGTCAGCCTGCATCTCCAATTTGCTCAGTGCCACTCAGTACGATGGTGCTCATCATTTTCTCAAGTTTCACCCTTGCTTCAGTTTCCTGATTTACAGCTATTTTTGGGGTGTTACTTGTATCCTCTACACAGTGAGGACCAATGAGTGGGTTCTTCCTTTTTATTCTACCCAGATCTCTCATGATTCTGAAAGCTTCTATCAAATCTACTCTTAGCATTCTCTTTCCAAGGAAAACAGTCCCAACCTCTACAGTCTATCCTAATGACTGAAGTTGCTCATCCCTGGAACCATTCTTGTAAACTTCTTCTACACTCTTTCCAATTTACTTACATCCTTTCTATAATGTGGTGACCAGAACTGTACAAAATACTCCCGCTGAGGGCTAATAAGTGTCGTATACATGCTCAGCAAAACCTGTTTGCCCTTGTGCTCTATGCCCCTATTAATAAAGCACAGGCTACTGTCTGTTTTGTTAACTGTTCTCATCACAACTGTCCTGCAACCGTTGCTGACCAATGCATTTCTACATTAGGTCCCACTGCTTGTACACTCTCTTTTGAGTTTTATCCTTTCCTTCATTTTTCCAGCAGCAGAGAGAGAGAGGCGACAGCGAGGACCAGGGGGCTGCCGGGAAGGTAAGCTTTCCCTCTTAAAAGGACTTATCTCGAGCGTTAGCGGCCTTCATTTTTCCAGCAGCAGAGGGAGAGGCGACAGCGAGGACCAGGGAGCTGTCGGGAATATATTTGGGCAGCGGCATGAGAAGGGGAATTTAGTTATGGGATATGATGAAATGGCCGAGGCATTGAACAGGTATTTTGTATCGGTCTTCACAGTGGAGGACACTAATAACATGCCAGTAATTGACAAAGAGACGAAGGTAGGTGAGGACCTGGAAACAATCATAATTACGGAAGAGGTAGTGTTGGGCAAGCTAATGGAGCTAAGGATTGATAAGTCTCCTGGCCCTGATGGAATGCATCCCAGGGTACTAAAAGAGATGGCGGGAGGAATAACAGGTGCACTGGTGGTAACTTTCCAAAATTCGCTGGACTCTGGGGCAGTCCCAGCAGATTGGAAAACAGCAAATGTGATGCCACTGTTTAAAAAGGGAAGTAGACAAAAGATGGGGAATTATAGACCAGTTAGCTTAACCTCTGTAGTGGGGAAGATGCTGGAGTCTAATATCAAGGAAGAAATAGCAAGGCATCTTGATAGAAATTGTCCTGTTGGGCAGACGCAGCATGGGTTCATGAAGGGCAGGTCATGCTTGACAAATCTTTTGGAATTCTATGAAGACATTACGAGCAAGGTGGACAATGGGGACCCAGTGGATGTGGTGTACCTAGATTTCCAAAAGGCCTTCGACAAGGTGCCGCACAAGAGGCTACTGCATAAGATAAGGATGCATGGCATTAAAGGTAAAGTATTAGCATGGATAGAGGATTGGTTGACTAACAGGAAGCAAAGAGTGGGGATAAATGAGTGCTATTCCAGCTGGCAGTCAGTGACTAGTGGTGTGCCTCAGGGATCGGTGTTGGGACCGCAATTATTTACAATTTATATAGATGACTTGGAGTTGGGGACCACGTGTAGGGTGTCAAAGTTTGCAGATGACACTAAGATGAGTGGCAAAGCAAAGTGTGCAGAGGACTGTGAAACCTTGCAGAGGAACATAGATACATTGAGTGAGTGGGCAAAGGTCTGGCAGATGGAATACAATGTAAATAAATGTGAAGTCATACATTTTGGTAGGAGTAATAGTAAAAAGGATGATTACTTGAATGGTAAAAAGTTGCAGCATGCTGCTATGCAGAGGGACCTGGGTGTCCTTGTGCATGAATCACAGAAGGTAGGTCTGCAGGTACAACAAGCAATTAGGAAGGCAAATGGAATTTTGTCCTTCATTGCTAAAGGGATTGAAATTAAAAGCAGAGAGGTTATGTTGCAGCTGTACAAGGTGCTGGTGAGGCCACATCTAGAGTACTGTGTGCCGTTTTGGTCTCCTTACTTGAGAAAGGATGTACTGGCACTGGAGGGGGTGCAAAGGAGGTTCACTAGGTTGATTCCGGAGTTGAGGGGGTTGGCTTATGAGGAGAGACTGAGTAGATTGGGATTATATTCATTGGAATTCAGAAGATTGAGGGGGGGATCTTACAGAAACATATAAAATTATGAAGGGAATAGATGAGATAGAAGTAGAGAGGATGTTTCCACTAGCAGGTGAAGCTGGGACAAGAGGGCATAGCCTCAAGATTAGAGGGAGCAGATTTAGGACTGAACTGAGAAGGAATTTCTTCACCCAGAGGGTTGTTAATCTATGGAATTCCTTGCCCAGCGAAGTAGTTGACGCTACTTCAGTAAACACTTTCTAAAAAAAAATATATTTTTTTGAACAATAAAGGAATTAAGGGATACGGTGAGAACGCGGGTAAGTGGATCTGAGTCCACGAAAAGATCATCCATGATCTTATTGAATGGCGGAGCAGGCTCCAAGGGCCAGACGGCCTACTCCTGCTCCTAGTTCTTGTGTGTTCTTGTGTTAGGTTCTCTCCTTCTCACCTTCTGAACAAAACAGATCAGCTCATACTTCTCTACTTTGAACATCATTTGCCAGCTATTTACCCACTCAGTTCTTTAGTTCTTTTTGAAATTCTACATTATTCTCTTCATTTAATTAGACATGTAGAGGTCTCGACTTTTATCCACGACTCGGGTGTGCAAAGTCAGTCCAGCTCCAACTTCTCAAATCTCCTCTGTCCAAACATCATTTTGTAAGATTGGCTGAATTGGGAAGTGTTGTTGAAGTAGTACTGGCAAGTTGCTGTACTGCACCCTGTAATGATGGAGGATTAAGGTGATGCAAGTACTACCAGTTATAAATGGTCTTTTTTTTGGGTCCTCATGGCAAACAATATATTGTAATAACATTTGCCGGTAAAGGAAGCCTTGAGTTTACATCTTTTAATTCTGTTCTGAAACATCAGTAGCAAATGTTAAACTATTATCGTACAGCCCTGTTAGCATGGTTACAATGCATGTCATGAGATACAATGATCAAATAAGTTTATAGGGAACTGCTTTGGCTCTTAATTACACTTCAGAGCCTGCGTTGCTTCCACATACAATTATGTCAAAAACACATTTGAAAAGTCCATGATTATACATGAATAATTTGTTCATTATGGGCTTTGTGTGTAAAACTGGAAACAATGAAATTGAACATTTTCTGGATTGAATATGGAATGCAAACAGGGTGCTTGCTGTTTCAGTTTTATTAAAAACTACAAGTGTTTAATTTTTAATTCGTTCATGGGATGTGCACATGCTGGACCAGCATTTTTTGCCCATCCCCAAGTGACCTGGGGAAGGTAGTCGTGAGCTGCATACTTGAACCTCTGCAGTCCGTGGGGCATACAGACATCCACAATGCTGTTAGGAAGGGAGTTCCAGGATTTTATCCCATCAACAGTAAAACAAAATGGACATATTTCCAAGTCAGCATGGTGAGTGACTTGGTGGGGAGCTTTCAGGGGATGGTGTTCCCATGGACCTGCTACCCTTGTCCTATGAAGTAGAGGCCAGAGTTTTGGTAGGAGTCTTGCTTAGTTCCTGCAGTACATGTTATTGGTTAGTTAACACCGCTACCACTGCATGTCAACGATGAAGGCAATGAATATTGAAAGTGGTAGATGATGTGTCAATCAAGTAGACTGATTTGTCCTGAATGGTGTTAAGCTTCTTGAATGTTATTAGAGCTGCACTCATCCAGGCAAGTAAAGAATATTCCATCATACTCCTGACTGCGCACACTCCACCCACTGTGACCATGTTTAAACAACGATTTAAACACAGTGTTACTTTATTGCAAATCAACTGCTTTCCAAACCTCATAGTGGGCCACTCTCTGAATGTGAATACTTCAAGACAGTTGTGACTACAGAATTGAAATTGCGTGACAATCTCCAACACGCCTGAGAATCTGTCCACATATCTGACAGTGTAATGTCTGAAAAAAAATTAAAGTCACTAACTTAGTGCTTTCAGTAACAGTGCCACTATCAGTAGAGAGCAATGAAGTTAGCAGGTCAACAAAAATAGAAACCTGTTAACTACAAGGAGCCTCCAGGTCCTAGGACTGCCAATTTGGAAACTTATCTTCTGGGATATACACTTTCATTTATTGCTGACCATGTTAAGTTCTTTTCAAACTTCCAGAATATGTCCTACCGCTACATTTGTTGGTATGCTAAGTTGGAGGCACAAGGCCTTTTTCTGTCGTTAATTAAAGTGTGGCATCCTGCATCTTTTTAGGGAATCTCAAAAGTTTCTGACTGTAGATACACCCAAAATGTATTAAGCTAACTCCAGTACATGCTTATTGTGGAGGATGACGACGATCGGATTGCAGCACCAATGCCTTTTAAATACAGACATTTACTGCAAGCAGTCACTTCCTTAAATGGAGTTTAGCCTGTATTTAGATAACTGACCAAGGTTACACATACAATAATAACATAATCCATTCTGGTTAGATACATATCTGAAACAAACACAGAATGCCAACAGATCAAAGTTCCCCTCCCCTTTGAAGGTCATGATTATTACACACATTAAAGTAAACAAATTAATTAAACTTCTCTGCTTTCATAGGAATCCTGCCTGCAGGTAACCTCAATTGAAAGGGCACAGCTTTCCTCTTTAAAAAAAATATGCTTGCCCATAACCAGTTAGTCAGGGGCAGGGTGTACAGATAAGTGAGCCCCATTTGAGTAACACATTGCCTGCAGCTAAAACAATCCAACTTTACAGAGACAACAAGGTGCAGGGCAGGATGAACACAGCAGGCCAAGCAGCATCATAGGAGCAGAGAGGCTGACGTTTCAGGCCTAGACCCTTCATCAGAAAAGGGGGAGGGGAAGGGGGTTCTGAAATAAATAGGGAGAGAGTGGGAGGCGGATAGAAGATGGATAGAGGAGAGGATAGGTGGAGAGGAAACAAACAGGTCGAAGAGGCGGGGATGGAGCCAGTAAAGGTGAGTGTAGGTAGGGAGTTAGGAAGGGGATAGGTCAGTCCAGGGAGGACGGACAGGTCAAGGGGGCAGGATGAGGTTGGTCGGTAGGAGATGGAGGTGCGGCTTGAGGTGGGAGGAGGGG
>NC_063332.1:28537851-28611673 GCF_021869965.1 Rhincodon typus | reverse complement strand
GCACTATCCACAACTCCACCGACTTTGGTGTCATCCGCAAATTTACTAACTCATCCTTCTACGCCCTCATCCATGTCATTTTTATAAATGACAAACAGCAGTGGCCCCAAAACAGATCCTTGTGGTACACCACTAGTAACTGAACTCCAGGATGAACATTTCCCATCAACCACCACCCTCTGTCTTCTTACAGCTAGCCAATTTCTGATCCAAAATATTTACAGACACGATTGATGAACTAACAATGATAGCACCTGTATATACGAACTTTCAGTTCACCATTAAATCCCAGTTTTGCTCCTCTAATAGCACTATTGACTCAAGTTCAGAAATTTGTGGCGTTAGCAACAGATCAAGACATAAGCAAATAATTTACATCAATATTCCAGAGCTGCACTAAGGTAAAAACTGCTATTGAACTACCCGTTCCTATAATTTTTCAGGTTGACAACCATAATGCTGTACATCACAACTGAAAAATAACAAGGTCTCCCATGTCGAGTGGCATTATTTTTGTAACAAGGAGATTTGACTACAAGAATAAATGTATCTTATTTCAATTATATAGGGCATTGGTGAGTACTGCAAGCAATTTTCGTCTAAGGAAGGATATACTTGCCCTGGTATGATGGCATCTAGAGGAGAACCCATCCCTAGCTGCCACTGCGAAGGTGGTTGCGAGCTGCCTTCTTGAACCTCAGCAGTCCATTTTGGACTAGGGACAACCATATTATTAGGAAGAAAGTTTCAGGATTATTACTCAGCTCTGAACTTAACAGGCGAGACCTGGTCTACATAACTTACTTTCTCGAACTAAAATAAACAATGAGAGAGACTTGAAGACCAAGTTCTGAATCAATAGAAACAGCGTACATTATTGCTAATGATGCATTTCCATCATTTCAGTTGTGAATTTGGCCACATAAAACTAGAAATGTCAACTGCAGGCTACAACCTATCCTGACAGGAACAGGCATCTAGGAACAGCCACTTGACTGTTATCAGCAAATCACATTTAAAACTGGACAGTTGAGAAGTATTTACTTCCCCTCAATATTCAAACATTTTCAAATATAAAATTTGCCACGATCCCGAATAATTTGGCATATTTTATGATTCTTCTGCATTTAATTCTTTGATATATTTAATTAATAACTTGAAGCAGTTTGATTGATATGGAATAAAAGCTGGAAGATGAGTTATCACAAAGATTTAGTCGGATAATAGGTCGGCACAACATCGTGGGCCGAAGGCCTGTACTGTGCTGTACTGTTCTATGTTCTATAAACATTTTAAAATCAGCAAGATCAATCCACTAGTATTCATAAACCAATTTCAAACAACAAAGTTACATTAAAACTTTTAAAATTATTTGCTAATTATTAGTGTACAGTCAGTTTGAGATTTTAATATACAATCAAAAAGCTTTAGGAGTAAAACACAGCCTCCTCAAAGACCTGCAAACAAGTGTGACAAAAAGAAAGCTGCATTGAAAAATAATTCATTCAATCTGGAGTGTGGTCAATTTTGTAGCTAGAGCTGCCAACTAACATTATGTTTATCAGTAAACTAGTGGAGGAAAAAAATACAGCAACATACTTTAGTGCTGGTCATTATGTCCTGTAAACAAAACTAGCAAAAGTGCAAAGATATTTTCAAAAGAAAAATCAGTCTTTAAACAGTTACTTGTCAATGTGTAGGTATGGAATAAAGATAGTACCACCAGCAACATGACCCTCCAATTGTATTCCTTACTTGTGCAATCAATAAACTTTAACCTCTTATGAAAATATATTTCACCTCTTTGTATATTTTTGCTACATGCGAGGCATTTCTCTTCTCTACATACTAAGCAAAAGTTGGAGATCGCACAACTAATGACAAGAAGAGCTGGTATTGTCATGAGGTGTTAAATGCCCTTAGTCTAGTGTGCCTTTTACCTTGCTGACAAGGTCAAATTTGTTATTCAACCATTGATTAAAGAGGCCATTTCCTAGCATCACATAAAATGAGTGGAGTTGTGCATAACTAGTTATTTACTACAAGAATAAAAGGAACATTTCATTAAGGTAGGTTGATAAATGAGACTGCACTCACTTGTTTTGTTAAAATAGAAATTTGCATCAAAAACAGAAAAATCCAACAATGATTGAGTTGTATTTGAGGCCTAGGCCAATCATACGATTTGTTTGTCAAATTTTATCAAAACTTCAAAGTCAAATGATGTATTAAAACAGATGACCAAAAAGCATGACCAAAGAGATATCAATGAGCACTTCACAGAAGGTAAGAAATATGAAGAAAGTGTGAATTCGGAACCAAGTGGCTGAAAGCACCTTCACCAATGATGGAGTAATAAAAATCTTACATGCATACAGTTGGCCTGAATTGGAGAAAAAGATCTGAGCATTATAGGATTGAAGGAGGTAGTGCATGAAAGGTCATGGAAAAATTTGAAACTAATGATCAGCATTTTAAAATCAAGATATTTCTGCACTGGGAAACACCGCAAGTCAGCGATTATGAGGATAATGGATGAATGGCACAGTGCAAATTAAATTTGGGCAGCACAATTTCAGAAGAGCTAAAGTACGTAAGGATATAGTGGGAGGCCACGGAGGGAAGAACTGGAACAGTGGGCACATCCTGAAATGAGATTTTTGCACCTGTTAGGTAATTAAGTTTCTGTTGCTTCAATTTCCTGTGATTTTTAAAATTAGCTTTTAAAGATGTGGCAATGTGGGTTTTGCTGCCAACTTCTAGCTGGTCTCAAAAAAGTGTTGCATTTTTTCTTGAACTTCTGCTGTGCAAGTGGTAGAAGTGCTCCCTCTTTGTCCTCAGAGTAGAGTTCCAGGAATTAGCTAATTTATCGTGCACTGCTTTATACAAATAAATGATTAGATATAGTTAGAATTTTCTTTTATTTTTGGTATCTGACAGCTTTTTAGATGTCAGGACTATAGGGGTCTACATGCACGTGGCTACACTAATGTCAAAAGAGAACCAGGTGGGAAAAGGGGGAATCTTCTTCCACTATGTACTTTTATTGTTGCTCTCCTATCTCAAATTCTTCCCAATCCCTAATATCATATACTTAAATGTTCTTTCTCCTAATAATTTTAGGAAAGGGACAGATCATTATTTGTGGGGTTTTGGGTTCTTCTGTTGTTGAGTGGATTGAGTATAAAATTTCCACCCAACTACATTGACATTATAAAATTCAGAAATGATAAATGTGTTTATTAATAATGTAAAATGCACAAAGCCATTCCTGTAGAATTGTTCTGAAGAAAGGCCACTGGACCTGAAGTGTTAACTGCTTCCCCTCCACAGATGCTGCCAGATCTGCTGGGAAAACTCAGCAATCTGATTTTGTATCTGATTTCCAGCATGTGCAATTTTTTGTCTCAGCCCCAGTTATCACAGATCAAGCTGATTCTGGGTTAGTTTGCACCAAGTTGGCTGATATTAACTTGGATAACATTATAATCAGTCATATGATCTTTGGGTCATTATCATCCTCATGTCACAAAACAAAACATATCAAGATGTCTTCTATTGTGGTCTTAAGTGAGTGTTGTCAACTTTGATGTTTCCCTAAACTAGGTGCAATGAAAGAATGTTAAAAGCCACAGCCCAAAAATACCTGATTGGGCCCAGCTTTTGAGTTAAGTAACAAACATCTACTAGGTTTTTCACCTCTGAACACTACAGTGTACACCTGAAGAGACCAGGCAAGGACAGAATACAGGCCTGATTATATCAATATTCATACAAATAAAGGACATCTTAGACAAGGTATTGGAGCACAGCTGTCATTCTTGAAATCTATGAATGTTTTGACTTCTTCAAAAAAAAAAGGAGGAAAAAATGCAAAATTTCAAGAACTGCACTTGCAACCAAATAAAGTCTCAAACCATAAATAAAAATAGAAATTGCTAGAAAAGCTCAACAGGTCTAGCAGCATCTGAGAGGACAGGCCACTGGCCCCAAAACGTTAACACGGCTTTCTCTCCATAGGTACTACTAGACCTGCTGAGCTTGTTTCAGCAATTTCTGTTTTGTTTCTTATCTACAGCATCTGCAGTTTTTTGTTTTTACAAAATCTCAAACCATATTGCTGGTCAAAAAAACAAAATGGTCAAATTGGATTGTATATTGTTTACATTAGACACAGAACGAAGTATTTTGAAATAAGTTGAAGTATAACATACACGTGCAACATTGTTGCTGCTTCATGAAAGAGACAAATACTAGACATTGGTAGCTCAGGATTGAGTATTTAAAATTCTTCGGCATGGTGCACCCCAATCCAAATAAAATAACCATCAAAAGATTCAGGGTTAAACACACCATGAGGTATTTGACAATAAAAATAAGTAGTCAACTCAATCCCGTTTTGTGCTGAGTTAGCTAACCTGACGAGGGACACAAGATATTGCTTTTGAACTGCAGACTGAAGAAATCGGACAACAACCCTGCTCCTAATCCTAAACAGTTGCCCCTGTTAAATGTTTGTATGGGCTCGGCCTCAAACTCGAAACCCCACCCCGCGCTTAAATAACCACTTCTCACTCGAGATCTGTCGACCTATCAAGTAGGACACTAGAAATGCCTCACAACACCTCTGGGAGCAGATCCCAGATTTCAGAAGAAAACTGGAGTGGGATTGATTAAATTGGGTCGAAGACGGGTTGGTGACGAACACCACACGCACACACTGCTTAATCTCAAGGAGCCTAAAATTGGTTTTGGTGAAGCTGATCTCATCTCGATTTTGCAGGAAATGCCTGGTCTGAAGGAATTGTCTGCCTGTCACGTGGCAGCAGCTGGTCAAGGTCTGAGGGGCAGCCTCACCCCCTCCTTCAGACAGTCTGCTCTAGGAGCTCTCAATTCAGCAAGGACTGTCCGGCCTAGAGGCAAAGCGCTGAAAAAGCAAAGGATTCTCTCATTCCGCCGGTCAACACAGAGATTAGGGGGGTGTTGGGAAAAAAAATGATCTCAGGCAAGCAGCCGCGCCCAAATCCTTTTATGGACCGTTTGTCATTGCGGATCGTGTTAAATAGGAATTACCACAGTGGGATATAAATACATTCACGGCATTCATATTAACATAAAACTTTCCTCCCAATAATTTTTTGAAGGTATACTAGGAATATAACACGTTGACAATTAGTCAACGATGTATTGTATTTGAAAGGAGGAAATTATACAGTTTGAAATTGCCTCGCCCCATCGCCAATATTTCTGTTCAAAAATCGACTGAAGATGTAATGCGTAGCTAAATATGTCGCTGCATGATGCACCTATATAATTAAATAACGAGATCGATCCCTTTTGTCATAGATCCCCGTAGACCGTTCATTGGTCACACAAATCCCCACTTAGATTTCAGAAAACAAATTGCTCTTATTTGGAGCATACTGCAAGGCATGCTTTACTCCCTTCAAAACAAAATCACTGCAATACGCAATCTAGGCAATCCTGCGTTTCAGCAGCCAACCGTCCCATCCATTCATCTTATAACAATTCATAGAATATCCGAAGTTGACACGGATCACGCGTCCTAACTCTCCCAATAATGGCACAAGCCGGTATCGAAATGAGTGCGACTCTCTCTCCCACACACATTTCGCAATGAAACACCCGCAATCTTACTCTTGTAACGTTTTCGATCCCCTCATGGCAACACAATCGAAACTACAACATTAGCCATTCTCACAGACACAATATAACACACATATCCGCAGAAACAGCAAACTCCAGCTCACGGTTCGAGAAAGCATTGTCTGACCTTTAAAATATCTCTGCGGCGGCTCTGGTCTCCTCAGACTTAACACGGTTTATCCCCACCACAACCCCTTCTTGGGAGTGGATCACTCTCCTGAAGCCCAGGCTCAGGGGTTTCTGTTCAAGATCCCAGTGCCACAAAATACACGCAATGATGCGGGAATGTGACGCGGCCCCGGCACGCTCCTCTGGACATTAACATTGCTGCACACCAGCATTCTGGGATCTGTAGTTCATTTCAAACATGAATATAGCCTTCTTTCCCCTGCATTTGTTCCACCGTGTTACAACTTACCATCGACAAATGAACGTTGTCTGATGAATCAATGCCTGACAGGTTTAACGACCGATTTTGGGAATGTCTTAAATATCATCTCGCTCGATCTAATTTAACAAATCTTTTACTTTTTGAATTTGAAGGGACAATAACCAATATCACTTTTCAGTCTGTCAATGAGGTACAGGCTCTAAGCTCTGGAATTTCTTTACCAAACTTGTCCATCTCTCACAAAAACAAATTGGTGCCAGACCTTCTGAGCTTCTCCAGCAATTACTGTTTTTGTTTCAGATTTCCAGAATCCGCAGTTCTTTGTTTTATGCACGATATCTCTTTCTGCTAAACAATAATAGCAACCAAATGAAAACAATACGCTGACGATATTGAACAGGTCTGGCAGCATCTGTGAAGAGAAAAATGGAGTTAAGGTTTCAGAACAACAACTCTAAACAAAACTACACCATCTTCCATTTATAGTGTCTTGAACGTATTCAAACATCCCAAAGTGCTCCACAGGAATACTCTGAAATAGCATTTGACACCAAGCCACAAGAAGAAACATTAGTGCAGATGACCAAAAGCTTACACAGTTTAGGTTTAAAGAGCATCTTAAAAGGAGGAAAGAGAGACAGAAATTCAGGGAAGAAATTCCAAACTTTATAGTCAAAGTAGTTGAACTAACAGCAGAGTGATTAAAATCAGGGTTGTGCAAGATATCTTGAAAAATTCTAAGACTCATGAATAGGATAAAGAGATAGAAAGGGGCAAGGCCATGAAAGATTTAAAATCAAATCCCATCGGAAAAAAAGACAAGAGAAGTTCTCAATGACTGATCACTAAGCTTGGACAGTATTACAAGGCTTTGAGAGAGTTTGCGATGTACAAATTAGTTGCAACGTTTCCTTCATGACAGCCTCGACTACACTTCAAATGTACTTCATTGACTAAGTATTTTGGGATGTGCAAAGGTTATGAAATACACTCTGTAAGGACAACTCGCCTTTGTTATTCTTACCCATCCTTCATTTCTTTCATTCCTGCACCATTTATTCATGAAGCTAACATTTGTAGGAGCACGATCTTCAGAATCATCCTAATTGTGTCCTCAATATAGAATCAATTGACAATTGAAACACTACACTCAGAAACAGCTAATGTTTATTAAACCATCAAAGCTAATATATACACATTCTTGTTCACTAATGAGTTTTTAAAAAAAAGCTATTACTTCAGACCCAAAGTTGACTTACTAAGAAGGGTAGAAAGATATTCAAACAATCATTTAATAACCATAGACTCCTTATATAAAGCATCTTCAGTAGCAAACCCCGACAAGCTATGGAGTAACTCAATCATCTATGTTCAGGTGCCAGTGCTTAATTGATTTGGAGGTTATCAAGGGTAGAAATATGGCTATGGGATGACTGATATCAGATGAATGGAATTCACTTCCAACATTTGACACTCAGATTTTGCAATAGAATTGAGAAAGATTTGGGAATTTAAGATTATATAATGTTGCCAGTTCTTGGTTTTAGTTCTTGTAGTGTTTATAAATACAGAATATCCACTTCTAACAGAAAGATTACAGAAGTAAAAATTGTATTAGAAAACGAGCATCTAGATAGAAGCAACACTAGTGTGTCACTTTGATGAAGTTATCAAATGAGGTAATATTTAAGACAGCAAACCCCAACACAACTCTATGTAAACTTAGAGACAACACATTATGGAACTGGAGGAACACAGCAGGCCATACAGCATCAGAGGAGCAGAAAAGTTGATGTTTCATGTTGGGACCCTTCTTCAGAAATGGGGAGGGGGAAAGGGAGCTGGAAAACTTTTTGAGAGAGGAGGGTTGGGGTTGGGTAAGGTAGGTGGGATGGTGATAGGTGAGTGTAGGTAGGGAGTAGTGGGGATTGGTCAGTGGGAAGGAAGGGGCAGATAGGTGGGAGAGAAGATGGACAGGTTGTGTCAGGTCAAGGAGGCAGGGACAAGAGGGAGGCTTGGACATGGGAATGAGGCTGGGGTTGGGGGTATTTTAAAACTGGTGAATTGCTTGTTTAGGTCATCAGGCTGTAGGGTCCTGAGGCATAATATGAGGTGTCGCTCCTCCAGTTTGCAGGTGGTGTTATTATGACACTGGAGGAGGCCCAGGGTAGACATGTCACCCAGGGAGTGGGAGGGGGAGTTAAAATGGTTGATGACCGGAAGGTGTTGTCATTTGTCACGTACAGAATGCAGATGCTCTACGAAATGGTCTCTGAGTCTATACTTGGTCTCACCAATGTAAAGGAGGCCACATCATGAGATACAGTAGACCAAGTTGACGGATGTGCAGGTGAACCTCTGTCTGATATGAAAGGTTTGTTTTGTGCCTTGAATGGAGGTGAGGTGGCAGATATAGCACTTCCTGCAGTTGCAGGGAAAGGTGCCAGGTGTGGTGGGGTTAGTGGGGAGTGTGGAGCGGATGAGGGAGTTGCGGAGAGACCGATCCCTACGAAAGGTAGATAGGGGTGGGGAGGGAAATATATCTTTGGTTGTGGGGTCGGATTGTATGTGGCGGAAGTGGCAGAGGATGATACGTTGGATGCGGAGGTTGGTTGGGTGATATGTGAGGACAAGGGGGATACTGTCTTTATTTTTGTTGGGGAGGGAATGAAAGGGCAGAAGTGCAGGAAACGCAAGAGATGCGGTTGAGGGCATTTCGATCACCGGAGCATCTGCAATCTTTATGCGACAAACGACAACACCTTCCAGTTGCCAACCATTTTAACTCCACCTCCCACTCCCTGGGTGACATGTCTACCCTGGGCCTCCTCCAGTGTCATAATAACACCACCTGCAAACTGGAGGAGCGACACCTCATATTCTGCCTCAGGACCCTACAGCCTGATGGCCTAAACAAGCAATTCACCAGTTTTAAAATGCTCCCAACCCCAGCCTCATTCCGATGTCCAAGCCTCCCTCTCATCCCTGCCTCCTTGACCTGACACAACCTGCCCAGCTTCTCTCCCACCTATCTGCCCCTTCCTTCCCACTGACCAATCCCCACAACTCCCTACCTGCACTCACCTGTCACCATTCCATCAACTTTCCCCAACCCCACCCCTCCTCTCTCTATTTATTTGCCAGCTCCCTTTGCCCCTCCCCATTTCTGAAGAAGGGTCCCAACACAAAACATCAACTTTCCTGTTCTTCTGATGCTGCCTGGCCTGCTGTGTTCCTCCAGCTCCATACTGTGTTGCCTCTGACTCCAGCATCTGCAGTTCTTGCTTTATCTATGTAAATTTATCCAGAAGCAGAAGGTAATGGAGGAATGACAAGACAGGCAAGTGCTCAATGAATGGCAGGATACTAGGAAGTTCAGAGGAACAGTGGGATCTTGACGTGCTTGTGCAGAGATTCCTGAAGATGGGTAGGACAGGTTAGTGGAGTGGTTAGGAAGGCTTACAGGACACTTTATCATTTTTTGGGATAGATTAAAAGAGCAGGGAGGTTATGTTGGAACTGTACAAAACTTTGATCAGTATAGATGTGTGCGGTTATAGTTGCCAAACTATGGGAAGGATATGATTGCTCTGGGGGGGTGCAGGGAAGATTCACCAGGATGTAGTCTGGGCTGGAGCATTTTAGCTACAAACAGAGGGCGGATAGGTGTGGGTCTTTTTTTTTTAGAGCAGAGAAGGCTGAGGGGACCTGATTGGGGTATATAAGATTACAAGAGGCATAGAGAGGGTGGATAGCAAGCAGCTGAAGGGTCAATAATGACAAGACATAATTGTAAGGTGAAGGGCAGGAGGTCTAAAGGTGTTTTAAGGAAAGAAGCATTTCATCCAGAGGATGGTGAGGGTCCGATCCACACTGCATGAGAGGCTGGTTAAGGCAGCAAACCTTGCAACCTTTTTAAAGATCATGTGGATGAGCACTTGACATGTTAAAACATCCAAGGCTCTGGTCCAAGTACAGGAAGGTGAGATAAAATAGATAGGTTGGTGCAGACTTCATGGGCTGAGAAGCCTGTTTTGTGCAGTATTACTCTGACTCTGAATAGACAGCACATTTACAGAATGAGGTCAAAAGGCTAAAATACCATCCTGTGAGTGGAAGGCAAAGCAAAGTAACTAATTTATCTCTGCCAATTAATAAGGATGTAGTTGTATAAGCCAAGGAAACATTGTTAACTGCAAAAGTATGAACTTATATCTACTCAATAGACTGGCTAACTAATGCTGTTTATGTGTAAGCTCTAAGGAGTCCAATTTTTACTTAATCCCACCAATTTACATCAATCTCAAACATTGATTTCAACTGTAAATTTATGATCAAAGCAATTTGTGCTGATTTATTATAATATAGCTGAACCTTTTGTAACTTAGTTTGTAAATTTAAACCTAATATAGCAATTATCTCCATAATCAGTGTTTAAATTTTTCAACCTAGAGTCTATGGTTAATAAGTAATTATTAGTTCATGACTGTGCCATCTGATGTGTTGGCAAAGAATGTTTAATTAATTCACTGAGTAGATTGTATGGATTCTGATCATTTAGAGGTGCGAGTGGCTCAGGTGAGGGAGATAATGGCAGTATAATATAATACAAGCAGTCAAATATTAGAAAGTTTTAGAAAATCAAATTTTAAGTGCTATTAATGCCTACGTTGTATAAATAACCCATGATGGTGTCTTGATGTTGAACTAAAATTAAATGTTAAGATCTGGAGTCCCTGCGGAATATTTTCACAAGGGTCTTAATCCAAATAGTCTTAAGAAAAGCTGCAAAGGAACCTTTTTACAGAGGTACCATGACCATGAATTTGAATGTTGCTAAACAATGTTACACCAATATCAAATGAGATCAGGTGCAATGTCTTGACAACAGTAAGAAAGTTGATGTTCAGGAAACAAGGGGAGAAAGGAAATATTGGATGAGAAAAATATGTTATTTGGCCTATGAAGCTACACCTTCTGTGGACAACAAGCATTCTATGACATCATGAGCTATTATTTCTAAAGGAAAGAACTCCAAAAAAGCCTTCTTTTTGCACCATGCATATGTCACCCTGAATTTCCTATCTTTAGAAGTTATGCTTTTTATGCCATTTTTCTAAAGAAATAATGGAGGTAATTTACATCATAGCACCTCTGGATACACTAACGGTCAAATAAAGTTCCTTGGTCTTTTGAATGGTGCAAGCCTGTTAAGGTTTATTTGCTTGTCTTGAATAGTGCAACAATGCAGTTTGACAAATTAGAATGAAGGGACATCAAAAGGCAGTGATGAACTAAGGACTGGTGTTGCTGGCATACATGTGAAACTTGAAGTTGTTTGCAGATAATGTTGCTGGAGGGCAACCTGCCGATGAGAAATGAGAAAGAGCGAAGGATAGATTCCTGGGGGTTTCCAGAGGAAACAATACAACAACATGCATAGAAGCTATTGTTGGTGATTGTCTGAAAGATGAGGATTTGGGAGACTCCCAATAAAAAAACTTCATGTTTCAGGAAGATTGGTTTCATCAATTTTGTTTTTATCATGAAATTATCTTTCTTGACATTAAAAACAAAATTCTGGAAATATTCAGCAGATCTGGCAGCATCTATGGAGATAGAACATATGTTCATTTATGCATACAAATAAGGAGCAGAATTAGTTCATTGACATTTCAAACCTGCTCTGCCATTCAATAAAATAATGGCTGATTTTGTGTGTTCCAAATCCTCCATTCACACTTCCAATTATCATGGATTCTTAATAAAAACAGAAAGAGCTGCGGATGCAGTAAATCAGGACCAAAAATGGAAGTTACTGGAAAAGCTCAGTAGGTCTGGCAGCATCTGTGAACAGAAATCAGAGTTAACGTTTCAGGTCCAGTGACCCTTCCTCCGAAGGTGTGCAAGACCTCACACCCATCACCGTACGAGCTAGAAAGTTCCAAATACACAATGCACAATACTCTATTAGAAAAATAAACCCTCTGATCTCTCTCCTAAAATAGTAATCCGATATTTTAAACAGTGTTCTCTAGTTCTGCACTCACCCATGAAAGTAAATTTCCTTTCCACCGCCTTGACAAGATTATTCAGGATCTTATTGTCGTCGGCAATCACCCACTATGTATGATTGACCACTGAGGAAATTCCAAATCTCATACACTTTAATCAAATCATTCCTTGCTCTTGCAAATCAAGATCACAAGGACTTCAAACTAGTTAATGGGGTGGGGGTTGCTCAGGAGGGGTTTTTAAAGATTCCAGTTGAGTGATGGTACAGAATATGGTGAGGGTCAGGAAACCAACTTCAGGAACGGCTGATAAGAGTCAGCTATGAGAATGGACGCAGTTAATGCTGGCCTGAGCACGCTGTACTTAGATAATAGAACATAGAACAGTACAGGCCCTTCGGCCCACTATGTTGTGCCGAAATTTTACCCGAAACCTAAGGTCTATCTAACCTCTACCGCTACCTTATACTATCATCCATATGCCTATCTAATAGCCGCTTAAATGCCCCAAATGAGGCCAACTCCACTACCCTCTCCGGCAATGCATTCCACGCCCCTACCACTCTCTGAGTAAAGAACCTACCTCTGACTTCTCCCCAATATCTACCTCCTTTCAATTTAAAACTATGTCCACTCGTAAAAATTACTTCCACCCAAGGAAAAAGTCTCTGGCTGTCTACTCTATCTATATCTCTGATCATTTTGTACACCTCTATCAAGTCACCCTCATCCTTCATTGTTCTAAAGAGAAAAGCCCTAGCTCTCTCAACCTTTCCTTGTAAGACCTTCCCTCCATTGCAGGCAACATCCTGCTAAATCTCCTCTGCACCTTTTCCAACGCTTCCACATCTTTTCTGTAATGAGGTGACCAGAACTGGACACAATACTCCAGATGTGGCCATAACAGGCTTTTGTATAGCTGGAGCATAACTTCATGGCACTTGAACTCAATCCCTCTATTAATGAAAGCTAACACACTATACGCCTTCTTAACAACTCTATCCACCTGGGTGGCAGCTTTCAGGGAACTGTGAACATGAACCCTAAGATCCCTCTGCTCCTCCACACTGCCAAGAATCTTTCCATTAACCCTGTATTCTGCTTTCAAGTTTGTCCTTCCAAAATGAATCACCTCACACTTTTCAGGGTTAAACTCCATCTGCCACTTCTCAGCCCAGCTCTGCATTCTATCAATGTCCCTTTGTAACCGAGAACAGCCCTCCGCACTGTCCACAACGTGACCCACCTTCGTATCGTCCATGAACTTGCTAATCCAC
Organism: Rhincodon typus; assembly: GCF_021869965.1. Lineage (NCBI taxonomy): Eukaryota > Metazoa > Chordata > Chondrichthyes > Orectolobiformes > Rhincodontidae > Rhincodon > Rhincodon typus. The sequence goes on along the minus strand of NC_063332.1, from coordinate 28,598,324 downwards.
CCTTCCACTCCTTCATCCAAATCATTTACAAAAATCACAAATAGAAGAGGACCCAGAACAGATCCTCGTGGTACACCACTCGTAACTGAGCACCATGTTGAATATTTTCCGTCCACTACCACCCTTTGTCTTTGAAGGGTCAGCAGTATATGAAACAAGGTAAATGAGGTTTTAGTGCAGATTGAAATAATGTTGTGGTATCACAGACATGTAGCTACAAGTGGATCCGCTGGGAACTAAATATCCAAAGATACACGTCCTATAGAAAGGACAGACAGATCGGCAAAGGGGGCGTGTTGCCCCCTTTTAAGAAAATAAATTAAATTGACATCAAGAAGTGATATAGGGTCAGAAGGTGTAGAATCTTTGTGGGTAGAGTTGAGGGATCACAAAGTAAAAAGGACCCTGATGGGAGTTACATACAAACCTCCCAGCAATTCAGCAGCGGGAGTGGTGAGAGCGCGAGCCAGGAAGCAGCTGGGAAGGTAAGTTTTCCCAATTAAAAAAACTTGCCCCGTGAGACAGCAGCCTCTAATTCAGTGGCAGGAGTGGTGACAGCGCAAGCCAGGGGACAGCCGGGTAAGTGAACTAATATGTAGTGGCTAAACCCAAAACACTACACGTGTAGTATCTCCCACCCATCCTCCTCCTCTAACCAAAAAACGACTGTGGACGGTCGGTAAGGTAAGCTTGCTTTTTTTTCCTTTTATTTCTTTGGCAATCTAGAGTAGAGGGGATGGAAGCTAAGACAGTTGCATGCTCCTCTTGTAGGATGTGGGAGGTAAGGGTCACTACTAGTGTCCCTTCTGACTTCACCAGCGAGAAGGGCACCCAACTCCAGCCCCTCACAGACCGCTTTAGGGAACTGGAGCTGGATGAACTCTGGATCATTCGGGAGGCTGAGGGGGTGATAGGTAGGAGTTATAGGGAGGTTGTCACACCCAAGTTACAGGATAAAGGTAGCTGGGTGGTTGTCAGGAGAGGGAAAGAGAAGAGGCAAGCAGACAGTGCAGGGCTCCCTTGTGGCCGTTCCCCTCAATAATAAGTATACCGCTTTGGTTACTGTTGGGGGGGACAACCTACCAGGGGAAAGCCATAGCGGCCAGGTCTCTGGCACTGAGCTTGGCTCTGTGGCTCAGAAGGGAAGGGGGGAGAATAGGAGAGCGATAGTGATAGGAGATTCAATGGTTAGGGGAACAGACAGGAGATTCTGTGGTCCCAAGCGAGACTCCAGGATGGTATGTTGCCTCCCGGGTGCTAGGGTCAGGGATGTCTTGGATCGAGTCTACAGGATTCCTAAGGGGGAAGGTGAGTGGCCAGAAGTCGTGGTACACATTGGTACCGATGACATAGCTAGGAAACAGGATGAGGTCCTGAAAAATGAATACAGAGAGTTAAGTTGGAAGCTAAAAGGCAGATCGGGCAAAGAAGTAATCTCAGGATTAGTACCGGTGCCACAGGCTAGTGAGGCCAGGAATAGAGAGCAAGTGCAGCTGAACACATGGCTACAGAGCTGGTGTAGGAGGGAGGGCTTCAGATATGTGGATCATTGGGCTACCTTCTGGGGAAGGTGGGACCTGAACAGGAAGGGCGGATTGCACCTGAACTGGAGGGGCACCAATATCCTGGGCGGGAGGTTTGCTAGATTTCTTCAGGACAGTTTAAGCAAGTTTGGCAGGGGGATGGGAACCGGAGCTACAGATCAGAGGATGGGGTAGCTGGTGTACAGGCAGATACAGTATGCAGAGAGTCTGTGAGGAAGGATAAGCAGTTGATAGGGCAAAGTTGCAGTCAGTGTGACGGGTTGAAGTGCGTCTATTTTAACGCAAGAAGTGTCAGGAATATGGGTGATGAACTTAAAGCATGGATCAGTACTTGGAGTTACAATGCTGTGGCCATTACAGAGACTTGGATAACACAGGGGCAGGAATGGTTGTTGGATGTTCCGGGGTTTAGATGTTTCAAAAGAAATAGGGAGGGTGCTAAAAGAGGTGGGGGAGTGACATTGCTAGTCAGGGATGGTATCACAGCTGCAGAAAGGGAGGTCGTCGAGGAGGGTTTGTCTACTGAGTCAGTATGTGTGGAAGTCAGAAACAGGAAAGGAGCAGTCACTTTATTGGTAGGTTTCTATAGACATCTCAGTAGCAACTGAGACACTGAGGAACAGATTGGGAGGCAGATTGTGTAAAGGTGCAGAAGTAATAGCGTTGTTGTCATGGGTGATTTCAACTTCCCTAACATTGACTGGAACCTCCTAAGTGCAAATAGTTTGGATGGAACAGATTTTGTCAGGTGTGTCCAGGAAGGATTTTTCACTCAATATGTAGATAGGCCGACTAGAGGGGAGGCCATATTGGATTTAATGCTAAGTAACGAATTAGGCCAGGTGTCAGATCGCCTAGTGGGAGAGCATTTCGGTGATAGTGATCACAACTCCCTGACCTTTACTATAGTCACGGAGAGGAATAGGAGCAGATGGTATGGGAAAGTATTTAATTGGGGGAGGGGGAATTATCATGCTATTAGACAAGAACTGTGGAGCATAAATTGGGAACAAATGTTCTCAGAGAAATGCATGACAGAAGTGTGGAGGTTGTTCAGGGACCACTGACTACAAGTACTGGATAGTTTTGTCCCACTGAGGCAAGGAAGGGATGGTAAGGTGAAGGAACTTTGGATGTCAAGGCACGTGGAACATCTTGTCAAGAGGAAGAAGGAAGCCTATTTAAGGTTAGGGAAGCAAGGATCGGACAGAGCTCTAGAGATCCACAAGGTAACCAGGAAGGAACTGAAGAATGGACTTAGGAGAGCTAGAAGGAGGTATGAAGAAGTCTTGGCGGGTAGGATTAAGGAAAACCCCAAGGCGTTCTGTTTTTATATGAGGAACAAGAGGATGGCCAGAATGAGGGTTGGGCCAATCAGGGATACTGGAGAGAACTTGTGCGTGCAGTCGGAGGAGGTAGGGGAGGTCCTTAATGAATACTTTGCTTCAGTCTTCACCAGTGAGAAGGACCTTGACGTTTGTGAGGACAGCGTGAAACAGGCTGATATGCTTCAAACAGGTTGATGTTAGGAAGGAGGATGTGCTAGAAATTTTGAAAAACATGAGGATAGATAAGTCCCCTGGGCCAGACGGGATATACCGAATGTTGCTACGTGAAGCGAGGGAAGAGATTGCTGCCCCTTTGGCAATGATCTTTGCATCCTCACTGTCCACTGCAGTAGTACCTGATGATTGGAAGGTGGCAAATGTCATTCCATTGTTCAAGAAAGGGAATAGGGATAATCATAAGAACATAAGAACTAGGAGCAGGAGTAGGCCATCTGGCCCCTCGAGCCTGCCCCGCCATTCAATAAGATCATGGCTGATCTTTTTGAGACTCCGCTCCACTTACCCGCCCACTCACCATAACCCTTAATTCCTTTACTGTTCAAAAATTTATCTAGCCTTGCCTTAAAAACATTCAGCGAGGTAGCTTCAACCACTTCACTAGGCAGGGAATTCCACAGATTCACAACCCTTTGGGTGAAGAAGTTCCTCCTGACCTCAGTCCTACATCTGCTTCCCCTTATTTTGAAGCTATGCCCCCTAGTCCTAGTTTCACCTGCTAGCGGAAACAACCTCCTTGCCTCCACCTTATCTATTCCCTTCATTAATCTCATATGTTTCTATAAGATCTCCCCTCATTCTTCTGAATTCCAATGAGTATAAGTCCAGTCTACTCAGTCTGTCCTCATAATCCAACCCTCTCAACTCTGGAATCAACTGAGTGAATCTCCTCTGCACCCCCTCCAGTGCTTGTATATCTCTTCTCAAGTAAGGAGACCAAAACTACACACAGTACTCCAGGTGTGGCCTCACCAGGACCCGATACAGCTGCAGCATAGCCTCCCTGTTTTTAAACTCCATCCCTCTAGCAATGGCAGACAAAATTCCATTTGCCTTTTTAATGACCTGCTGCACCTGCAATCCTACTTTTAGCAATTCATGCACAAGGACACCCAAGTCCCTCTGCACAGCAGCGTGCTGCAATTTTTTACCATTTAAAACATTGTCCATTTTGCTGTTATTCCTACCAAAATGGATGACCTCACATTTATTAACATTGCACTCCATCTGCCAGACCTTTGCCCACTCACTTAGACTATCTATATCCCTCTGCAGACTTTCAGTGTCTTCTGCACACTTTGCTCTACCACTCACCTTAGTGTCATCTGCAAGTTTTGACACACCACACTTAGTCTCCAACTCCAAATCATCAATGTAAATTGTAAACAATTGCGGTCCCAACACTGATCCCTGAGGCACACCACTAGCCACTGACCGCCAACCAGAAAAACACCCATTTACCCCTACTCTTTGCTTTCTACTAGTCAACCAATCCTCTATCCATGCCAATACATTACCTGTATTACCGTTAGTCCCATTAGCTTGCCCAACACTGCCTCCTTAGTGATAATGATAGTTTCTCGGTCCTCACCTGCTATAACCTTCTTGCTGTTAGTTTTCGGCATGTTATTTGTGTCTTCCACTGTGAAGACCGACACAAAATAACTATTTAATATCTCGGCTATTTCCTCATTCCCAATTATTAACTTGGCCTTCCCATCCTCTAACGAACCAATGTTTACCTTCGCCACTCTTTCACGATTTATCTTATGTAGCAGCCTTTGGTGTGGCACCTTGTCAAATGCCTTCTGAAAATCCAGATACACTACATCCACAGGTTCCCCATTGTCCACCATGCAAGTAATGTCCTCAAAGAATTCCACCAAGTTAGTTAAACAAGACCTACCCTTCATGAACCCACGCTGGGTGTTCCCAATGGGACAATTTATATCCAGATGTCTTGCTATTTCTTCATTAACGATAGATTCAAGCATTTTCCCCACTACCGAAGTTAAGCTAACTGGCCTATAGTTACCTGCTTTTTGTCGACTTCCTGTTTTAAACAGTGGCGTCACATTGGCTGTTTTCCAATCTGCGGGAACCACCCCAGAGTCCAGTGAATTTTGGTAAATAATTACTAGTATATTTGCTATTTTCCCCCATCACCTCTTTTAGTACCCTGGGATGCATTTCATCAGGGCCAGGAGACTTGTCTACCTTTAGTCCCATTAGCTTGCCCAACACTGCCTCCTTAGTGCTATTGATAGTTTCTAGGTCCTCACCTGCTATAACCTTCTTGCTGTTAGTTTTCGGCATGTTATTTGTGTCTTCCACTGTGAAGACCGACACAAAATAACTATTTAATATCTCGGCTATTTCCTCCTTCCCAATTATTAACTTGGCCTTCCCATCCTCTAAAGGACCAATGTTTACCTTCGCCACTCTTTCACGATTTACATATTTGTAGAAACCTTTGCTGCCTGTTTTTATATTCTGAGCTAGTTTACTCTCATAATTTATCTTACTTTTCTTTATAACATTTTCTGTGGCTTTCTGTTGGCCTTTAAAGATTTCCCACTCTACTAGTTTCCCACTACTTTTTGCTTTTTTGTATGTTTTTTTTCAATCTGATACTTTCTTTTATTTCCTTAGACATCCACGGCTGACTATTTCATTTCCTACAGTTCTTCCTTATCACTGGAATATACTTCTGCTGAGCACTGTGAAAAATATTTTGAAAGTCCTCCACTGTTCCTCAATTGACCCACCATGAAGTTTTTCCTCCCATTCTATCTTAGCTAACTCCTCCCTCATTCCTTCATAGTCTCCTTTGTTTAAGCACAGGACATAGGAACTGGATTTAACCTTCTCACGCTCCATCTGTATTTTAAATTCGACCATACTGTGATCGCTCCTTCCGAGAGGATCCCTAACTGTGAGATCATTAATTATTCCTGTCTCATTACACAGGACTAGATCTAGGATAGCTTGCTCCCTCGTCGGTTCCATTACATATTGTTCAAGGAAATTATCGCGGATACATTCTATGAACCCCTCCTCAAGGCCGCCATGACCGACCTGGTTTGACCAATCGATATGTAGATTAAAATCCCCCATGATAATTGCTTTACCATTTTTACATGCATTAGCTATTTCTATGTTTATTGCCCACCCCACCACGATGTCGTTATTTGGTGGCCTATAGACCACACCTATCAGTGACATCTCCCTGCTATTCCTAATTTTCACCCAAATGGATTCAACCTTTTGTTCAGTAGAACCTATATCATCTCTCACTTCCTTAAAAATCAGAACGACACCACCTCCCTTACCTTCCTGTCTGTCCTTCCGAACAGTTTGATACCCTGGATATTTAACTCCCAGTCATGACCATCCTGCAACCATGCCTCTGTAATGGTCACTAAATCATACCCATTTGCCATGATTTTTGCCGTCAACTCATCCACTTTGTTTTGAATTCTCTGAGCGTTCAGATAAAGTGCCCTTATGCCAGTTTTTGCGCCTTCTTTTTGAGTCCTATCACCTCCATTACTAACAGCTCTTGAGTTCTCTTTCTCTTTAACTTTTTTCCTAATTTTCATTGGAGTTGAAGCTTCCTCATCACCTGCTAACCTGCTGCTTTGCCTTCCATTTATTGTTATACTCCCTCTCCGCTCACTCCTCCCTTCCCCTCTACTTACTAGTTTAAAGTCCTATTGACCACTCTATTTACCCTTTTCGCCACAACATTGGACCCGACCCTGTTTAGGTGGAGTCCATCCCAGCGGTATAGATCCTTCCTGTCCCAGAACTTATGCCAGTGTCCCATGAAAAGAAAACCCTCTTTCCCACACGATTCTTTTAGCCACGTGTTTACTTCCCTGATCCTCGCCTCCCTATGCCAATTTGCACATGGCTCGGGCAGCAATCCAGAGATTATGACCCTTGAAGACCTTATTTTTAATTTTGTTCCTAGCTTTTCATAACCCCGAAACAGGTCTTTTTTCCTAGTCCTGCCTATGTTGTTGGTACCTACGTGGACCACAACAACTGGATCCTCCCCCTCCCTCTCTAGTATCCTCTCAAGCCGGTCAGAGATGTCTCGCACCCTGGCACCAGGCAGGCAACACACTATGTGGGATTCTCTATCTTGCTCGCAAAGGATACTGTCTATCCCCCCGATGATGGAATCCCCTGCAACTACAATCTGTCTTTTTGCTCCCCCCCTCTTGAATGGCCTCCTGGACCATGGTGCCATGACCAGTTGACTCATCCTTCCTGCAGCCCTGTTCCTCATCCACGCAGGGAGCAAGTGCCTCATGCCTGTGGGACAATGTCAAGGGCTGCGGCTCCTGTGTTCCTGTCTGCAGGGTCCCTCTATCTGCCTCACTCGCAGTCACACACTGCTGTCCCTGCCCGCCCATCGAATTAACATTAGTTAATCTACCAGGTGTGACTGCCTCCTGGAACACAGCATCCAGGTATCTCTCCCTCTCCTGGATGTGCCGCAGTGTTTGGAGTTCGGATTCCAGCTCATCGATTTTGAGCCGGAGCTCCTCAAGCAGCCAATACTTGCTGCAGATGTGGTCACTGCCGTTCTCAATGAGATCAGCTTGCTCCCACATCATACAGTACAACACATCGCCTGACCTGCCATCTCTACCTAGTTAATTATTTAAAATTTTTTAGTTTTTTTTTAGTTTCGCAGTGTTCTTTCTTTAAGTGTTCTCTGCACCAGTAAGTTTACTCCGTTACATACTCAAACAGACTCCGGTTTTGCCTTCCAAACCGCTCCCAGAGGATTTGGTGTCTAGGTGACCTCCCCGAAAGATAACGAAGAGATGAGAAAAACAAAATGCAAATAGCTTACCTGGTCACCACACTTAGTCGTTATTATTAGGTTAGAGGAAGTGGAAGGGTGGGAAACACTGCACGTGTAGTGTCTCGGGTATTAGTTACTTCCCAAATTTATTGAGTGAAAGATAACCGTTACCCAGCCGACCACTCGCGCCCACTCTGGGACTCCTCCTCCGCTGAACAACTGAAGGCCGCAGTCATGCGAGGTAAGATTTTTATAACGAAAGCTTACCTTCCCGGCTGCCCTTGCGCTCTCTCCCGGACTCCCGTCGCTGAGCAACTGAAAACCTTACCTTCCCATCGGCCCCTGGCTCGCGCTGCTGCCGCTGAAAACAAGAATCCTGTGAATTACAGACCAGTCAGTCTTACTTCTGTGGTGGGCAAATTATTGGAGAGGATTCTGAGAAATAATTTTTATGGTTATTTATGATTTTTATGATTATTTGGAAACGCATAGTTTGATTAGAAATAGTCAGCATGACTTTGTGAGGGGCAGATCATGCCCTATAAGCCTTATTGAATTCTTTGAGGATGTGACAAAACACATTGATGAAGACAGAGCAGTGGATATGGTGTATATGGATTTTATCAAGGCATTTGATAAGATTCCACATGTTGGCTCATTCAGAAAGTAAGGAGGCATGGGATCCATGGAAATCTGGCTGTCTGGATACAGAATTGCCTGTCCAATAGAAGACAGAGGGTGGTAGCAGATGGAAAGTGTTGAGCCTGGAGCTCAGTGACCAGGGGTGTTCCGCAGGGATCTGTTCTGGGACCTCTGCTCTTTGTGATCTCTATAACTGACTTGGATGAGGAAGTGGAAGGGTGGGTTAGTAAGTTTGCCGATGACATGAAGGTTGGTGGAGTTGTGGATAGTGTGGAGGGCTGTTGTAGGCTGCAACGGGACATTGACAGGATGCAGAGCTGCGCAAATAAGTGGCAGAGGGAATTCAACCCGGAAAAGTGTGAAGTGATTCATTTTGGAAGGTCGAATTTAAATGTAGAATACAGGGTTAATGGCAGGATTCTCGGCAGTGTGGAGGAGCAGAGGGATCTTGGGGTCCACGTCCATAGATCCCTCAAAGTTTTTACCCAAGTTGAAAGGGTTGTAAAGAAGGTATATAGTGTGTTGGCTTTCATTGGCAGGGGAATTGAGTTTAAGAGCCGCGAGGTTATGCTGCAGCTCTATAAAACCCTGGTTAGACCACACTTGGAATATTGCGTTCAGTTCTGGTCACCTCATTCTCAGAGGGATGTGGAAGCTTTAGAGAGGGTGCAGAGGAGATTTCCCAGGATGATGCCTGGACTGGAGGGAAGGTCTTATGAGGAAAGGTTGAGGGAGCTAGGGTTTTTCTCATTGGAGCAAAGAAGGATAGAGGTGACTTGATAGAGGTGTACAAGATGATGACAGGCATAGATAGATTGGATAGCCAGGGCAGAAATGACTATTATGAGGGGGCAAATTTTAAGGTAATTGGATGAAGGTATAGGGGAGATGTCAGAGGTAGGTTCTTTAAACAGAGAGTCGTGGGTGAGTAGAATGCGCTGCTAGCAGTGGTAGTGGAGTCAGATACATTAGGGACATTCAAGCGACCCTTGGATAGGCACATGAATGATAGTAAAATGTAAGGTATGCAGGGTTGTTTGATCTTAGAGTAGGATAATAGGTCGGCACAACATTGTGGGCCGAAGGGCCTGTACTGTGCGGTACTGTTCTATGCTCTATGTTCAATAATCAGGTTGTGGTAGAAAATAATTCAAGAGATAGAAAAGGCATGTAAGAAAGGCACTATTACAATTATAAAAGAAGACTTCAACATGCAGGTGGACTGGGCAAAATCAGGTTGGTAGTGGATCCCAAGAAAAGGAATTCATGGAATGTTTACAAGATGGATTTTGGAGCAGCTTGTGGTACAGCCCATGAGGGAGCAAGCAATTCTGGATTTGGTGATGTGCAATGAGGCTGACTTGATTAGAGAGATTAGGGCGAAGGAATCCATATAGGGGCAGCGAGCAAAATATGCTAGCATTCAGCCTGCAGTTTGAGAGGAAGCAGCTTGAATTAGATGTAATGGTATTACAATTGAGTAAAAGTAACTAACATGAGGGAGGAGCTGGCCAGAGTTGATTAGAAGGAAAGCCTAGCAGGGAAGAAGGTGGAGCAGCAATGGCAGGAATTTCTGGAGGTAATTCAAGAGGCACAGCAAAAATTCATCCCCAAGAATAAAAAAATGCACTAAGGGGAGGATGAGACAACCATGACTGACAAGGAAAGTCAAGGACAGCATAAAAGCAAAAGAAAAATCATATAATGCTGTGAAGATGATTGGGAAGCCTTTAAAAACCAGCAGAGGACAACTTAAACAAAAAAGCAATAAAGTGGGGAGAAAATGAAATATGAGGGTTAGCTAGCTACTGCTACAAAATACGATTGCAAGATATATTTAGATATAGAAAAGATAAGATAGAGGGAAGAATGGACATTCGACCGTTGGAGAAGTAATAATGGGGAACAAAGAAATGGCAGAGGAACTGATTAGGTACTTTGTATCAGTTTTCATGATGTAAGACACCAGTAGCAAACTAGAACTTCAAGACAGTCAGTGGCCAGAGGTGAGTTTAATGGCCATCACAAAGGAGATGGTGTTGGGGAAGCTGATAGGTTTGAAGGTGGATAAATCACCCAGACCGGATGGATTGAGCTCTATGACTCCAAGACTGCATCCGATGTTTCTTAAGGAGACAGCTGAGGAGATTATGAAAGCATTGGTGAGATCTTTCAGTAATCACTGGAGGCAGAGAGGATTCAGGTGACTGAAAATGGCTAATGTAATACCCCTTTTTAAAAAGGGAGGGAGGCAGAAGGCAGGAAATTATAGGTAAGATTTTAGAGTCCACGATCAAGGATGAGATTGTGAGGTACTTGGAAGTGCATGGTAGAACACAACTTAGTTAGCACAGCTTCGTCAAGGGGAGGTCATGCCTGACAAATCTGTTAGAATTTTTTGAGGCAGATTAGGGAGTGAAAGCCAGTGATTGTTATACACTTGGACTTCCAGAATGCCTGTTACAAGGAACCGCATAGGAGGCCGCTAAACAAGATTACAGCTCACGGTGTTCAGGGCAAGGTACTGGCATGGAGAGAGGATTGACTGGCTGGCAGAATGCAGAGAGTGTGGATCATGTTGGTCTTTGTCATGGTGACAGCTGGTGACTAGAGGAGTTCCATACAGGTCAGTGTTAGGACCACAACGATTCACATTATATCTTAATGATCTGGATGAAGGAACTGAGGGCATTGTTGCTATGTTTGCAGATGACACAAAGATAGGTGGAGGGACAGGTAGTGTTGAGGGAGCAGGGAGGCTGCAGAAGGACTTGGAAATGCTAGGAGAGTGGGCCTTGACATTGATCCAGCTTCCTCAGAACCAGCTCTCAGAGTAAACAGAACCTCTGAATCTCCTGTTTATATTTATCAGCCAGGGCTCCCTAATTGGATCAGATTAAAAGCCCCAATCAGGGAACTCATATTCAATGAGGTCCACCTGGTTGACCCCGTTACAATCACTTCATCCCTCCAACTGAGTCTGAGGACATAGGCTGAATCTTTTTTTGTAGCTCCTCCTGGGGCGTTTTAGCAATGGGTCAGGTTCCTCCAACTCTGCCTCTGATATGTGTAATGTGCTGTAGTTCGCCTCTTGTGCCCAGAGCATCTGAGAAGAAATTCATTCTCCTCTTCAAGTGGCAAAGGTGTCAAATTGATGGTATTCACCATGTCCATCTCAGATTCCAAGATATTTTCAATGATTAACAGAGAGGGAGAATCCATGTGTTCTGGAACTATCAGAAATGCAGTTGAAAAACTGAGCACATTTTGCTCCTGTACCATTTGCAAGTTTGCAGCTTTCCTAGGGCCAATATGTTCAGGACCATCGCACCTACCCAAACTTTATACATCACTGGACCTGACTTTGCATCGACCATGCCTCTCATCCATGCAGGGCCATTCCTTTGGTTACTATACCAAACTTTATCCCTTGGAATAAACTGTCTCTCTTGCTTAGCAGCATCTTGTGTCCAGCATTGGCATTCCTGATGCTTTTTCATCCCTCCTTCCTGGTGAGGAGTCTTCTCCCCGTTAGCAACTCTGCTGGAGGTATCCTTGTAGTTGCATGAAGGGTGAGTTGCATAATCAAATAGGAACCTGGACAGTTTGGTATCTAGTGAATCTGTAGGCTTTTTTTAAAAGCCTGCCTTCAAAGTTTGGACTGCTCTTTCTGCCAGATCATTGGATGATTGATGGTGTGGAGATGTCCTATATGACAAATATGATGCGACTTTAGGAAATACTCAAATTCTCTGCTGGTAAACAATGGCTCATTATCTGTGACCAACACTTCAGGGAGTATGCATATTGCAAAAGATGCACGCAATTTTTCTATCGTTGTCCCTGCATTTGACAAATGAACTCTCTGCAAGTCCTGCCACTTTGATTGGGTGTCCATAATGACTAACAACATTGAGCCCATGAAAGGACCTGCACAGTTGACATTAACTGAGTCCAGGGTTTACCCGGCCATTCCCAAAAACGTGGGGAGCAGCAGGCAGTAACTTTTATCCTTGTTGGCACTTTGGGCACTGCCCCACCAACGCAGCTATGTCTGCATCCAATCCTGGCCACCAGACATAACATCTCGCCAACAACTTCATTCTGGATACCCCTCGATTAACCCTGGTTGAGTTCAGCCAGTACCTGGTAGCAACCTTAGCTCGGGACAAACACTCTTGCTCCCCAAAATAATATGCTGCCCTCTAATGTGATCTGGTCTCTCCGAGTCCAAAAAGGTTTCAATTCTGTTTATAATGGCCCTTTGTTTCCTCCATCACCACCAGCTGCTTCAGCTTTGTCAGGATCAGGTCTTTTTGCATCTAAAGTCTGATATTGTCAGCTGTGATTGCAAGTGTGCCCAGAAAATTTAAATTCATTACGAACTCTTCCAGTGGTGGTACCACCGGTGGTATATCTGCCAGAAGAGGTGGCTTAATGCATCTGCATTTGCCATTTGGCCTCCAGGATGATGTTCCAGCTTATAGTTATACACATTTAGTATTAGAGCCCACCTCTGAATTCTTCCTGAAGCTATGGGTGGTACTGCCTTGTCCTCTATAAATCGACCTAGAAGGGATTTGTGGTCCATTATTATTACAAATTTCCATCCATACAAGTGGAACTTCTTGACTCGAAATATGACCACAAAACCTTCCTTCTCTATTTGGGCGTAAATACGCTTGCATTAGCCAAAGTCTTAGATGCATACGCTATTTGGCTTTCCTCTTCATTTGGCCACCTCTGAGATAATACTGTCCTGTTGCTGTATGGGGAGGGAGGCATCACGTGTCAATACCAGATCTTACATGGGATTATAGTGCGCCAACACCTTAAGAGGATGATAGCGGCTTCTTCCCTTCCCTGAAATCTATGGCTTGGCTATGCGATCAGTTCCAGTGCTGACCCTTTTTTAAGATTTGATGCAAAGGTGCCAGGATGGAGTCCAGGTTATGTATGAACTTTCCATAATAGCTCACTACTGCTAGGAAATAACTAAGCTCCAGTACAGATGTGGGAGTCAGGGCACCTTTGATCACCCCGCTTTGTCTTCTGATGGATGTAACCCAGTCTTGTCAACTCTGTAGCCCAAGTAGGTCACTTAGGAGATCTGGAACACACACTTTTCCCTTCTAAGGCATACGCCCACCTCAGGGAAATGTCTAAGGACTATGTTCAAGTTCCCTAAATGCTCCTTATTAGTCTTCCCTGTTATTAGCACATCATCTAGACAAATGGTGACCTTGGTAGATCTTGTAAAATGTTCTCCATCGTCCACTAAAAAATTACACAGGCTGACAATACCCCAAATGACAGTCTCATATGTTGGTTCAAACCCTTGTGGGTATTAATTTTAGCATACGTCTGGGAATTCTCATCTAACCACAACTGCAAGTACGCAGGCTTATATCCAGCTTTTTTGAAGAACAGCCCTCTCTGCCAGTTTTGAGCATTAATCCTTTATGTGACAGAATGGGTATTTATTCAGCTACAAAAAGTGTTTCACTGTTTGTTTAAAATCCCCTCAAAGGCAAACCAACCTGTTGGGCTTCACAATTGGTACGACTAGTGCTGTCCATTCCACAAACTGGACTGGTTTGATGATTTCTTCGCTTTCCAGCCTCCTGATTTCTGCCTCTACTTTTGCCTGCAAGGCATATAGCACTGTGTGAGCCTTGCAGAATCATGGAATTCCTTCCAGGTCCATATGCAAGGTGGCCTTGACTCCTATGATAGTCCTTAAACCTTCCTGAAAAAATTCTTGGTATTTAATTAGGTCTTCACTCAGGGAGCCACTTTCTAATTGAAAAATGTTGAGTCAATCTAAGTGAATCTTAATCAATTGCACCCTATCAAGCTTGGGCCCAAGTCTTTTACTACAATCAGTGGTAACTGAACCAGCTGCTTCTCATAAGAGAGCGCAATCAAAGTTGTTCACTAAATCTGTAAAGGTTCCCCCGTATATGTTCTCAGTCTAGTAGAGGTCTTGCGCAAACTTAAGGGTTGGAGGCCATAGCGAATTTTCTGCAATCATTGAAATGGCCACACTGATCGTTTATTTTGATTGGCTCTAATTGAATGTTGCTAAACCATTTAACTGTTCCAAACCAGATGTAGGTGGATTTTCTATGGTACGCACTCTCTGGGATACTCGCCAATGGTTCTCTTACTCAGTTTTGGTATAGTACGACTCATTTGCTGTCTCGAGTCCACATACCAGCAGCAACTACAACTATTTACCGACCCGGATCCTGAAGAAAATTTTAACCTTTTGACTGAGGCTTGGCTTTGGGTTTTGCTGTGTCCTGACCTAGAGTCCCTCTGTTCAGGATATGTCCTGAGTAAGTGTATGTAATTGCCTTCACTCAATCAGACTGGTGAGGGTGTACACTTCCATTGGAATACTCTGCAACTCATATGCTCCACTTGCTGCATTTTCCAATGATAAAGACAGTTGTAGTGCTTGTTTGAAGTCCAGTTTGGCTTCAGTTAGTAGGCATTTTTGCAGGGTTAGATCATTAATCTCACATACGAAATGGTCTCTCAGCATCGCATTAAGAGTTAAATTAAAGTCACATGCATCTGCAAAATCTTGATATGGATTCCACTGGTTCTCAAATTGCTGAGTGAGTTCTGATGCTAGCATCTCAGAATTAGAGGAAGCTTGGGGTCATACTATTCCTTAACTAAATCTGTCAACTCTTGAAAGGTTTTAGTATCTGGTGCCTCCGGGTAAGTTAGGTTCCTAATAACTGAAAAAGTTACTCATTGCTTTTCATTTGCACTGGTGTCATTTGTTCAGATAAATAACACATTCTTTCCACATACTGGAACCAGTCTTTGTCTGCAGGATCAAATGATTCAAGCTTCCCGAATAACCGCATGATGCCAAAAATACTTACCCCAACTCAAAGAAGACTGTTGCATGTGATTTCTTCAGGAGCATGCTCTTCTCTTGTTGCCATTGAAATAACTACACAGATGCTGGTATCCCATCACCAAGTCAACCTTTGTTTATACATGTAAAGTCCTTGATACTAATCCAGCTTCCTCAGAGTCAGCTCTCAGAGTGAACAGAATCTTTGACACTCCTATTTAAATCTGTCAGCTAGGGCTCCCTGATTGGACCAGATTAAGAGCCCCAATTGGGGAACTCATATTCTATGAGGTCCACCTGGCTGACCCCATTACAATCACTAAAATAGGGAGTTGTGGTGCTCATAGCCAGGTTACTAGGATAGTTAAAAAGGCATATGGGATCCTTGCCTTTATCAGTTATGGCATAGATTATATATAGATTACATATATGTTATTATTAGAGCAGGGAGGTTTTGTTGGAGTTATACAGAACTTTGGTTAGGCCACAGCTGCAGTTCTGGTCAGAACTCTATAAAAAGGATATGATTGAACTGGAGGCGTTGTAGAGGAGCTTCACCAGGTTGTTGATTCACCAGGTATTAGGAGAGGTGATGGCCTAGTGGTACTATTGCAGAGCTGTTAATCCAGAGACACAGGAAATGTTCTGGGTATCTGGGTTTGAATCTCACCACTGCAGATGGTGGAATTTGAGTTCATTAAAAATCTGTAATTAGAATTCTAATGATGACCACAAAACCATTGTCAATTGTTGAAAAACCTATCTGGTTCACTAATGTCATTTAGGGAAGAAAACTGCCATCCTTACTTAGTCTGTCCTACATGTGACTCCAGACCCACAGCTATGTGGTTGATTCTGAACTGTCCTGTGGGTGATTTGCAATGGGCAATAAATGCTGACCTAGCTGGTGATGCCCTCATTCTGTGGATGAAAAATGATTGGGATTGAGCATTTCATCTATGAAGAGAGGCTGGATAAGCTTATGTTGTTTTCTTTGCAGTAGAGAAGGCTGAGAGGGAGCCATATAGAGGTGTATAAGATTATGAAGGGCACAGACAGAATGAATAGAAATAAGCTGCTCCTTTAGTCAAAGCATCTATAACAAAGTGGCATAATTTGAAAGTGAAAGGCATGAGGTTTAGAGGGCTAGGTAGTAGTGTAGAGTAGTGTAGGTAGTAGCATATTTTTGGCATTTACAGACTCAACGGCTTAAGATCCTCTTCTGTACAGTATGATTCCACGATTGTAGGCTTTGAGAGGGTGATGGTGGGGTCGGGGGGGTGGTATGAAGAAGAATAAAGTCAAAGATCAGTGAAAAGGTGGAGGGCAACAGAAATTAAATGATAATAGATTTCACAGCACAAAGCCAAATTTTGGAGAATTATAAAATGACAAATGAAGAAAAAACACAGATGTATCCCTAGAGGAGCTGTGAATGACAAGACCAGAATAGCTGCTATACAAAAGCTAAGTCAAAGAGAAAAGAGAAATAGAAGAAAAAGCAATATCAGTGTCAGATAGTGAAACAAAATGAGGCTGAAGGTTACATTCTCTATATTGTGTTTCATTACTAGTTTACAGCAGCTAGAAAACAGAATTGCAGTATAATCCAGAATAAATGATTACAAATAAATCTTATGGGGCAAGGATGAGGGAATCTCCAATCCACCTTCCTGAGCTTTAGATTTGGAATTCCTTGTAAGTAATTTCTTCTACCTTATATTACAAAAAAATTACTACCAGGACCACAAGTTGTTGACAGTGCTAATGTATGTGCTCAACTGGTACAGCTAACTCCAAGATAATCATATCACGTTAATATCAGCTTTACTATGCTTAGCTTAGGGAAATTAACACCATTGCAAATGATAAAGACACAAAGAATTTTATCTCAAATGGTCTGTTTCCACATTGTAATTTTGTACAATTCTATTGCAAGCACAAGAGATGAGTATAACGATTTTTGTTCAGGATAAATGACATGAAACCATTGGATTTAGCAGCCTGTTTCAATGTTGTAAATTCTGCGTAATTCCAAGTTATAATATCAGAGAATAGCAGATGGCCCATATGTAAGTGGGTTGGATTAATATTGCTTACACTGCTGCTAACAACAAGTCTAAACAACATGACAACACAACATCAGTAAAATATTCGTATGGCCTGTGACCAGTCCACAATAATGTCCTGGTTCATTGTCTCAATATGCCCAGGTTGCTGCCTTCTGAAAGATGCAATGTGATACACCTTCTGCATAATGCTAGCAATGAAACTGATTTCTTAGAACTCACCAATATTTCAGTGGATATGTGTATTGCATGATCTTATACTAGTCTATTCCATACCAGGAAAGTGCCATTTTAAAGCCATGATTTGTTATGATTTAGCTGATCTCAACCAACATTTTGAAATGACTCTAACTCATTTTCTGTTCTTGAGCTAGGAATTGGAAAATTAGTGTGGAGCAGGAGGAACACAGCAGGCCAGGCAGCATCAGAGGAGCAGGAAAAATGATGTTTCGGTTCGGGATACAAAAACAAAGTCAAAGAAAAGAAAAAAGAAAAAGAAGAGAAAGCAAAACCAGTGTCGGATAGAGAAACAAAATGAGGCTGAATGTTACTTTCTCTGCATTGTGTTCAATGTGTTGTTTCATTGCTAGTTTACAGCAGCTTGAAGATAGAATTTAATTTTAATCCAGAATAAATGATTACGAATAAATCGTATGGGGCAAGGATGAGGTTTTGAATTGGGGACCTGAAATGCCAACTTTCCTGCTCCTCTGATGCTGCCCGGCCTGCTGTGTTCCTCCAGCTCCACACTGTATTGTGTCTGACTCCAGCATCTGTAGTTCTTGCTTTCTCTGAATGGAAAATCAGCGTGAATTTCAGCTGCAACTGTGGAAAAGCGCATCTGTGTACAGACAAAGCAAAGACTGATTCATATATCTTTTTTAACAGTTATCTGTTTATATACTTTTCATTTCTAAACTATGCCTTGCACCCGGATCAGTGGCACCATGACTGAAACTGCTGTACAGCAGGAAGGCTTGAAGTGTAGGCGAGCGATAATGATAAGGGACTGTATAATCAGGGGCACAGATAGGTGTTTCTGTGGCTGCGATTGAGACGCAGGATGGTGTGTTGCCTCGCTGGTGCAAGGGTCGAGGATGTCTCTGAGCAGGCATAAGAAATTCTGAAAGGGGAGGATGAGCAGTTAGACATCATGGTCCATACTAGGTGGGAACCACAGCAGTAGGTCAGCATGTGGAATGACTTAGGTGAAGGTAGATGTTAAGTTAAATATGTCTAACAGGAAGAACAGGCAGGGCCAGGTTAATGAACATGGCAAGAGTGGCTGTCTGAAGTGCAGTTATTTTAAAGCAAGGAGTATAACAGGTAAGGCAGATGAGCTTAGAGCCTGGATTAGTGTATGGATTTACAATGTTTTAGCCATTACAGAAACTTGGTTAAGAGAAGGGCAGGACTGGTAGCTCAATGCTTCAGGGTTTTTATGTTTCAGGTATGGTAGAGAGGGATGTAAAACGGGTGGGGAAGTTATATTACTGATTAAGGAGAATGTTACAGCTATACTAAGAGAGGACATCTTGGAGGGATCATCCAGCGAGGCCATATGGGTAGAACTCAGGAAAAAGAAAGGTGCAACAATCACTGTGATGGGGTTATGCTATAGGCCTCCCAATAGCCAGTGGGAGATAGAGGAATAGATATGTAGGCAGATCATGGAAAGATGTAAAAACAAGAGGGTTGTTGTAGTGGGTGGTTTTAACTTTGTCAATATTGATGGGGGCTCCCTTAGTGCTGGGGGCTTAGATGGGGCAGAATTGCTAGGTGTATCTAGGAAGGTTTCTTGAAACAATAGGTAGATAATCCAATTGGGAAAGGGGCTATACTAGACCTTGTGTTGGGAATGGGCCTGGCCAGGTGATCTAAGTTTCAGTGGAGAGCATTTTGGGAACAGTGATCAAAATTCTGTAAGTTTTTTAGTGTAGTTCTGGATAAGGAGTAGACTGATCCTTAGTGATAGTACCAAATTACGGAAAGGCTAATTATAACAGTGAGGAACTGGAGAAATTGGATTGGATGGGGCTGTTTGAGGGTAAATCCAAATCTAACATGAGGGAGTCTTTTAAAGGCCAACTGACAGAGTTCAGGACCAGCATGTTCCTGTGAGGATGAAAGATGAGGATGGCAAAACTTGGGCACCCTGGATGACAAGAGATATTGAAAGTTTAATCAAAAAGACTGAAGAAGAATATATAAGGTTTAGGCAACTGAAATCAGACAAGTTGCTTGAGGGATATAAAGGAAGCAGGAGAGAACTTAAATAAGGAATTAGAAGGGCTAATAGGGACCATGAAATGTCCTGGCAAGTTGGATTAAGGAGAGTCCCAAAGTATTTAGGTAAAATAGAAGCAACAGGGAAGCTAGGGAAAGGGTAGGTCCACTCAAGGACAAAGAAGGGAATTTATGCATTTAGCCAGAGGAAGTAGGGTGAGGTCCTTAATGAGTACTTCACGAAGGTGAAGGACATGGATGTTGGTAAGATTAGGGATGGGAATGCTGATATTCTAGGACATATTGATAATAAGAAGGAACAGGTATGGCGCGTCTTGAGAAACATTAAGATAGGTAAGCCCCCAGGGCCTGAGGGATCAATCCTAGGATACTGAGGGAGGCAAGGGAGGCAATGCTGGGGTCTTGACAGGGATTTTTAATCCCATTAAGCCACAGACGAGGTTCTAGAAGACTGGAAAATAGCCAATGTTGTTCCTTTGTTTAAGAAGGGCATCAGGGATAGTCCAGGAAGTGACAGATCTGTGAACCTTACATCACTGGTAGGGAAATGGTTGGAGAAGATTCTCAGGACATAGTTTACTCGCATTTGGAAAAGAATAGACTTCTTAGGAATAGTCTGCATGATTTTGTGTGGGGGAGTTCCTATCTGACAAATTTGGTTTAGTTTTTTGAGGAAATGACAATTGATGAGGCTAAATCAGCGGATATTGTTAACATGGACTTTACAAAAGCGTATGACAAGGTCCCTCATGGTAGGCTGGTCCAGAAGATTAAGTCACATGGGATCCATGGTGAGTTGATAAGTTGGATACAAAATTGGCTTGGTCACTGACGACTGAGAACAATTGTGAAGAGGTGTTTTTCTGACTGGAGGTCTGTGACCACTGGTGTTCTGTAGGGATCGGTGCTGGGACCTCTGTTGTTAGTAATGTATAAATGATTTGGATGAAAATGTCTGATTAGTAAGTTTGCAAACAACACAAAAATTGGTGGAGTTGTAGATAGTGAGGAAGGTTCTCAAAAAATACATCAAGGTATAGATCAGTTGGAAAGACAAGTGGGAAAACGACAGATGGGGAATAAACTGGATAAATGTGTGGTGATGCATTTTGGGAGGTCAAAAGCAAGAACAAAGTATACAGTAAATGGCAGGATCCTTAGAAATAATGATGCATAGATGGATCTTGTGATCCAAGTCCATTGCTCCTTGAAAATGGCAACAGAAGTGTATAAGGTGGTAAAGAAGGCATACAGCATTCTTGCCTTCATCAGTTGGGGTATTGAGTATAAAACTTAGCATAGGAAGAATGTGGTGGCTTGAATGAAGAAATGAATGAATTAACTTTATTGTCACTTGCATTCGAATGAGTGTAGTGAGAAGTTTGCAACGTAGCCACTTATGGCGCCATCTTAGGTACAAGATGCCTATGTACAGATCCTTAAGTATTCGGTACAAAATTGAAAGAGTAACAAATAAAAGTCCAGTATAAGGATACTAAGAAAAAAAGTACTCGATTTACAGTCCTTTCACCCCAGTCTGTGCCTCCAGACCACGCCAGGCTTCAAAACTCAATGCCTTGCCTCCAGTCTGCAAGGGCCTCCCCTCCCTGGGATGGCCTCCAGTCCGGGACTCTCCTCCCTATGACAGCCTCCAGTCTGGGACTCGCCTCCCCCCACGGCCTTTGATCCGAGGCTTGCGTCCGGGACTCATCTCCCCATGACAGCTTTTAGTCCAGGATGCCCCTACCCACGACAGTTTCCAGTCCGGGACTTGCGTCTGGGACTTGCTCCCCACACTGGCCTCTAGTTTGGAACTCATCTCCCCACATCAGCCTCCAATCTGGACTCGCCTCCCCATGCCGGAAGGTCCTGTTTATGTCTGTCAGGCAGGGTTCCCTGCTTGGACCAGAGTAACGGGCCCCAATCAGGGCACTCATATTTTGTGAGATCCAGTGGCCTACCTCGTTACAATCATTGTATCCGCTCCCCCCCACCCTGAGCCCAAGGACACAGGCCAGTTCTTTTGTTTATAGCTCCTGCTGGGGTGTTTTAGCACCAGGTCAGGTTCCTCCAACTCTGCCTCTGATATGGATAGCATGTAATGCACAGTAGCTCACCTCTTGCGCAGAGAGCATCTTGGAAGAAATTCATTCTCTTCTTCAGGTGGCAAAGGCATCAAAATGGTGATATTTGCAGTGTCCATCTCAGATTCTGAGGTATCTTCAATGCTTGACGAAGAGGGAGAATCCATGGGTTCCAGAATAGTCGGAAAGGTTGTTGGGAAGCCAGGCACATTTTAGAACATAGAACAGCACAGCACAGGAATGGGCGCTTCAGCCACAACGTTGTACCAAACATGAAGCCAAAGTAAACTAATTCCTTCTGCTTGCCTTTGGTCCATATACTTCCGTTCCTTGCATATTCATGTGCTTATCTAAAAGTCCCTCAAATGCCCCTATCGTATCTGCCTCCACCACCACCCCTGGCAGCTCCTACCCCGCTCTGTGTAAAAAACCTGCCCCTCACACACTCCTTTGAACATTCCTCTTCTCACCTTAAATGCATGCCCCGAGTATTAGACATTTCAACTCTGGGAAAAGATCCTGACCTTCAACCCTATCTCATAGTTTTATAGATTCTATTAAGTGTCCCTCAGCCTCTGCTACTACTGAGAAAACAAACCGAGATTTTCTAGCCTCTCCTTATAGCTCATACCCTCTAGTCCAGGCAGCATCCTGGTAAACCTCTTCTGCACCATCTTCAAAGTCTCCACATCCTTCCTGTGATGCGGTGACCAGAACTGAATGCAATATTCTAAGTATGGCCTAATCAGAAGCCTTATAAAGCTGCAACATGGCATCCTGAGTCTTGTACTCAATTCCCTTAACAATAAATGCAAGCATGCTGTACGCTTCATATCACTTTTGCTCCAATACCATTTGGAAGTTTGCAGCTTTCATATGGTCTACATGCTTGTTCAGGACTGTTGCACCTACCCGAACTTCATATGTCACTGGACCAGACCTTGTGTCAACCATGCCTCTTACCCATGCATGGCCATTCCTGAGGTTCCTACACCAACTTCATCTCCTGAACCATCTCTCCCACTTAGTGGAGTCTTGTGCCACAAGACATAACCTCTCGCCAACATCTTCATTTTGCAAATCTCTGGATGAACTTTGCTTGGGACAATCACTCTTGCTCCCCATTAAATATGCCAACCTCTACTGTGATCTGGTCTCTCCAGGTCCAAAAATGTTTCAGTTCTGACTGTGATGGACTTTTGGTTTCCCCCATCACCAGTTTTACCACGGCTGGATCTTTCTGTGTCCAAAGTCTGATCTTGTCATCTGCGACTAGAAGTGTGTCCAGAAAAATTAAAACTATTATGGAGTCTTCTAGTGGTAGTACCACCAACAGTGCATCTTCATTTGCTACTTGGCCTCTCAGATGGTGTTACAACTTGTAATTATAAGCGCTTAGTATTAGAGCTCATCGCTGAATTCGGCCTGAAGCTATGGGCAGTACTGCTTTGTCCTCTGTAAGTAGACCTAGCAGGGATTTATGGTCCATTATTATTACAAATTTACGGCTGTAAAGGTATTGGCAGAACATCCTGACTTCAAATATGGCCGCAAAAGCTTCCTTCCCTATCTGGGCATAGCGCTCTGCATTATCCAAAGTCCTGAATGCATACGCTATAGGGCATTCCTCTCCATTGGGCCACATATGAGTTAATACTACTCCAGTGCTGTATGGGGAGGCATCACCTGTCAATACTAGATCTTGCTTGGAATCATAGTATGCCAACACCTTACAGGATGATAGCTGTTTCTTCACTTGCCCGAAAGCTGCGGCTTGGCTACACGACCATTTCCAAGGCTGACCCTTTTTTGATAGTTGGTGCAATGGTGCCAGGACGGAGGCTGGATTATGTATGAACTTTCCATAATAGTTCACCAGCCCAAAAAAGACCTAAGCTCCAGTACAGACGTAGGAGGTGGGGCACCTTTGATCACCCATACTTTATCTTCCAACAGGTGTCACCTGGTCTTGTTGTCTCTGTATCCCAAGTAGGTCACTTGGGATGCTTGGAAAACACATTTTTCCCCACTAAGGCATATGCCCACCTGGGAGAAACATCTAAGGAATATGTTCAAGTTCTCTTAGTGCTCCTTATTGGTCTTATTAGCACGTCATCCAGATAAATGGCTTCCTGGAGTAGACCTGTTAAAATGTTCTCCATCATCTGCTGAAAAATTCTACAGGCTGATGATACCCGAAATGACTGGCTCGTATGTTGGTACAAACCCTTCTGGGCATTAATTGTAGCAAACGTTTGGGAATTGCAAGTACACATGGGTCATGTCCAGCTTTGTGAAGGACAGTCCCCCCTGCCAGCTCTGCATATAAATCATCTGTGTGAGGGATTGGGCATTTATCCAGCTGCAAAAAGCTGGTTTTGGTTTATAGTTTGTTTACAATCCCCACAAAGGTGAAACAACCCGTCGGGCTTCATAATCGGTGTGACCTGGTGCTGCCCATTCTGCAAAATGGATCGGTTTGATGATTCTTTCCCTTTCCAGCCTTCTGATTTCTGTCTCTACTTTTGCCCATAAGGCAAATGGAATTGTTTCCTGGTCAACATGCCTTGGCTCCTTTGATACTCCATAGGTCTTCCTGAAAAATGTCCAGGTATTTAATTAGGACTTGACATCATTTTCCAATTGAAAGTTGCTGGAGCCAATCAATATGAACTTTCTCAATGAATTTCACCCCATCAAGCTTGGGCCTGAGTCTTCCACAACAACCTGTCGTAACTGAACCAGCTGCTTCTCATAAGAAACTGGAACCGAAGTTGTGCCCCTAATCAGTACAAGATCCCCAGAATAGGTTCTCAGTCTAACCATGGTCTTGCGCAAACTTAAGGATTGGAGTCCAGGACGAATTTTGGTAAAGACTGGTTCTGTGATCACTGAAATGGCTGCACCGGTGTTGACCTCCATTAGAACTGCATGACCAGTTAACTAGACGTTTATTTTGATTGGTTCTGATTTAGATGTTGCCATGCAATTTAACTATTCCAAACCAAATGTAGGTAGACTTTATAGGGTGTGCTGTCTCCCGGACACTGGCCCATGAGTTCTCTTACTCAGCTTAGGTCTAGTCGGAAACTTTTGCTGTCTCGAGTCTGTATACCAGCAGCAACTTCATTGGCTTGCCGGCCTGGGTCCTGAAGAAAATTTCAACCATTTGGCCAAGGTTTGGCTTTGTTTTGGGGTTTTGCTGTTGGCTGACCCAGAGTCCCTCTGTTCAGGATATGTCCTGAGTGAGGCTACGCAATTGCCTTCACTCAAGTGGTGTTCCCCAGGCTCAGTTGGATTGGTAAGGGTGCCCACTTCCACTGGAATACCCTGCAACTCATATGCTCTGCTTGCTGCATTTCCAATGATAAAGCTAGTTGTAGTGCCTGTTTGAAGTCCAGTTGGAGTTCAGCTAGTTGGTGCTTTTGCAATGGTTACTTCATTAATCCCACATACTGAATGGTCTGTCAGCATCTCATTAAGGGTTAAACCAAAGTCACATTCCTCTGCCAGTCATCTTAATCTAGTCAAAAATCCCAACATGGTTTCCTCCGGTTCTCGAATTGCCGAGTAAAACTAACAGTGTCTCAGAATTACAGGAGGATTCGGGTTGTAATATTCCTTAACTAAATTTGCCAACTCTCAAAAAGTTTCAGTATCTGGTGCTTCCAGTAACGTTCCTAATAACCGAAAAAGCTGCAGGTCCCCAAGCTATCACAAGAATTGCTTGTTGCTTTTCATCTGTCCCAATGTCATTTGCCCGAAAAAAAAACACACTTTTTTTCCTCATACTGGGCCCAGTCTTCAACAGCAGGATCGAATGATTCAAGCTTCCCAAGATGCCAGAAATGTTTACCTCAACTCAAAGAAGACTGTTGTGAGCGAATTTCTTCAGGGGTATGCTTTTCTCTTGTCACCATTGAAATAACTCCACAGAGGCTGATATCCCATCACCAAGTCATCCTTTATTTACACGTGGAGAGCCTCGACACTGATCCAGCTTTCCCACAGCCAGCTGTCAGATTGAACAGAAGTTCTAATACACCTATTTGTACCCACCCTCCAGGGCTCCCTGATTGGACCAGATTAACAGCCTTAATCAGGAAACACATATTCTATGGGTCCACCTGGCTGACCTTGTTATAATCACTGCAGTTTACAGGACAGATTTTATACATAAAGATGTCTGTGAATTATTTTAGAAAATTGGTGCTAACTTATGTCTGTTGGCAATTTAAATTCCATGGTGTCTAGGAAATTAATGTGTTCCTTGTGTGTTGTAGTTTTAAGTTTAATGGAAAGTTAATAACACAGATGTTCCCACTAGTACATCTGTTAGAAGCAAATGCAAAAGATAAACATTGAGCAGTTGGGAAGCAGTTAGAAATACCAGTTAAGAGTCAGTCACCAGGGGTTTCTTTTGCCAAGTTAGGGCCAAGGCTATGACTTTTGCTGAGGGTAGAGGGGGTTGTATTTCAAGGGAGAAGTAGGATCCAATAGGATTGTCGGGGTGGGGGAGAAGGAGGCTGCAAGTGGGACAAGGGATAACAGGGGCAGATGGAGGAAGCAGTTATTTTATCAGGAAATATTGCAAATGTAGGCATAAAGACTGCAAGTGGTGCTATGACTTACTCTACCAGAACAGGGTAGGGAGATCTTACTATCAACATTGCATTTGAGTTTTTCCTGAGAAAAGGGATTAAAAGGGAAAAGGGAAAAGGGAGGTGCTGCAACCAATATTTTGCAGTACAAGATCTATGCTAAGCATTGCTGTTCGCAAATGGAAGTTGCACATACACTGAAGAGAAAAGAGGTGAAGAAGTGGGACAAGCTGGTCAGAAATAGGTGTGCCCTGTGGTCTAGCAAGGTGAACAACCTGCTGCGGAGCAAATGCCTGTATAAGGAAGGTAGGATTTGGCAGATGGAGGAGAAGTCAGAATTCTGTCAATAGTCTACTGGATCCTTATAGAGAGAGCCCTGTCCTCTGATAAGACTCTGATTAAGAGGAAGGTGAGTCATGCCAGCCAGATTATCAGACAGATCTGCAGAAGGTCTTAGTTCCAGAGAGACAAGAGATGCACTAGTTACGAGAAGATGCTATTTGTGATGTATCTGCAACTATCAACACATTTTGTCCCTCTCATGAACACTGGGGCTGCTTCTGATAACAAATCTGCCGTACCAACAAATAATGTCTCTAGAATGTTGGAGGATAAAATGCAGGTCAGAATGTAAACCCAGTATCCTATCAGTGAGCTGCTGGGTTTAGCCTTCCTCGAGAGTTGCTAGTGTTATAAAGCAGAAGTCGTGCCTCTTCTGATAACTAAAACTGATACACCCAGAGAAGCTCACCTTGCCTCATAATCTATTAAAGGAAGCATGAAAAGTGGTATAACCTGCCTCTCACCTCCCAATCTGTTATAAAGGAGAGGTTAAATGAAATGAACTCCTGACAGTCACTCTATAATCAACAAATAACAATTTATTTATCTAACTGTAATAGTGAACAAATTAACAGAATTACTAACAAACCTAACAATTCCCCCTTAGCTACTAACTATTTCCAAATAAAACAAAATTCTATTGATATGCTGTTCCAATAGATATAAGTTCCACTTATATAAACCAAATTAATTTAAAAAAACTTAAAACTTAGTCTTTCAAAATTACAGCCAGGATACATCTTTTGGAATGCTTGTGTTTTCTCTGCTGTTCTTCAGTCAGGAACGCCTTTTTCCATCAAATTCTTATGTCAGGAATATTAGCTAAGACTGCTGCTGTAGTTTTAGTCAGATGATAGTTTTCTGAGAGCTTAGAGAATTCTGTGAGAGCCAGTGATTTTCTTTTTAGGGCTGCTAGTTTTTAACTCTGACAGATGGCAGTGGCTCTCACACTGATTTGCAAAAACCGTCTTCTTTTATACCCTCAATGACCTATCAATTTCTTACAATAGGATTAGTCCTAGGTTGTCAAAGCCATCAGCTGTGAATTTAATAGGTTTTCAGTCTCTAGTGCCTAGTTTAAATTAATTGGCTGATAGTCAAACTGGTTGCCTTAATAACAAGACAAGACCACTGCCTGGATTGCTAACCATACAGCCTTTTGATATAACTGTTTCAATTTCAGAAACTCTCTATGCCTACTGATGCTTGCAGACATTTTTAAAAAATCTCCAAGTGCAGAAAAATCACATCATCATTTAAAAGGACCACACAGTCTTCCCTGTATTATTTTACAAACAAATTCTAACTTCCTGCATTCCAATCCACAAGTACTCTACCCAACTTCGTAACACTTGTCTCTGAATGAGGGAATCATACCCTCTGCAGAGTGTGTGATGGTAGTGCCTATGGTCTGCATGGAGTCCCCCATTGTCCATTCCATAGACATAATCACAGTCGAATCTGTGCCACATTTCCACATAAGTTACACTGGACATCCAGCATCTATCACCTGATGATAACACCACAGCCTTGTTACCAGACAGGGACTTGGCATCTGGCTCACTTCCAATACTTCTCTCAATGCCAGAGGCCTGTTCTATTTCAGTCTCTGACAGTTGGTTTTCTGCCGTGATGTATTCTCATCATTGTGTGCACACGTTAAAACACCAAAGTGCTTGTATCTATGTTGGTTCTAGGTTCCAAGCAAGGATGTTATACTCTGTTCTCTGGGACCCTGTCTTTCTCCTCATAAGGTTAGCAAGGATTCTTCAGAGCTTGCAACAACTGCTGCCAATATTTTAACCTGTTGTGGAAAGATAAACAAGGAGAATGAGGGGCATCACCATCAATTGAGCTAAGTTCAGGGAGACTGCCTTCCTCAGAATATACACTGGCACCGCTGGGAGACTGTTGGCAGTTTTGAACCATAGACTATTCCACATGCAGACGGATGGTCTCCCCCAAATTGTGCAAGCCTTCAAAGACAAAATTCATCACTGCCACATTCTCAAAAGCTTCTCCAGTTTCCAAGATAGATCCAAAGTCCCAGTTTGGAGGAGAACTTGAAGTCTGATTGCCTCAACCTTGCCTCTGCCATTGCATTGGCTCCAGCAATAGGTATCCAGCTCTGGTAACAATTTCTTAATTGTGGCGAGAATGGCCAGCTTGGACTGGCCCCTTTACTATCACTGTGCACCTTCTCCTGGAAATATAATAGGATATTGTAAGGACTATGCTGAGCAGCAATCATGTCTAGCATGTACTTTGTTAAGGAAGTACATTTTCGAATGCTGCTTGCCAGCTTTAAGATACCACAATAGCACTCCCACTTTGCCCCCAAAAGTGCAATTTTCATGCAGAGTGGTAGTTTGCACCATGCCAACTTGTACAATTCTACAATGCAATAGGGAATCTTCAGTCTTCCAGCGCCTCATCAGTGGCTATCAATGACAAAATATCTCACCAAGGGGCCCAACAAACATTTCCCTAACTTCCCACAAAGGTCTAGGATACACCTGTTCAGGTCCCGGGGATTTATCCACCTTTATGCTTTTTAAGATGTTCAGCACATCCTCCTAATTTGGTCATTTTTCAAGACATCGTTATTTATTTCCTCAAGTTCTCTATCTTCCATATCTTTCTGCACTGTAAATACCGATGCAAAATACTCACGTAGTATCTCCCCATCTCCTGGGTTCCACACATAGGCAGCCTTGTTCATCTTTAAGGGACTCTATTGTCTCCCTTGTTGCCCTTTTGTCCTTAATGTATTAGTAGAATCCCTTTGTATTCTCCTTAGCCCTATTCACCAAAACTATCTCATGTCCCCTTTTTGCCCTTCTGATTTTCCTCTTAAGTATACGTCTACCGCCTTTCTCCTCTTCTAGGGATTCACTCAATCCCTGCTGATATATGCTTCCTTCTTCTTCTTAACCAAAACCTCAATTTCTCTACTCATCCAGCATTCCCTACGCCTGCCTGCCTTGCCCTTCACTGTAAAAGGAACATACTGTTTCTGGTCTCTCATAATCTCATTTTTGAAGGCCCCCCACTTCCCACCTGTCCTTTTATCTGCGACTATCCACCCCCAATTAAATTTGAAATTTCTTGCCTAATTCTGTCAAAATTGATCTTCCTCCAACTTAGAACTTCAACTTTTATTTCTGGTCTATCCTCTTCCATCATTACGTTAGTACTGATAGAATTATGATTGCTTGCCCCAAAGTGTTCCCCCACTAACACCTTAGTCACCTGCCCTGCCTCATTTCCCAAGAGTAGGTCAAGTTTTGTTCCTTCTCTAGTAGGTACGTTCATACATAGGGGTCTGAAGTACAATCCCAATAAGGTGATCATCCCTTTCTTATTTCTCAGTTCCACCCAAATAACCATCCTGGATGTGTTCCCAGAAATATCCGGCCTAAGTACAGCCTTAATTTTATCCCTAATCAAAAACACAACTTCACCTCCTCTGTTGCCCCCCTTTCTGTCTTTCCTATAGTATCTATACACTGGTTGGAACATGAAGCTGCCAGTCCTTCCATCCCTGAGCCACGTTTCTGTAGTCGCTATGATATCACAGTCCCATGTTCCCAAACATGCCCTGGGTTCATCTGACTTACCTGTCAGACCTCTTGCATTGAAATAAATGCAGTTTAGTTTATCAGCCCTACCTCATTCTCTTCTTTGTTCCTGCCTGCTTGACTTGCTCCTTTTCCCAACTGCACCATTCTTTGACTTATCTCTTTTCTCATTATCTCCCTGGGTCCCACCTCCCCCTTTACTAGTTTCAATTCTCCCAAGCAGCTCCAGCAAATCTCCTTGCCAGTATAATAGTTCTCTTCCAATTCAACTGCAATTCGTCCCTCTTATACAGGTCACTTCTACCCCAAAAGAGATTCCAATGGTCCAAAAATATGAATCTGCTCTATCCTCCCATTCCTACTCTCATTACCTTGTGGCACCAGGAGTAATCCAAATATCCTCAAGATATCCTCAGTAATCCTCAAGAACTCAACTTTTTAGCTTCCTGTGTAATTTCGTATATTCTCTCTGTGTACGCGAACTCCTGCTGGTCCCCTGCCCCTTTGAGAATATTCTGCACCCTCTCCAAGATATCCTTGATCCTGGCACCAGGAAGGCAACACACCATTCTGATGTCATAGAGTAATATAGTAATACAGCATAGAAACAGGCGCTTTGGCCCAAACTGGTACACGCTGACCATGGTGGCCATTCAACTAGTTCCAATTGCTCACATTTGATCCATATCCCTCTAAACACTTCCTATCCATGGACCTATCCAAATGTTTTTAAAATGTTGCTATTGTACCTGCCTTAACCGCTTTGTCTGGCAGCTCATTCTATAAATGCACCACTCTCTGTGTGAAGAAGTTGCCCCTCAGGTCTTTCTTAAATCTTTCCTCTCTCACCTAAAACCTATGCCCTCTAGTTTTTAATTCCACATCCCTGGGAAAAAGACTACATGCATTCATCCTATCTATGCCCCTCATGATTTTATACACCTCAATCAGGTCAGCCCTCATTCTCCTATGTTCCACGGAATAAAGTCCAATCCTGGCTAATCTCTCCCTATAACCCAGGCCTACTAGGCCTGGCAAAATCCTTGTAAATTTTTGCACACTTTCCAGTTTAACTATGTCTTTCCTATAACAGGGTGACCAAAACTGTACACAATACTCCAAGTGTGACCTCACCAACAACTTATACAACTGTAACATAATGTCTCAACTCCTATATTCAATGCTGTGACCAATAAAGGTCAGCATCTATGTTTTCTATGTTTTTTTTATGCTAAATGCTTTCTTCATCACCGTGTCTACCTTTGACACCACTTTCCATGAACTATTTACCTTTACTCCTAGGTCCCTCTGTTCCGCAACAGTCCTCAGGACCTTACCATTTACTGTGTAAGTCCTGCATTGGTTTGACTTTCCAAAGTGCAACATCTCACACTTATCTGTATTGAACTGCATTACCAATGCTCAACCCACTTCCCCATCTGATCAAGATCCCTCTGTAATTTTTGATAACCTTCCTTGCTATCAACAATATCTCTCAATTTTGTATCATCTGCAAACTTACTAATCATGCCTTGTACATTCACATCGAGATCATTTATGTAAATAACAAATAACAAAGGTCCCAGCACTGACCCCTGTGGTACACCATTGGTCACAGGCATCCAGTCCAAAAAAACAACCTTCAACCATCACTCTCTGCTTCCTACCATTGAGCCAATTTTGAATCCAATTAGCTAGCTCTCCCTGGATCCCATGTGGCCCAACCTTCATGACCAGCCTGTCAAAGGCCTTACTAAATGTCTCGTTGTTGGCCACAGAAACGTCTGTCTGTGCTTCTGACTGGAGAGTCCACTATCACCACTATCACAACTGATCACTTAGAACCAGTCTCAGTATCAGAAACCTGGCTGTCAGTGCTACATTCCCCTGAGAGTTCATCACCCTCTACATTTTCCAAAACAGCATACTTTTTTCAGATGAGGATAGCCATAGGAGACTCCTGCACTACCTGCCTATCCCCTCCTACCTTTCCTGGAGATAACCTATCCACCTTCCTGAAACTTCTATCCATCACACCCTCCAGCTCTTGTAAATTCTTCATTGCTTCTAACTGCCACTCCAACTGATCCATGCAATCAGATAGGATTTGCAAACAAACACACTTCCTGTAGGCATAATTATCAGTAACATTGAAATTCTCCCGAATCTCCTGCACCCAATAGGAAGAGCATGTCATTCCAGTAAATGCCATCTTTGCACCTGAACAATCTACAGACCCAGAAAATAGCTCCAAAAGCACTGCTCCAGGATAACAGTATCAATGTTTTATATTTTAAAATTTAATTAAGAGACAGATCTCATATAAAACATATAATATAAAAAAACCCTCTACTTCACTATTGTTGATTTACAAAAAAAAGCAGTGAGGTTACACTTTAAAAAATAAGTCACATAGCTGCTCCATTGCTGTGAGGTCCCCACACAGGTATCTCCAAAGCCAGCTGTGAATTTCACTGTCTGTTTATTTTTCTTAGAACGGAGATACTTGTTAGTAAACAGCAGAGGCAGTCAGCTGTGCGGGTTCACTGCTGGGTCAGACAGCTATGCAGATTTACTTCTCCATTTTTCACCTCCCGTGTTGTCTGCTTTGTCTCTCTTGCTCCTTTTTTTTAAAAGTGCTGCTGTTTTGATCCTTTTTTTCGAAAGTTCCAAAATAATGCAATAGCTTATAAAACGGTAATAATTGCTCCACAGATTTGAGGAAATCGGCTCCAACACCGGAAATACCTCAAAAAAGGAGCAGCCCTTACAGCCACAAGTTTTTCCCGACCTCCATCTTGGACCACCCAGAATCCTCGGTGTTTTAGACAGACGCAGATTCAATGGGCTGAAGGGCATTTTTCTGTGCTGTAGAGCTCTATGACTGCAACATCCTTTTCTCCTGGCAAGGGTCTAAAATGATTTGCTACCAGCACAAAAGTTAATGCACAGACATGCACGTAAAACCAAGTTCCTAGCTACTACAATTCTTCAAAGGATTTAAAAGACTTCCTGCAAAAATCTTTAGCTAATTTGTGCTGCAGGTGTCATTTGCAACAAGTGACCATGGCTGACCTTTGGTTTGTGGCCTTTCTCCCAAATGTCCCAACTGACAACTTCAATATAGATATTGGTGTTGCCAGGACTAGTAGGCCTGAGTTGTAGGGAGAGGTTGGCCAGAATAGGACTTTATTCCTTGGAACTTAGGAGAATGAGGGGCGGCCTTATTGAGGTATTTAAATCATGAGGGGAATAGATATGCTGAATGCATATAAACTTATTACCGGGGATGGGGAATTGAAAACTAGAGAGAATAGTTTTAAGGTGAGAGGGGAAAGATTTAAGGAGGATCTGAGGGCCAACTTCTTCACAGAGAGTGGTACGTATATAAAATGGGCTGCTAGAGAAAGTGGTTGAGGCAGGTACAATAGCAACATTTAAAAAGCCTTTGGATAGGTACATGCATGGGAAGGATTTAGAGGGATATGGACCGAATGTGGACAATTGGAACTAGCTGAGTGGGTGCCATGGTCAGCATGGACCAGCTTGGGCTGAAGGGCCTGTTTCCATGCTGTATTACTCTATGACTCTAACTGATGTCGGCAAGTGTCCTTGGGAAGCAGCAGCACCCACTAATTTGATGAAATCATCATTTATCCACTTCAGGGTCAGATCCTCGCCCACTGCTGAGCAATGTAAAATTCAAACCAATTAGATATCCTGCTGCATGGATACTTTGTAAGTCCAATAACAGATGGGAACAGTATAACTTTAATGGTATGAGTTCTCCACATGTACCAAACAACATTATTCTTTTGAGCAACACCAGCATAAATAAATCAACTGGTCATTTACTCCATTGCAATTTATTACTGTTGAATTTTCTAAGATAACAATCAATGCATTTCAATGTGTTATTAATGAGGTATGAATGCTTTTGGAAGTTAAAGTATTGAAAGGAGTGCATAAACCTCCAAACAACTCACCTTGCCAATCCTTCAAACACCAGCTAACCTGAACATGGCAGTGTCTGCATATCTTACTTTGGATGTATCAGCTATCTTAGAGTCCAGCAAACTAGAATGGAAGTAAATCATTCATGATCTGGAAGAACTGCTTAAGAAGGAAAAGGACAAATAGCCATTGTGATCGGACTGAGTGGGAGGAAGGTGTTCTACATCACTATTCAATGACTTCTGCTGGGAAATGCTTGGGTCAGGAAATTAAATTAGGAAAGATCAGGCTGGCTGTGATTGCACATTCTGGTCAAATGGACTCCTGCTACTCAATTGTCTGGACCAGAAATCAAGAATTAACAGTTTTAGTTGACAGTGTGCCTATGTCTATCGAATCATTCCAGCAGGCATCGGAGCTCCTGGATATGAAGGAATGAACTGGAAGAAGCAAAGAAAATACGCTTGCTACAACTGACCATAATTTAAATGAACACAAGATGGCACTGGTCAGCTGCACTGGTTCCAATAAGACAAGTGAGTAATGGTATGCGACTATTCAGTCAGGGAGCGCAAGTTGCTGTGGCAATATGCATTTTTACATGCACGTTGTAGTCTGCAGCTATGCTAGTAGTAGTAGAAGTTTCAACATTCTTTCCATCATGTGATTGGCCGAGAACCTTTCCTGCTGTTACAACCTGACATGGTATTTGTTGGAAGGACCTGTTTGGCCACATAGAGTCATGGAGTTTTACAGCATGGAAACAGACCCTTCAGTCCAACTCATCAGTGCCAACCAGATATCCTAAATTAGTCTAGTCCTATTTGCCAGCATTTGCTCTATATCCCTCTAAATCTTCCTATTCATGTACCCATTCAGATAACTTTTAAATGTTGTAATTGAACCAGCCTCCACCAGCTCCTGTGGCAGCTCATTCCATACATGCACCACTGTCTGTGTGAAAAAGTTGCCCCTTAGGTCCCTTTTAAATCTTTCCCCTCTTACCTTAAACCTGTGCCCTCTAGTTTTGGAATTCACTACCCTGGGATAAAGACCAGGTGCTATTTACCCTATCCATGTCCCTCATGATTTTATAAACCTCTATAAGGTTACCCCTCAGCCTCCGATGCTCCAGTGAAAAATAGCCCCAACCTGTTCAGCCTCTCTCTATAGCTCAAACCCCCCAACCCCAGCAACATCCTTGTAAATCTTTTCTGAACCCTTTCAAGTTTAACAACATCTTTCCTATAGCAGGAAGACCAGAATTGAACACATTATTCCAATAGTGGCCTAACCAATGTCCTGCACAGCTGCAACATGACCACCCAACTCGTGTAGTCAATGCACTGACGAATGAAGGTAGATGCACAAAATGCCTTCTTCACTATCGTGCCTACCTGCGACTCAACTTTCAAGGAACTATGAACCCACATTTCAAGGTCTCTCTGTTCATGAATACTTTATGACTGCCTTGACCATCAAGTACTGGTGGGTCTCAAACTTGGAGCTCCTGGCCCAATGGTAGGGATGTTCCCCGCTGCACCCATTCATAAACATCACACTAATACAATGTATACTTTGACTCTTTGTTGGTCCATAACCTGTGTACATTAACTGTTGACAGATGTTTTTGAAGTTTGTTAGTGGTCATTTTCTGTATTACTTATTTTGCAATGCTGGGGATGGCCATCTGTGAAATATTTTGTAAAATCATTTTTTCAGGGAAGCATTTAAAGGTAAAATGTATTGAACGATCTGTAAAGTAATCCTAAATGTTATGTGATGGAATCTGTTGTCAAAGTTTTTTTGAGACAGACCCTGATTGAAAAGGGGAGGTGAAAAGGAAAACTGAGAAAGGAAATTAACTTCCCAGCTCCTATGGAAACTGAGACTGAAACTGAAATTATTTTTATTCACTTGTGGGACCATGGGCATCGCTGGTTGGCCAGCATTTATTGCCTGTCCTTAGTCACCTTTGTGAAGGTGGTGGTGAGCTGCCTTCTTGAACTGCCGCAGTCCACTTGCTGGGGGCTGACCCACAATGCCATTAGGGACGGAATTCCAGAATTCTGACACAGTGATATTGTTCCCTTGTATCTGCTGCCCTTGTCCTTCTAGATGGAAGTGATCATGGGTTTGAAAGGTGAATTTCTGCTGCGCATCTTGTAGATAGTATACATTGTTGCTACTGAGCATCAGTGGTGGAGGAAGTGGATGCTTGTGGGTGTGGTGCCAATCAAGCAGTTTGCTTTGTCCTGGATGGCATCAAACCTCTTGAGTGTTGTTGGAGCTGCACCCATGCAGACATCTGGAAGTATTCCACCACACTCGTAACTTGTTCATTGTAGATGGTGGACAGCATAAACAGCAAGTGATAGCACCAATATTGGTGGACAGGCTTTGGGAAATCAGGTGTGTTCTCACTGAAGCATTCCTAGCCTCTGACCAGCTCTTGTATCCCCTGTATTTATATGACGAATCCAGTTGAGTTTCTGGTCAAGGATAAGACCCCAGGATGCTAATAGTGGAGGTTCAGTGATGGTAACACCACTGAATGTCAGGAGGCGGTGGTTAGATTGCCGGCATTTGAGCGTTTGTTGCCATTTGTCAGCCCAACTCTGGATATTGTCCAGATATTGTTGCATATGAACATGGACTGCTTCAGTATCTGTGGAATCGTGAATAGTCCTGAATATTGTGCATTCATTGGTGAACATGCCCATTTCTGACTTTATGATGGAGAGAAGGTCATTGATGAAGCAGCTAAAGGTGGCTGGGCCTAGGACACTCCCCAAAGGAATGCCTGAAGAGATGTCCTAGAACTGACTTCTAACAATCACAACCATCTTCCTATGTAACAGGTGTGACTCCAACCTATGGACAGTTTGCCCCTGAAACCCATCAATTCCAGTTTTTCTAGGGTTCCTTGATGCCACACTTGGTCAAATGCGGCCTTGATGTCAACTGCTGTCACTCACTTCTGAAACTTAGCTCTTTTGTCCATATTTTACCAACACTGCAATGAGGTCAGGAGCAAAGTGGTCCGGTTGGAACCCAAACTGGGTGTCAGTAAGAGGGTTATTGCTGAGCAGGTGCTGCTTGATAGCACTGTTGATGACACCTTCCATCACTTTACTGATGATCGAGAGTAGACTGATGGGGGGGTAATTGGCTGGATTACATTTCTGTGTACAGGGCATTCCTAGGCAACATTCCAAATTGTCAGAACATTCTGTAGAAGGGTCACAGGACCCAAAATGTTAACTCTGCTTTCTCTCCACAGATGCTATCAGACTTTCTGAGGTTTTCCTGCAATTTCTGTTTTTCTACCATTCATGATTGGATGTGGCGGGACTGTAGAGCTTAGATCTGATCTGTTGGTTGTGGAATTGCTTAACTCTGCTTATGCTGTTTGGCATACAAGTAGTCCCATTGGTTGCATCATCAGGTTGACACCGCATTTTTTGGTATGCCTAGTGCTGCTCCTGGTATGTTCTCCTGCACTCTTCATTGATCAAGAGTTGATTCCCTGGCTTGATGGCAATGGTTGAGTGGGGGATTTGCCAGGCCATAAAGTTGCAGATTGTGTTGGAAAACAATTTTGCTGTTGTTGGTAGCCCACAACACCGCATGGGCACCCAGTGTTGAGTTGCTAGATCTGTTTGAAATCTGTCCCATTTAGCATGGTGATAGTTGTCCATGATGGAGAGTATTCCTAAAGTGAAACCAGCACTTTTAGTTGATACTGTATAAAAGAACACAGAGTCATCAGAGCTCAACAGATGATGATTATGTGTGCAATAAAAATAGGTTGAAGGAGATAGAGGCTATATCTAGAAGCTGAGCATAAGCAACAGTATTGTTTCAGCATGCTGTTTATGTTACTTAAGATAGCAATGGTGGATATATGCAATCCAAAAGGGAGTAGACAAGTTCATGAAACCACAACAGGCATATGGGATCCTAGATTTTGTAAATAGAGGCATTGCCTCAAAAGCAGATTTGATACTTAACATACATATAAGGGGTAAACAAAATGAGCTCTTGGAGTGGATATTAAAATAGCAAAGATACTAAGGAGCTAAATGCTCAATTAACAGACTAACAGAGAGGAAATGACAGCAGTAAAATATGCCATATAAGAAGTGCTTGATAAAGATTAGAGCATTGGGGTCAGTGGTTAGGTTGCAGAATGGATTAAAGAGTGACAAAAAAAAGGTAAACAGGGAAATGAGTTGAAGGAGTCTTCTCGAACTGGAAGAAAGTGGAAATTGTACAGTCAATGATTTGGAGTCAGAAACTGGAAGTACAGCACCAAATTTGGCAATGAAACAAAATGAGAGGTTATAACTAATTACTGGTGTCTCAGAATCACATATGGCTTTTGCCTTGGATGAGAACCAGTTGACAAGATATTTGAGGCACACAAAATTAAGAAAAGTACCACAAACAGGACACAACTTATACATGGCATTCTAAAGAAAACATTCTCAAAACATTAACTTGGTTTCTTTCTCCACAGCTACTCCTAGAGCTGCTGAATTTCTCCAACACTTTCCATTCTTACTTCAGGTCTCCATATTGTATTTGTTGACTTGATCAAGTCTTTTGACAGGGTAATCTATGAGGAGCTGCGGAAAGTGTTATGCAAATATGGCTGCCCTGAAAAAAAAATCAAAATAATCTGCTCATTCCATGTTGTCATGATGCAGAATGATGCTTCATCAGATGGTTTTCTTGTCACCAATGGCACTAAGGAACGCTTCAGTTCTAATTACTATTTACATTCTGGCCACACTCTTGCATGTACTCAAAGATTTTTTTATGTACAAGTGCACATTCTGTTCAGGACAGAAGGCAACCTCTACAATCTGCAAAAGCTCCAGGCTCACATGAATATCACAGAACAGCCATTCAGTAAACTCTTGTTTGCTGAAATCTGCGCTCTCATAGCACACACTTTAGAGGACACCCAGCTGCTTTGTGATTGCTTCACTCAAGCCTCAGAACGTATCAGCTTTCCAATAAGTCTGAAAAGGACAGAGATTTTATACCAATATTCTTCAGCCACAAATTCTAAGACACCATAGTCACAACATATCCCTCAACCTAGTTTAGAAATTCTGCTATCTGGCAGTTTCCTCTCCAACAACACAATTTTAGATGACAAAATCGGTCATCCTAGACACTAACAATGGAAGTTAACAATTGGGAACATTCATCCATCAAAGCTACAGGACAATCTATCACTGTGTAGTAAACAGATTCAAAGGAATCAATATTTATTTTTATATGAGTAAAAGATAAGTGAATGATATGACTTGATACCATTCTGAGGAAGCTTTTTAAAAAGATTCTTCCATGGGATATGGACCACATTGGCCCAGCCTGCAATAGTTGCTCATCCTAATTGACTTAGAACTGAGTGGTTTGCTAGGTCATTCCAGAGGGCAGTTAAAAGTCAAGCACTTTGCTATGGGTCTGAAGTCACATGCAGGTCAGATCAGATCAGATAAGGATGGCAGATTTCTGTTCCCTACAGAATATTTGTGAACCAGTTGGATCTTTACAACAATTGATGAAAGTTATCATAGTAACAATCACTTAGATGAACATTATATGTCAGATTTATTAATTAATTGAATTCAAATTTCACCTATTGCCATGGTGGGATTTAAACCATAGCTCCCCAGGGAATCACCTTGCATCTCTTGGATTAGCCCAGTGACGTTACCAAGACCACATCATCTACCCTCTGCTTCAGATAAATATAAAAGATTGGTTTACGAATGCTGCAGATGTTTGACAGTTCTGTCTTCAGATGCGGGTAAAAAAAGATCTGTGGATTTGGCTTCATGACATGTTAATGAATAAGGGACAGAAATGAAGCTGACATTTCCTTCAATTAAAAGCTTATATTTATAAAATGACATAAATGTAGGACAACATGGTTTCACCACATGTGAAAAATACTTAGTGGTAGAGTCTAAAAAATAGTCTCAAACCTTCTGGAGAAAGAACGACTAGGTGGAGTCCAGTCAGTGGTGCACTATGCAAATAAGCTTCCAGAAATGAATCTATCCAAAGAAATGGAACAAAACATAGCAACAGAATAGAAGAGAAACTATTGATTGCTTGTGTATTTACTTTGAATAATATAGTATGGGATTTTCCTTCCCAAAAAGCAACAGTGAAGGTGAAAGGAAGGTTAAATAAATTGGGCAGACTGACACCAGGAAGTTACCCACCTACCACTTCAGAAATTAATTTCTGGTCAACTGTGGATGTTCCCATTCTGCTGTTGCTGATTAAGGCCCTTAAGTATTCAAAGAATAACCACGTAAGCAGCTCATCTTCAACTCCAGGCAAGATGGGAGTCAGCCCACCTGACAAGTAAACCAGCAGGCACGCTCTCAGTTTGGGGTGGGGTCCCTTCATTTGTACTTATTTGTGGAATTGGACTCTGGGAAGATGGGGTGGGATGGTTTGGGGGTGGTGATGTGTCTGTGACCCAATTCTCTGCACTCTGTGACCAACCCTTAACCCAGCAACAACCACAGCCTCTGTTTCGTCAGCAGCTCTAGGCAGATGGGGCTTACACTGCTGAAATTCGTAATTCCAACAGAATACCAATCAGCAGCTGATCAGGTGGCTAAATGACCTTAAAATCTGGTGGGCTTTCTGACCAAGATAGTCTAAAGGTTTCTGTCCACCAAATGTTCCTGTTTTTGGACATAGTGTGTAAATGGGAAAACACCACCATTCACTTCATGTAAAAATAAAGAAGGTGTCTTGGTAAATTCTCCATTTGATTGCTAATCTGTCATAGGTTGGCGTATCTTCTGGTGCTAGATGTAAACTGAATTATTTGTAAAATAAAACAAAGACCTGCAGATGATGGAAATCTGAAATATAAACAGAAGTTGCTCAGGAAATTTAGCAGGTCTGGCAACATCCGTGGACAGAAAGTAGAGTTAACGTTTCGGGTCCAATGACCCTTCTTCAGACCCTTCACTAGACCCAAAACATTATCTCTGCTTTCTCTCCACAGATGCTACCAGAATTTTTATTTCCAAATTATTTGGGTTTACCAAGATATCACTGTGTGATTGAAACAAATTGGCTACATATTTCATGCATGCCACAGTGACTGGAAACCTACAGATAAAACAAAATTCAAAGCAGCAGAAAATTATGATCATTGTCAAACTTACATTTGTTTTAAACTTTAATGATAGGTAGTTAGTACAATTTTGTGAAACTTAAATGCGATAATCATGAAGGATGAGTTAAAAAGTAAAAGTTAACACAGTGTGGAGCTAGATGAACACAGCAGGCCAGACAGCATCAGAGGAGCAGGAAAGCTGAAGTTTTGGGTTGGGACCCATTTCTGAAGAAGGTTCACAGAACAGCATCTCATTTTGTGCTTGGGGACCCTGCAGACTCTATGACTCAACATCGAGTTTAATAAGTTTAGTGCCTGATTCCATCCTTCGGTGTTTTTTTTATCCACCCCACACCCAGTCCAGTTATGACATGGGTTGCTTTTAGCACGGCCAACCAATTTTCTCCCACTCTCAGGTCTATTATCACATTACATGGGTTGCTTTCAGCACAGACTACTTATTCTCTGCTGCCCTCAGCTCTCATTATCACTTATTCAGCTTCTCTTCTGTCCTGACCTGCCATCCATATCCCCTTGTTTACCTACCTCTCTCTCCCTGGGCTCCATTTCCACTATCCATTTATCATCTATCCACTGACCTCTCCCTTCTCCCACCTCCCCAACGTCCCAATCTGACCTTCAGTATAAATACCAGATCTTCCTAGCTGCAATCAGTTCTAATTAAGAGTCACTGGACTTGAAACATGAACTCTGCATTCTTCCCACGGATGTTGCCAGCGTTTCGCCAGCAATTCCTGTTTTTGTTAAGGCAGTTACAAGATTGGAAAGCAGATGTATATAAATTTAAAAGTAACCATTTTTCCTGAATTTTTACATAGTGACATAGAAACATAGAAGATAGGAGCAGCAATAGGCCATTCGGCTGTTTGAGCCTGCTCCGCCATTCTTCATGATCATGGCTGAAAGTCCAACTCGATAGCCTAATCCTACTTTCTCCCCATAACGTTTGACCCATTCGCCCCAAGTGCTATATCTAGCCGCCTCTTGAATACGTGTTTTGGCATCAACTACTTCCTGTGGTAATGAATTCCACAGGCTCACCACTCATTGGGTGAAGAAATGTCTCTTCATCTCCATCCTAAATCATCTACCCCGAATCCTCGTACTGTGACCCCTGGCTCTGGACACACCCACCATGGGGAACATCCTCCCTGCAATCTACCCTGTCCAGTCCTGTTAGAATTTTTATAAGTTTCTATGAGAGCCCCCCTCATTCTTCTTAAGGAAAATGAATAAAATTGCAACAAAGTACTTTCAAAGTGGTGTGCACACTTACAGTATTTATAAGTTTTTGCAGTTTGATGGTTCAAATCAAAGCAATGGTTTACCTGCATTATTGGGCCAGTCTTGGAAGATTTACTGCATTGAAATTATTTGCTTACTACTTGCTACGAAGAAGTACTCAAAAACAAAATTCATTTAGATTTACTTTTTGGATAAAGATTTCCCCAAATAATCCTGTTTTCTGACCTCTTTCTTTAGATTCTTCAAAACTGCTTCATGCAGTAAGCTCTGTATTATTGTTATGGATAAGACCATAAGACAAAGGGGCAGAAATAGGCTATTCAGCCCTTTGAAACTGCTTCACCATTCAATGAGACCATGGCTGATGATAATCCTCAACTCAACTTTCCTGCTTTTTCCCCATAAATCCCTCAGTTCCTTTACTGATTAAAAATCTATCACAGCCTTGAATATACTCAATGATCCAGCATTATGCCTCTGTGGTAAAGAATTCCACAGATTCACAACTCTCTGACAGATGATGTTCCTTCTCATCCATCTTAAATGTACAACACCTTATTGAGATAATGTCTTCTGGTCCTAGATTCTTCCACCATCTTTCTGCATCTACACCGTCAAGTCCTCTA
The DNA here is from genome assembly GCF_021869965.1 of Rhincodon typus. Lineage (NCBI taxonomy): Eukaryota > Metazoa > Chordata > Chondrichthyes > Orectolobiformes > Rhincodontidae > Rhincodon > Rhincodon typus. The sequence continues at coordinate 28,555,158 of NC_063332.1, read as the reverse complement.
AGAATTGATGGGTTTCAATAAAGTTGCTTTTCATTCTTCTGTATTCCAATGTGTACAGGTCCAATCTGCTCAACCTCAATACCTGGTATCAGCCTAGTAAACCATCCTAAATTTAAATTAATTCATGGGATGTGGGCATCACTGGCTAGGCCAGCATTTATTGCCCATCCCTAGTTGCCCTAGAGGATGCATTCCATTAGATCCAGGGGATACTTTCGTCTTGAGCTTCATTATTTTTGCTAGCACTTTCTTTTTCTGTAGTGATATTTCTGCTCCTCCTTTTACCCCTTGAAAATGTAGGAATTTTGGAATACTTTTAGTGTCTTCTACTGTGAAGACTGATGCAACATATTTATTCATCCCTTTTGCCATTTCCTGGTTCCCCATAATTATGTTCCCAGTCTCATTCTCTAAGGGGGTTATGTACACTTTGGTTTCTCTCTTCCATTTTTATGTATTTGAAGAAGCTCTTGGTATCCAACTTGATAATACTTGCGGGTTTGCCTCACAGTTTATTTTCTCTTCTTTTCTTTTAAATTTTCTTTTTTTGGTTTTTAAATGGTTCCCGAAACCTCTGGATTATCCCTAATCTTTGCCACATGATATGTTTCTTTTTTTTAATCTGATGCTTCCTTAGTTGACCATGGCTGGTCTATTCCCTTCCTAGAATCTGTCTTTCTCGCTGGAATATGCCTTTGAGCCTTTGAGTGTCTTTAGGACAAAGATAGAAAGGTTCTCGATTAGTAAGGAGATCAAGGGATATGGGGAAAAGGCAGGAGAATGATGTTGAGAAACTTAACAAACATGATTGCATGGCAGAGCAGAATTGCTCTGCTCCTATATCTATGCTTTTATGGTCTCTGCTGTGAGTCATGAACTATTTTCTTAAATGTCTGCCACTGTTCCTCAACGGTTGCTGCTAAACTCCCCCGCCAGTCCACTCCAGCCAAATCTGCTCTCTTTCCTTCGTAAAACCCTTACATAAGCTTAGCACAGTTGTTTCTGACCCAAATTCTTCTCTCTTAAACTGGATGTTAAAATCCACCATGTTATGGTTACTATTTCCAAGGGGATCTTTTACTCTGATATCATTGATTGGATCAGAAAACTAATTTTGTAAAACACAACATGAAGGAAAATACTAATTCTATTTGAAATGACTATGAAAGTTTTGGGATCACATAAAATATACAGCACAGAAACAGGCCATTTGTCCAACCAGTTCATGTTGGTATTCATCCTTTTTCATGCTGGCATAACTTTACATTTCCTCCTCTCTGTAGGCATATGTAGCTTACTCTTTGAATTGCTTCAGTTACTCTCTGTAGTAGCAAACTGCAAATTTTCACCACTCTGGTTAAAGAAGTTTCTTTTGAATTCCCTGTTTGATTTCTTGCTGTCTTACACTGATGGCCTGTAATTTTGTTCGACTTCACAAGTGGAAACACTTTCTCTGTCTAAACCTTTTATAATTCTGAATATCTTTATCAGACCTTTCTCTTCTGTTATGGCAGATTCCACTCATGTCCTTCTGGGCAAACAGCCTACTATCACCACTTGGTTTGGCCGACATCTGACTCCGATTTCACAATAAGTTTCAGGAGATGGACTGAAAAGGCTAATGTATCAGAATTGCCCAGATCTCTAGACTCAATAATAAAGCTGAAAATATGGAGTTAAAAACATTCTGTAAAAGGGTCACAAGACTGAAATGCTAACTCTTTAAAAAAAGCCAGAAAGGACCCATCAGACTGTGGTGCTCCACCATCCTCACTGAGGAAATGACCAAAAAGACAAGTTAGCACTCTGTTTGTAGACTGCTATCTGAAGGTGCTGATGGATGGGATGGTGGAGGCGTGGGCTGTCTTTTCTTCTGCAGAGTACCCATGAAGGCAGCACCACCAGACTCCACCAACCTGGATACAGATAACAGCCTGGGTCAGTACTATGTCCTGGGTTAGATGGAGTGCATAGCATGAAGAAAGAAGGCAAAAATCTTCCATGCTCCACAAACGTATGTGCCACCATCTTCTCTCTTCTACTTCATATTCAAGGGACCACCACTCGCTTCAACTCTACCACTGCACATACCTCTCAATAAGGCTCACAGACATAAACTGTCACTATTGCATGCATTATGGTCATTGTATAGCTCTTATCTGCCTCATCCTCCCAAACCACTAGCTCATCCTGCACTCTACACTTCCTACACCAGAGACTTTTCATCACTGCTATGCCTGCATCACCACCAGCTGCACTTTTTGAGGAAAAAGTGTTGATTTGGCTGGGGAATATCAAAATTGAACAACTGGGAACCAAGAGATATCAATGGCAAACCAACCCTGTAAGTTCCATTGTGCTGAACTAGTTTGCTCTCTTATACAGGCACTAATAGCACCCTGCAAACATCCATTAAGAAGGAGCCTGCACTGACAACACCTCAGCACCACCTCCATCTCTGAGAAGGAAGCCACTAAACCCTCAGAGGATGCATCCTCTACCAGCTCAGGTAAATTCTCTTTGGTGGGTTCTCTATCTAGATTAGGGGCTCGGTGGTTAGCACTGCTGCACCAGGGACCCAGGTTCGATTCCAACCTCAGGTGACTGTCTGTGTGGAGTTTGCACATTCTCCCTGTGTCTGCATGGGTTTCTTCTGGGTGCTCCAGTTTGCTCCCACAGTCCAAAAATGTGCAGGTTACATGGATTGGCCACGCTAAATTGTCCATAGTCTCTAATGATGTGTAGGTTAAATGGATTAGCCGTAGGGAATGCAGGGTTACAAGGATAGTGTAGGGAATCAGTCTGGGTCAGATGCTTTTTGGAGGGTTGGTGTGGACCTGATGGGCTGAAAGGGCTGCTTCCACACTGTGGGGATTCTGTGATTCTAACATTAGACTCGGGAGCACAATCAGATCAGCACACCATTGACTCATCTCTGCAGCTAGTCTAGGATGAAATGACCTTGGTATCTGGCATACAGAAGATGTCTGGACACCGTGTACCTGCTCAGCCCTTGGCAGAAAGTGAACCTAAGTTTGGACCATTAATGATTGCGTCAAAATGGACATACAGGCATAGGAACAGTGTGCAGGCATCAATAAGCTGGATAGAAGGATGCAGAAGTCCACTAATGTTATCAGTACCATGTGACTCCAACAGAAAGAGGATGGTGAACATGTTGGAGATTCAGTGATCACCAGATATATGCATGGCCCTGCACTCTAGCTATGGCTGCTTACCATCAATGGCAAGGTGAGAAGTGGACAAGGGGCCTTGAACTCATTCCAGATGCCCATTTCTCTTTGGGAGATCAGGTCTTACCAGTAGTCACCCATAGGGAGCCACATAACATCCCCTTCCCCCAAAACTTCTCCTCAGGACATTCCAGAAGTATCCACCTCTCCTCCTGTCTGTGATGTCAGAGCCTGCAGATGTCCAAGCTGAAGAGGAGGGCGAGTCCTCATCTCAGCAGGCCTGGGTCTTCCAGGCGTAAGTGCCCCTTAGGATGATCGCCCAATCTTTCCAGATCAACAATGTCAACTACAGAGCAGTCTGCCTCCAACCCAACTGCGGAACTTGGGACTGTCATTAAATGTATTGAGACAGAGAGAAAGAAAGTAGTAAGAGCACATAAATAAGACCATAAGACATAGCAGCAGAAATTAGGCCATGCAGCCCATCAAGTCTACTCCACCATTTAATCATGGCTGATAAGTTTCTCAACCCCATTCTCTCGCTTTCTCCCTGTAACCCTTGACCCCCTTGAGAATCAAGAGCCTATCTATCTCCGTCTTAAATATACTCAATAACTTGGTCTCCAAAGCCTTCTGTGGCAGTGAATTCCATAGGTTCACCACTCTCTGGCTAAAAAAGTTTCTCCTTATCTCCATTCTAAAAGGTCTTCCCTATAGTCTAAGGCTGTGCCCTTGGGTCCTGGTCTCTCCTAGCAATGGCACGGTAATACATTGTTGTAAATAATTTTTGCGCTTTTGTAAATATATTCTCACTTGCAATCTTAAACTATCTGATGTAGCGTCATTTTCGCTGTTGAACCTGGTTATGTTTTAACATGTGAGATATAAGCAGTCTCTTCAATCATCTTGAGGATGGAAGGTGTAACGGTTGTGCATTGCTCATGTCACCCAAGCAACTGATTCCTTGACTGCCGATAGCTTCTGACATCACGTATCCTTGAGCCATGGCGTTCAGGACTGCAGCCACTTTAATGTGGACAACACTGAGGCTAAATGTAGTGTGCAGTTGCTGTGTTAGGGACTGGTCTGCACACATGATTCCAGATTTAGAGTCATAAAGATGTACAGCATGGAAACAGACCCTTTAATCCAACTTATCCATATCGACCAGATATCCTGAATTAATTTAGGCCCATTTGCCAGCATTAGCCCGTATCTCACCAAACCCTTCCTATTCAGCAGTTCCTACTATCTCTGATTCATATATTCATCCAGATGCCTTTTAAAAGTTGTAATTGTTCCAGCCTCCACCTCTTCCTCTGGCTGCTCATTCCATACACACGCCACCCTCTGCATGAAAAAAATTGCCCCCAGGTCCCTTTTGAACCATTGCCCACTCACCTTAAACCTATGCCCTCTAGTTTTGGACTCCACTAATCTGGGAAAAGACCTTGGCTATTCACCTTATCCATGCCCCTCATGATTTTATAAACCTCTATAAGGTCACCCCTCAGCCTCTGATGCTCCAGAGAAATTGACTCCAGCCTATTCAGCCTCCCCCATAGCTCAAACCCTCCAACCCTGGCAACAGCCTTGTAAATCTTTTCCGAACCCTTTCAGATTTAACAACATTCTTCCTATTGCAAGGAGCGCAGAATTGAACACAGTACTCCAAAAGTGGTCTAACCAATGTCCTGTACAGCTGCAACATGACCTCTCAAATCCTGCACTCAGTGTATTGACCAATAAAGGCAAACATACCAACATCTTCTTTACTACCCTGTCTACCTGCAACTCTACTTTCAAGGAACTATGGACCTGCACTCCAAGATCCTTTTGTTCGGCAACTCTTCCCAGGATCTTATCATTAGGTGTAGAAGTCCTTCCCTGATTTGCCCTATCAAAATGTAACACCTCACATTTATCTAGATTAAATTCCATCTGCCACTCCTCGACCCACTGGCCCATCTGATCAAGGTCCTGTTGTAATCTGAGGTAACCTTCTTCACTGTCCACTACACCACCAATTTTGATGTCATCTTCAAATTTACTAATCATACCTACTATATTCACATCCAAATTATTTATATAGATGACAAAAAGCAGTCTCACCTTGTGCATGAGAGTTCAGAATCAATAATGATTCCACATATCTCTGGAAGGAAACGTTCATTTAAATATCAGTTTTCAAAGGAAGCCCACTGCCATCAAACCGAGAAATAGGATATTCATATGTCCACTCTCCCTTATAGAACAGTGGGTCTGCCACAAAAAGCTGCAAAAAGCACTGCCCCTTGTACAAACATTTCAGGACAATATAGCAGTCTGCAGACTTAGAAGGATTATCAATGATAGAAGGGTCAAAAGTAGACTGCTCAGAATTCCTCTCAACCTGTTGGATATCATGAGAGAATGTATCAACACTGATATTATATGGTGATGGCAGCCTTAAGAGTTACCTCAGCTTAGAGTCTCATGATGTTAGTTCACCATGTCACTAACAGCTACTATTGCCTCTTGCAGGACATGTGCTGTGTAAATATTTTAAAGTGCTAGGATACCTAGCATACAATCAGATGGCAACTAGTCACTTATTCAGCCATAAAAAAGGTCAAGGACAACAAAAATAATAGGGTTTATATATCTGTTGCACTAAGCAGGGTTGCTCGTCATACTAGTAATAATATCTTAAATAATCAAGGAAGTCCAAATCCAGTTCATTCATTCTGAGATAACAAGGTGTAGAGCTGGATGAACACAGCAGACCAAGCAGCATCCTGATTTTCTGAAGAAGGGTCTGGGCCCGAAACGTCAGCTATCCTGCTCCTCTGATGCTGCTTGGCCTGCTGTGTTCATCCAGCTCTGCACCTTGTTATCTCATTCATTCTGGAGCAGGTTTCAATGAGATCTCTCTGGCTTGTCAAGCTCGACGATGGACTGCACTGTCATGTCGTTTGGATGGGCCTCCTTGTAAATTTCCCTTTCCTCATCCTCATTTTCATCCTCAGATTGCTGTTGATTCCCAATTTCTTCTGCATCCAGGGCATCTCCCTTTCTTTGCTCCAGTTTGAAGGGCAAAGCATACTACAATGACGTGGCATACTGTTTCTGATTTGATTTTGATTTTTTGTCACGTATCAAAATACAGTGAAAAGCTTTGTTTACCAGTGGTACAGGCAGATCACAGGAAGCAAAGGATGTACAGATCAAAAAGACTTAGAGGCATACAGTTTACATTGTTTGAGGTTGGATTCCATTCAACAGTCTGATAATGGCCAGAAAAAATGCTGTTCGTGAACCTGCTTGTGCGTGTGTCCAGGCTTCTGTATCTTCTGCCTGATGGAAGATGTTGCAGGTCTTTTATGACCTTTCTGTGGCAGCGTGCCACGTAAATAGAGTCCTTGGATGGAAGGTTGGCTTCCGGGATGGTCTGGGCTGTACACACCACCGTTGTAGTTTCTTACAGTCCTGGGTAGAGCAGTTGCCATACCAGGCCATTATGTACCCGGACAGTATGCTTTCAATGGTACATCTGTAGAAGTTGGTGAGGGACCTTATGGACATGCCAAATTTCTTGAGGCACCTGAGGAAGAAGAGGTATTGTTGTGCCTTTTTGTCTGTTGCATTTACATGGTCATCAGTTATCGTCACTCCGAGGAACTTGACGCCCTTCACTCTCTCAATCTCAGTTACGTTGATGTACATGGGGGTGTGTTCTCCTCCTTTCTTTCTGAAGTCTATGATCAGTTCTTTAGTTTTGCTAACGTTGAGAGACAGATTGTTTTCATTGCACCATTTCACCAAGCCCTCTATCTCCCTTCTGTATTTTGACTTGCTATATTCCAGTGAGGTCCACGCAACAAAACCTCATCTCAAGGACACCTATGGTCTGCTCCACCATGTCACTGGATGCATGACTAACATTATATCTGTATTCTAATCAGTCTGAGGATTTTGTAAAGGTGTCATCAGCCATGTTGTGAGCATGTAGCACTTGTCTCTCAGTAGGAGTAGACAAAAAGTTCTTTTATTCCAGAGATATAGATAATGAAAAGGGCTAATAGGCCTTTTCCTGTGCTGTAGACTTCTGTGATTCTATGGTTGTGCATACTTCTTGGCATTTTCATTGCTCCAGCAGTGTATCAGTGCATCTAGCACAGGACAGTTAGCAAACTTCCCACAGTGGAACCTATTGTGGATAATATGTTAGTTCACAAATGTATAGACACAATGGAATAAACCATTTCAGATCACCATCAGACTCTAGTGCAACTGTTAGAGAAATCACATGAGGTGAATCTAAAAATGAGCAAGGAAAAGATACAATTGAAGATACGTGAAGTAAAGTACATAAATCATGTACCAATGACAAAACATGTTTACCCAGATTCTGACAAGGTGAAAGCCACAGCAGAAAGGCAGATGTGAAAACATAATAATTTGTTGGATCCATGAACCATTTAGATGTCATTTAGATTTATTTAATATTGTCATTTGTACCTGGGTACAGTGAAAAGTGGATAATGTTGCCAAGTTCTGGTCATCTTGATTACAGAATAAATCACTAAATAAATTGTATAAACAGTAAAATACCGAATAAATCAATATTAAATCGATATTACTAAAATGGAAACAACTTCAAAAGTTCATCTTTCCCTCTTTGTAGACTTCACCCTTTCTGCTTCTCCAGTCAGCACCATCTGACATCATTCCCGGGGTCCTGGCGATGTGCTCCTTTTCTGCTGCCACTGGTGCTGTCGCTTCCGTGTCCACTGTGTTCGAACTGGAGATGGTCATGCTGCACAAGTCCAGCACCTCTTCTTACGCTGGACATTGACTGATGGGTTCTGGTTCCAAGTCAACTGACGGGGTTCTGGCTCATCTTCTGATGCCGCCATCCGAGATGGAGCAGGGTGGAGATACACATGGCCTTGGTGTCCCATGGGAGGATATCAGGAGAAGGCCCAGGGCAACCAAAACAAAAGAAATGTCACTGAGCTGGAAAGATAACGATAGAGCCATGTGGATGAGACAGTACCAGCAGCATGAACCATGAGCAGCAGAGCTCAGGAACCAAATGCTGCTGACCCTGCCACCGTCATCCAGATTCAATACGGTGTTTCAAGAACCACTCAGGGAAAAACAGTAAAGCGAAGCAATAGAAAATTTGGCAAGTTGAAAAGGTACCTTGCAGGTAGTCACCCAATTTTGTGAGGAAACACTGATCTGTAAAGTCACACTATCTTTCCTTCCCCTAGAGCTGGTAATTAATAATCTGGCACTGTATTTTTGAAGAGATGCCATGTAAGTGGTGGACTTCTTGTTGTTTTAGTATTTCTAGCTGTGAATAATTGATCCATACCTGTTAGGGAACAAAGTTCCTAATTTTTAATTTTCTCAAAACACAAAACCCCTACCTAAAATTGCACAGTCTTCACTTTCTATTATAACCATCACTTTTCTTGTAAAAACCTAAATCTTAGCTACACCTCTAACAGGAACAGAAAAGGTTTTTCCAATTCTATTTGGAAGAGCATAAACAAGTGAGATGGCTATCTTGAGATGTGAAACTGAGTTTGCTTGAGGAGACCTTCATTCAAATGTATCTCGACTCATTGAAGGTAGAAATATTTATGTTTCGATATTTCAATTCCACCAGCAGTTTTTGCTTGGTCTACAAATCTGTGCCCTCAGTTTAATTTCCCAATTCCCTTAAATCTGTTCACCAATTCTTTTGCTGCCAGAAAAGCTCCACCTTATTCATTTAATAAGCATACTTCATGTTGTATTTTCAGACACCATGCACCAATAGATAGAATTCTGCTCTGGGTAGGTCTCTGCAACCAATCTCTTTCCTCCATGTTGAGTCCAGGGTCTGTATAAATATTGGTGCTAGAGGATAGATCTCTGGTGAGTCTAAACAGAAAAGGCACTTGTCTTACATAACAAGATAGTTTATTGCAATAATGGCAATAGATATAGTTTACATTAAATTATTAGACATAATTAATATTAATTCTTGGTAGCTGTACAGAACATGACTGCTTGCATCAGGCTCTTGTGCAGAACTCAGCTGTGTCCACATAAAAACCATGTGACATGATCAGACTCGGTGGATCTCAACGTAACATGAACAGTAACTCCTTCAGAAACATGATCATTGCTCTTTCCCTTTGCATTTTTGTTTTATACACCTACACTGTACATTCTAAATGTCTGCCACTGCAAGAAAAATGAGAGATGACCTCATTGAAACATACAACTCTCTTATAGGGCATGACAGAGCTGATATATACAAGGTAGACATTTCCCTGGCTCGTGAGTCTCTAACCAAGGTAAATCATCTCAGAATAAGGAGTAGGCTAGTTAAGACTGAGATAAAGGAGATTTTTTGTTTCACTCAGAGGTGGTGAATTTTTGAAATTCTCTATTCCCCAAAGCCTTTGGAAACTCAATCATTGAACACGTTTAAGACAGAAATTGGTAGATTTCTCAAAATAAGGGTTACGGACATAGCACAGGAAAGTGACATTGAGGTAAATGATCAGCTAAAGTTTAATTAATTGTTGGAACTGGCTCGATGGGATGAAAGGTATTTTCCTGTTCCTATGTTCTTATACATTAATAATGCAGTTTACAAGATGTCTACGCACATCTAAGATTTTTCAAAAATAAATATTTAGCCATTGCAAAGGTTGAAGGTTTTCTTCAGTGTAATACTACACCAATGTAGATCTGAAGGCCTACCAAGTTCAAATCCTGGGCTGCTATCATCAGACTCCAGTAATTCAACACTTTCAGTGATGGAGTAAGAAAAATGAGAAAAGAAAGCAATATTAAAACTGATTTGACTTTTCATTAAAACTTAAAGTTAGTTGAAACTTTCATATTACTGCATACATACTTGCAAAACCAAGAAAAAAAATCAAAACTGCAGTAGTAAGCAATCTTTAACGTACACTTACCATGTCCTGCTTTCACTGCTGTTTCACTCACCTGCTTTAAAGATGTTAGCACTTCTGATCAGGACAATTCCAACATCCCTGAAAGAACCTTGCTTTCCGTTGAAGTTCCCTTCTGTGGAATCTGCGTTTTATTTTCACAGCCCCCAATGCTAATCAACAAAGAGCATTTGCACCTATGCACTCAGGACACATTCAACACTAGATTTCTTGCAGCTACTTGTGGGAAGAATTGGAGGTTGCAAAGGGCTGAATAAGGCCCTGTGGCAGGAGCTCACCCAGTTCTCAATGTTAACCTTTGTGTGTAGAATATTTACATTCGTTATCACCTGGAGTGAATGAAATTGGTCTTGTCAATTGCACAGAAGTGCTGGGTTTTCCCATCAATGAACACGGGACTGATTTTGGAGCTTCTTTCTCTTTTCAGTTGTTTAATTGTCTACAGTAATTCATGACTGGGATGTTGCATGACAGCATAGCTTTGATCAAACCCATTGGTTGTCAGATTGCTTGGCTCTATTGCATGTTCTTTTCACTGTCTGACATGCATTTAGTTCTGTGTTTTCATTTCAACTGCTTGATACCTCATTGTGTGTCTGGTGCTGTATGCGGCATGTCCTAATGCACTTCTCATTGAACCGTGGTTTCTTGACTGGGGTAATAACAGTGGAATGAAGGATATGGCAGAACATAAAGTCACAGATTGTGGTTGAATACAATTTTTTCCATTGATGCTCACAGTACATTATGGGTATCTAGCTAAGAGCTACTGGATCTGTTCAGAATCAATCTTATTTAGCACAGTGGTACTCCACATAACATAATTATGTCCACACTGTAAAGATGAATTATGTCTCTACAAAAATGGTGTGGTGGTCTCTCCTACAAATAGTGTCATGGACATATTCGCCTGAGGAGGTAATAGCCTACTAGTATTATCACTAGACTTTTAGACTATTAATCCAGAGATACTGGTAATGTTCTGGGGACCTGGGATCTCGAATTAAAGACTTCCAGAGTTACTGCATTCTTACTGTATCACTGTGTAGTCACGTCTGATACGCTTGTCTCACCAATGAGACAGGCACATCGAGGGATGTTGATTGGTTGTAAGGTTTGACTACTTGAATATAACTATGTCAGGCTGTTACTTGTTCAATCTTTGGAACAATTTTCCCAATGTTTAATCACAAGTCTCCAGATGTCAGTGAAGAGAACTTTGCAGGATGGACTGGGGTGCCTTAGTCATTTTTGATGCCTAGGTCAATGCTTGGTGATTCATCTGGTTTTGTTCTATTTGGCTATTTTGTAGTGGTTTGATATAATTTAACTTTCTTAGCTATTTCAAACAGCAGTTAAGTCAACCAGATTTCTGTACTTCTGGAGCTCAATATAGACCAGAACAGGTAACGACAACAGATTTCCTTTCCTGAAGGACATTAGTATATCAATTAGATTATTACAAGAATCCAGTAGTTTCATGATTATCCAAACTAACTTTATATTCCATATTTATTAAGCAATTGCATTTAACATCCCCAGCTGCCACGGTAAGATTTGAAGTCATGTCTCCAATGTGGCAGAGAATAAAGGGATATATACTGCGTAGGGCCAAAAAGGTTTTTAAGTTTAAAAGGTGTCATGTGTCGGCGCAGGTTTTATACGCCGAAGGGCCTGCTCCTGAACTGCTCTTTGCTCTTTGTGTTAGTTTAGGTGATACGATCATAGCAGCCCTACCACTTATTCATTTTCTTTTTATTATTTACATATTGATAGAATATTTAGGACTTTTTCTGTGTGTAAATCAATCCTTTCATTTCATATTTTGGCTTTTCTGAGATGTTCAAATAGATAGATAAAGCAGCAAGATATAAATCAGAGGAGGTAATGATCAAACAACAGTGTGCTCTGCTCAGAACGCACATTTGAACACTGTACAGGATTTTCACTGTGTGCTTTGGAGCCCCATCATCAGTGTAAAATCAAGGGTCAGAAGCCCTCACTGTCTAAGGCATAGGCACTTGCTGTGATTTTCCTTGAATGGCCAATTATGGGAAGGATCAGCATTCAATTAAAGATGGTGGGTGGGCTTTTGTAGCTGCAGGGTCAATAGGAGACTAGCTTAACTTGGGAAATAAGAGAGACTGGGACCCCACTCTAAAATAAAATTTTCCTTCGCGCTGAGCCAGAATGTGGAGAGGGAGTGGGCACAACAAGCAGATTGTTTGAATTTTTGCACCTGCCTGCCCTTTTTGGGGCATTTTTTACCATTGTATGTAGTTCTGATTTTTAACAAATTAAAGAGATGATCAAGCTCCTGAGGAAGTGCAGACAAGAGGATCTAGTCTGCCTCCCTGTGTCTTTGTTCTGACTGAAAAACAAAACTGAAAGAATAAGTTTTCTTTTCCTACTGACAGCTGTATGAATGGGAATCTTTAAGAGTCATATAGCATTGCGAATCATATTGAAAATGTTCATCTGAAATATCATATTAGAAAATGAACCAAGGGACATGGAACCTGGTAATGTTAATATTGAAACCATAAAATTGTTCATAAACAAAGAACAAGCGATGTGTGGAATAATCTTTGGAACAGAATTGTGTAGAGAAGCAAGATTTAAGAAAGAACTGAATACTATAGTGACAGTGATATGATATCTCTGGGTTAATTAATTAAGATGGATTGATTGGCTTTCTAAATCTGCCATTATCTTGAGCTATTGTGAGTCACTTTTTCCAGGGGCATATGCTGATGGTGGACAAGTCAGGACATACTTATAGTAAAGGAAATGAGGAAATAACAAAGGTGTGACTTGCTGGTGAGGTCTCAAGATTGCATGTGTTCAGGCATTGTGGCTGTAGCACAGAATATTATGAATTTCTGCTTATTAGAGGTTCATAATAGTGCACCATTGTAGTTCCCCTAGGGTAGTGTATTTAAAAAAAAAACATGGAAATTTTTTTGCCCCTTTGCCCTTGACATTTCTCACAAAAATACTGCTGCACATTGAACTGAGCTGTGGAGACTTATACGGTATGGCTTGTCGTTTGGATGATATTATTGCATTGGCCCGTGGGAACAGTAATTCAGGTTACAGCATTCATTCAAATCTATATTTTGTTTGTTTCTATTATCATAAAATAGCAAATTGTTAAAAGTTTTATTAAGATTTGCACGACCAGTCTGGAATTACTGGACAGCAGTTGTCACTTCACAGCACAAGATGCTTCAGCAGATGCTACTTGCACACAGTTCACTGAAACTATATTAACAGAAAGTATTACGACTCTAACATATTGAGTGACAGAATTAGCTATTCAGCAACTGGAGCTTGACAAGGGTTGCTTGCCCACACTGCCTCAAGTAAAACAGGTTGATTACAAGTATGTTATGCATAGATAAACTTTTCATTTAACCTCCTGGTTTTAAATATTCTGAGGGAAGAATTACATCAATTTAAACACATAAGCAGGTAAGGAATGGACAAAATTGGAAAACACTAGGAAAGTCTCGTTTGAATTAAAATTTCTAGATCACTAGTAATTATGTATTTTTACAGCATGAAAAGTATTCGCCCCTTTTCCCTTATTATCTGTTTCTCCCATTGTCCTGTTAAAGTCTCCCTCTACCACTGAAAATATGCTATAGGGCCCTTTTCCTCCCATTATGTAACCTGCACACAATATGCAAGAACACATTTTAAAGTTTATTTTTATTTAGACTTTCCAGTAAAGTTTGCAAATTTACCATGCTCTTCTATTCATGTCTCCTAATGCTATCTAATTCACTATTCAGAGGGTTTGGCCGGATCAGACATGATAAGGCCAGCACAGGAGAGTGAGACATCAGCTGCAGCAGGTCATCCAAGTATGAGCTTTGGTTGACCGGCAGTACTCTTACAGAAGATTCAATAGCTACAGGAATGGATAGGCATTTCTGTGGTTGCAGTTATGAATCCATGATGATATATTGCGTTCCTGGTGCCAGAGTCAAGGATGTCAATGAGCAGCTGTAGGGCGCTGTGAGGGGGAAAGGTGAACAGCCAGTGATCGTGGTCCACGTGGTACCAATTACACAGACAGACAGAAAGAGGGATGCGGCCCTGTAGTCAAAATATAGGGTGCTAAGTTGGAAATTCGCAAAAGATTGAAAGTAGTAATCTTCATATTACTCCCAGTACCGTAAACAAAGGAATTTAAAAATAGGAGGATAAATCAGATGAATGCATGGCTGGAAAGATAGTACAGTAAGGAGGAATTTATGTTTCTGGGACATTGGGATGCGTTCTGGACGAGAAAGGACCTGTACAATTTGGATGTGTCGTACATAAAAAGAGCCAGGACCAATTTCCGGACAGGGCAATTTGCCACTGCTAATGGAGAGGGTTTAAATAAACTTGACTAGGGTGTGGGTAGAGTAGTAGAATGGGACTTTAATTATTAGAACATAGTCTGGATTGTGGAAGTACAAAGGGTAGAAAGGAACAAGAGTTCCTAGAATGCATTCAGGAAAACATTCTAAAGCAGTATATTTTTAGCTCAAACAGAAAAGAAGCACTGCCAGACCTCTTCCTAGGAATAAGGTAGATTAACTATTAATAGGGGAACATTTAGGAAACAGTTAACTTAAGCCTAAAGTCGGCTATGGAAGAGGACAAGAAACAATCCAAAGTATCTGGAATGCATGACTGAGAGTGTGGTTAAGGCAGCTTCAATTAAGTCATTCAAGAGGGAATTAGATTACTAGAGCAAGCGGTACTGTAGTGATAATATCATGGACTAGTAATCAGTAGTCCTTGGCTAATGGATTTGGGACATGGCTCAAATTCCACCAAGGCAGATGGTTAAAATTTGAATTTAGTGCATTAAAAAAAAATTAAAAAAGAATTATAGGACAATTGCTAATTGTATACATTAAGGGGAAGAATCTGCAGGTGGGGGGGGTTTTATTTGGATAATCACTTATGCACACATTAGGAGACACCCACTTCTGTGACCAATGGATGCTGTAGGGGTATTGTGATTTAAGTTTTTTTGCAATTCAATTTTTGTTCCATTGCCCTTTAATGGCTAGTTCTTTAAGTTAACTTGATCACACAAAAAAGTATTAAGAGATCTCCTTCCATAACTGGTGGCTTCCAAAGTGGGTGGGGTGCGTTATCTCCAAAATATTTTAATTTGGTAAGTTTCTGTTCATGTTTTGATTGCGTTAAAGTGCTGTCACTAATTAATTTTATTTAATTAATTAGTTTTTTTTTCCTTTATTGTTCTCAAAAAGAGTACGAAAAACACTTTTTTTCTGCAGCCAATAGATACCACAGGGGCTGAAGTGCAATATCTGTCACCCACCCCCAAACAGTAATATTAGTTTGAAGGGCTTTCTTTTTAATATCCATTCACAGGATGTGGGTGTCACTGACTAGGCCACCATTTATTGGCCATTCCAAACTGCCCTTCAGAAGTTGGTGAATCATCATCTCAACAGACTTCAGGCAGGAATGTACACTCACGATACTGTCAGAAGGGCATTCATTTTGACTTGTCAACAGTGATCTATTTCCAAGTGAGGATGACTTATAACTTGGAGGGGAACCTTCAAGTGGTGGTATTCCTAGGCATTAGCTGCTCTTCTAAATTCTTCTAAATAGATGTCATGGCAAGGCTTAAACTACCCCCAAAGGCTACCAAACTGCACAGAAAATTCAACCGCCTCTCATTTCTCTAAACTCCAATGAGTACAGACCCACTCTATTCAATCTCTCCTTATGTGAAGACCCCTCCATGTCTAGATCAACCTAGTAAACCTTTCCTGCACTGCCTCTGTTAGTATATATTTCCTTAGGAAAGGGGACCAAAATTGTTTGCAATATGCTTAGTGTGGTCTAACTAGTGTCTTGTACAGCTTTAACAAGACTTGAGAAAATTAAAAAAATACTCAATCCCCTTTGAAATAAGGCCAACATTCCATTTGGCTTCCCTATTACCTACTGAACTTGTATGCTAGTTTTTTCTGATTTATACATGAGGATCCCCAAATCCCTCTGTGCTGCACCTTTCTGCAGTCTGAAATAGCAGTCTTAATAAGTCTTAAAGATTCAGCTCCCCTACTCTTCCTGCTAAAGTGCAAACATTATATTCCATCTATCACGTTTTTTGCCCAATCACTTAACCTGTTTATATTTCTCTTCAGGCTCCTTCTATCATCCTTGTTACTTGTCTTCCCACATGTTTTTGTCAACTGCAAACTCTGTGAAAGTACATACATTTCCCTCGTCCAAGCCAAACGTATCATAAATAATTGTTATCCCAGCACTGATCATGTGGCACTCCCCTAGTTACAGGTCTCCATCCTGAAATCCTAACACTCTGGCTTCTATTAATTAGTTAATCAACTATCCATGCCCCAACTCAATGGCTTCTTATTAAGTAGCCTTATAGATGGTACCTTATTGTAATGATGGTAACTTGGTCAGACAGCTGGACCTCATAGAATGAGTTCCCTGATTGGATGAGATTAACAGCCCCAATCAGGGAGATCTGGCTGACATAAAAGGATGAATATCAGGGACATTCAGCCCCTGGACTGCCTGGCTCAGTGAAATGCCATACTATTGTCAAAGCCTATGCATTTGTAAATAAAGGGTGATTGGTGATGGGATGCTGGTCTCTAAAGAATTATTTCACTTACTAAACATCTTTTGGAAATCCAAATACATTACATCTACTGTTTCTTCTCTATCAATCTTTACTATTTTACATCCTCAAAAAATTCTGAAAAATTTGGCAGGCATGATTTTTCCTTCATGAAGCCATGCTGACTCTGCTTAAATATATTACGTGTTTCTGAATGCTTTGCTTTTACATCCTTTATAATAGATTCTGCCATTTCTGCCAGACACCTTGGAATTCAGTTATTTTGTCCATGTTTTGAGTAAGGCTGTAATGGAGTGTGCAGGCAAGTGGCCATCATGGAACCCAAACTGTTTCACTGATTATACTGTCAAATGACCCTTTCTGTCACCTTGCTGACAATGCAGTGCATACTATTATGGACAGTAATCAACTAAGTTTGAATTATTACAGAGATAGTAGGAATTACCGATGCTGGAGAATCTTAGATAACAAGGTGTAGAGCTGGATGAACACAGCA